>NW_006159728.1:980159-1012356 GCF_000334495.1 Tupaia belangeri chinensis | reverse complement strand
TGCCACTGTACATCTATACACTTCTTTTGAACTACACATACATCCTGTTAGTTTTATTATGAAATGGATTATTTCATACTGCCTTTTAAAGATGGAAATAGATTAGGTCAGCCAGTGGAGTGGTGGTTAAGGTGGATGGATCCCATATGGCCAACTTTGCATTTCGAGTCCTGGACGTGGTGACTTGAGAATCATACCAGGCACATGTGCATATGTGCCCCAAATCCCAAGAGAATAGAGGAGAAGGGACTGTGGTGTGGCCATCACCCCAGGAAATGAGTTCTCTCTCTCTGGCGAGCACATGACCCTATAGCAAAACTGAAACAAAAGAGGGAACTAGATCATTGTAATCTACAAAGGGTGTTCCCAAAGTTCATGGGTAAAACACACTGCTGTGAGGCTGATCCACATGGGACAGTTCTGTGTTCACCTCCAGAGATCTCCTTGGGTTCGCTTGGCACAAGTGTGCCCAGGATTCAGGGCTGGATTGCAGCATCCAGACCTGTGGAGTACCTAAATCTCTGTTTCTCTTGCTCATGAGAGAAACAAAACGAACTTTAAAATAAGTTCATGGATAATATGTATTATAAAAAAAACTATGTGTGGATTTCAAATTATTTTTTTTGTACCAAAATAACTTGGACCTTAATTTCATTTTTTCACAAACTTTTTGAAATCCCCTTACATAAGCAGAAATTAGACTTTTAAAAATCACACGTGGTGCCAAGGATCCAGCAGGTCTGTCTTCCTCTTCAGTCAGCTGACACGTGTGCACTGACAAAAGTCAGTAAATGGCCCAGCCACAGGTGCAGTGAGGGAGCTGGGCAGGGGGCTGCCACCTATCCTTGATCCTGCCTGGTAGGGCAGCTGCTGCAAACAGAGACTGCGTAGAAATGGTGTTTACCTACCCTCCCCACACCCAAGAAAAGGACGGTAAGGTCTCTTTGCTTGGGAATCGCTGGATTAAACGGCATTAAGATGCTTCCAGACTGTTTGGTATAGTACACCTGCACGCACTGTCAATCCAAGACGGACACAACTGAAGTACCCAAACTCGGGCCCGCAGAAGGCTTCTTACGGGAGCAACTATTCTCTTGGTTGTTTTTTAAAGTTTTGCCAGAGAGTATGTGTACTTGCCAAGGGGAGACAGAGAGACATGGGCACACCGCATTCTCTTCTCCATTTCTCCATCCGGTCGAAATTCTGGGCACACGTGCTTTGCATGTTTTTCAAGCTGCCAGGGCAGGATTTGAACTGTACAGTCGGCAATGTGGGATCACAAGGCTTTGGGGCTGGCCCAGGAATAGTGTTGTAAGGGAACTATTAAAACGCTTCTTTACAAATGTTGTCTCCACTAATGACTTATCTAAAATGCAGCCTAATGTGGCAGCTGTGCCTTGCAAAGAGATGTGTGAGAGAAGTACAATTTCTGACCAGGCAGAAGTGGATTGTAGAATGAGGGCTCCCCCACCAATGGAAGCAGATCCAGGTGCTAGTATCCCCTGTGAGATTCTTAGTGAAGCTGCACTTCCGACTCACCACGGACAATTTTGTCCTTAGCTTGATTTTTTTTTTTCCTAGGAATCAGTTATTTAGGGGCCAGCAGGGGTGTAGTGGTTAAGGCACTGGACTCCCACATGGCCAACCGTGGTTCAAGTCCTGAACCCAGAAGCTTGAAACTCACACCAGGTGCATGTGTGTGCGTGAACAAGATCCCGAGAGGAGAATGGAGGAGAAGGGATTGTGGCATAGCCATCCTCCCTGGGGGATGAATTTTCACTTTTTCTCTCTCTCTGCATCTCTGGTGAGCATGCAAGCCCTATAGTAAAAATTTCTCAAAATGATTCATTTTATTTATTACTATAAAAATAATAATAATATTAATAATAAATAGCACTCACTAGGGAGAGAGGGAGGGAGTAAGAGAGAGAGAGAGAGAGGAGACAGAAAGCAAGCCACTAGGTCCAGGGCCTGAATCAAGGTCGGCCATGGGGCAGTCTAGTGCCTTAACCACCACGCCACTTGCTGGCTTCCCTTAGCTTGATTTTTAAGATGTGCTGGTGAACCAAAAGTAACCTATCTTTTTGTTTTATTTATTTATTTTTAATTGCTAGAGGGCACAGGTGCTCACCAGACAGAGACAGAGACAGACAGGGAGGAAACACGCCCCAACAAAGCATGCTCACACCACAATCCTTTCTCTAGTTCTCATCCTGTTGGATTTGGGGGATACACACATATGCCCAGCATGTTTTTCAAGCCACTTGGGATTTAAACTGTGGTCAGTCATGTAGGGTTCAGCTCCCTTAACCACCAGGTTATGGGGCTGGCTCAAGTACCTCATTTTCTGGGTTACATCTAATTTCTAGTCCTACAGGGACTACTGGGTGCATCATCCCACTCCATACCACCCCATCTGGCTGAACTAACACCCAATGAAACTTCCAGAGAAACTTCACCCCTACTCTCCTTCCTACTCCCCAAAAAAAGCAATCACAGCATGTGCCCAAATTTATTTTTATTTTGCTTACATAGGAAACAGGACCCTATCAAAAGAGAACAAAAAAGAAAAATGAGCCATGTGACAGAGAAAAAAGCATGCACAGATCTGCTTCGAGGTACCTAACCACTGACGACAGAATCGCAACACACCAGGGGCTGGACTCACTCTAGGAGGTGGCCCCGACGGCACAAAGGAAGCGAGAACGGCCAGGGAATGTCCCTGGCAGTGGACTCTCCAGAGGCAGCATCAGCGCTCACTGATACAAGCCCAGGTGGAAGGGAAAACAAAATCTGTCTTATCCAGACATGGGAATATAAAATTGCTGAGCGCTTCCAGGCATTCAGTCTCTCAGGATCATTTGCTATCAAAAAGATAAATAAAATTTAGTCGTGGACATTTAGGTGCCCAGTCAGCTGCACCCTGGTCCAATTCCAAGGGCAGCTCTGAGTGTGCTTCTTTGCTTTAAAAAACAAAAACAAAAACAATGAAAGGGAGGAACCGAAGTTAAAAAAGAAAACCCAATGACCTGGAGGAAGAGGAGCTGTCCGGGCCCATGTGGTTGTCTCGGTTGTAAACAGCAAGTGTTGTGCTTTGTTGTCTCATTTAGTCATGGACCCGAGTGTGGGGAGGACCTGCCGTCACAGGGACAGGAGGTCAGAGGTCACATGAGGGCGGTCAGACACTGGCAGCCGCATCTGTACGCATAGCCGGTGTTTCCAAGGGTGTTCGTTTTGTTCCCCAGTATTTCCCTGGGAGGCCCCCAGATTCTGTGCCCTTCGAGTAAGTCCCCGCAGTGGTTCAACCCCATTCCTTCCCTGCCCCACAGAAACCAGACACAGAGCCCATGCCCCCTGTGTAGGGGAACGAAACCCCCTCCATCCACTCCAGTGCCATGTCTCAGTGGTCAGGTTCAATGAGTACCAATTTCTCAGAGGCTCCAATTACTCACTTAAATGAAGTACCCCGCCCCCCTCCCCTCCCCCAATACTACATACATAGTGATCTAGGCATCTCGGCTACGCTGCTTTGCGCTCAGTACACACGACACGTCAGGTCAGCTCTGGGGTTACATACACGCCCACGTTACTAGCTACTCGGAGGGACAGGACTCTCCCTAACTGTCGACAACTCCAGGGGCTCCATGCAGGATCGTGGGGTGAGGCAGGATTCTCCTCCGGGCCTTGCCCTTCCAGTCACCTCTTCACTCTCAGGTTGCTTCCACGGCCCGAGCCGTCCAGTGAGTATTTTCTCCTCTCCTCCTCACAGGCTTTTCCTCCTCAGAGCCCCGCACACTCCCGCTCAGACTGCACACCACCACGGCCACTCCAGGCTCACAGTGGCTGGCCGGGGTCTGCTGGGATGTCTCAGCTGGTCTCTCTCCGAAGGTTGATGTGACATCCCAGCCAGATGTACTCCTCTGCTTTGACAGTGCCCATCAAAATCTACCTCCAGAGATGCCCTGGGGAAGGACAGGGTCTTACACACACACTTCCGCAAATACACTAAGAAGGGAGAGACGTCTCCCCCACCCGCAAGTCAGACCAAGAGCTCATACAATGCCATGTCCCAGTTTGGGGCAGGGAAATATTTCCTATGAACTTGGATAACTCTCCTTCGTGGTCTTCAGAAAACCGCTGATGTTTCACCTTGGCCCGAGGATGGGTCCCCATCTTGCAGGGGAAGCCTATCTTTAGGATGCGAGTGGAGACAGGATACGTTCCTGATGGGCTCTTTTGCCACTTCTTGGAGAGGAAGGCCGACGGGAGAATGGGCAGCAGCAGACCTGGGCCTCACTGTAGCCCGGTTGCCGCTGCACCATGTCCTGGCTGCTGCATGTGCCTTTCGACTTGTAGAAGGAGGCTTCCCCAGGGTGCTCGGCCTGGCCCCTCCACACGTCGCCCTTGCACACTGGCTCTGCCTTGCTCATCCTCTTAGCCTCTCTCCTGAGGATCTGGCCACACCACCCTAAGAATGTTGACCCTTGGAGACTGTCACCACACTCTGCCAGAGAGCACAGATTACATTAGAAACAGAAGCAACAGAGGAGACACAGTGTGAATTTGAATATCGTCCTCCACAGAAAACTTGAAAGGGAGCTGTCTTGCTTTGAAGATATCAAAGAGGAATTTGCCATTAGTGGCTCCTAAGACCATTCCTGGAAATGGACTTCGATGGGAACAGGCAAGGCTGAGTGAAAGGCCCTCTCCTGTCCCTCCTCGTTCACACGGGCAGTGTCCCCGCTACTTGGCCTTAACCACCTGTTCGTATGGGGGCGGAGGTGTGTTGCAGTAGGAAGGAGGGGGTGGGTAGGCTGTGCTTCCCTGGGGTGAATTGGGTTGGACTTGGAAAGCCATCGCCATGGTGTTCCCTGCAGGAGTCATTCCTGGTCCTCCAGGGTCGGTGTAATACGGTGGCCCCGGCTGCTGGGCTCCTGGAAGACAGATGGTCACATATGAGCATGGACGAGAAACCCACCTCCCATCACACCCAGGGCACTGCCAGCTGGACGTGCTATAGGGGCCGTCTGCTCCAAACATTGACTCAAACCAGGGGGATGAAGAACCCAACATCCCCAGATATAGTGGGGCTTCTGGGAGCACACCGGTCCCTTCCTACAAAGAGCTTCCAAGTTACCAGAGGGGACAGATCATTGATGGGCTGCACATAATCTCAGGGTGTGGCTGCATTATAGGAAGAACAATGGGAGGTGAGTTATGGAGTGGCAGCTCAGATACCACCAACCTGAAATCTGAATGCTAAAAACAAGACAGCTATGCAAAGAGTTAGTGAGCACGTGCTGACGAGATCACCAAGAGAGAAGCCATGTACACTTCACGGTCAAGGGAACTGGACCACAGTAAAAGCAGCTGATTTGCAGCTAACTGTGGGAACAGCTGGTTTCCTGATGCTCAGCTCAGACTTTTCAATGGTAGCTCCACAACCTCTTTGGACACATAGACTACTTTCGACCATTTCTGAAATCAGATGGCCATTCCCATCTGTTAGGTTAGCGTTTTATCAGAGGAGCAGTTACGTCATTCTGGTGAACACATTTTCACAGGCAGGGAGGTAACTGGTGAGGGTCCATGCCAGAAGCAGGGCTGGTTTTATGAATCTACAGACCCTCTCCTCCAAGGTGAGGATCTGAGATGCAGACCGACTCTCCAGGCCAGTCTGCAGGACATGTGGGTCCAGAGGGAGCAAATGCTCGTCCTGCCCCCTACCTAGTACAATGCCAAGCTGCTGTCTTAGAACCCATGTTGTAGGTCTAGTTACTCTGAGCTTGTGGGTAATGCAACAGAATACTGAATATATAAATAAAGAATCAAGGAAAATCGTGATAGCTTTTGGTGTTTCCTGAGTGAAGCTAGTCTTGCAAGCAGACTCAAGACTATTTGTGATACTTCACCTAGCCCAGGGAGATATTGAGTCTCAGAGAAGCTGCCTGTGAAGGAGCATTTTGGGTACCAACTTGACTAGACTGAAGGATGCCTGGATGGCTAGTGAAGCATTGTTCCTGTTCTGTAAAAAAGGTTGCTAGACAAGACTGGCTGGGAAAGCAGAGGACGTGGGAGATCCTGTTTCCTCTCCGACCCTTCCTTGTAGAGCACGTCGCGTTTTACTCCTGCTGCCTGCGTATCTGCCTGTTTTGTCCTTGCTCTGTAACTCAGCCTTGCATGAATTCAGTTCCCACCTGGCTCCCATGCCACACCAGACACAGACAGACTCTAAATTCTTTAACATTTAGACTCCTGACTCATTCCAATGGCACCCCCAAAGGCACTTAGGACCTTCAGTCTTGGACAGGAAACTGCACCATTGGCTTCCCTCCATCTGGGTCTTCCTGTTGTTTCTCCGGCTTTCAGACAGTCTACTGTGAAACTTCTCTTTGTGAGATCATTCTTATAACCCCCTCTTTTATATACATTTATCTTGGTGATTCTGCTTCCTCGGAGGACCGTGACCGACACACTGCCCATGCGTGAGTACCATGAAGGGTCTCTTTCTGCAGATTTCCCTCTGATACAATTTAATTGAATAAAGATATGATTCTTAAAAAAAATACCCAGCAAAGTATGCAAGAGGTCCCAAACCTTTAAGTTTAGATTTTGGAAACACACAAATGTGCAAAAAGAGAGAATGTAGAACAGAAAGTCAGGCCAAGCATGCATTCCAGGTGTGAAGAGGAGAGCAGTCAGCCATGGGAACAGCTTCATCAAAGACTGCCACCTGCCGCCCTGGGTGACCCACAGATGGCATCGCTTGTGTTGCTGCCACCGTGGGATGTATTAAAGTCTGTGTACCACTCATGGCCATGAGTTTCTCAAGAGTAGAATCTCCTTCTATGTTATATGATTTTTGTTTTTAAAGAGGGCCACTGTAACAGTACAGGCGGGATATGATGAAGGCATTTGAATATCTGAGAACAAATGGGGAGAACTGAGAGATGGAATGAGGTATATCCAATGGTGAACCCGAGTCTAACTGTGGAATGCAGGGATACGAAACGAAGTCTTAAGAAAGGTTTCCGGTCTCACGAACAAAGCAGGAGAAGGGATACAGGAGAAAGGCAGGGAGGATGCCAATTCTGGGCTGAACTTATCAGGGCCAAGGTAGCTCTGGAGGTTTTTACGTAAAGACGGGTGTGCATAAAACCACTAAGGAGGTGTGCACGGGGGGAAAGGATGACCGCAAGAGAGAAGCTGTAGGAAAGACCAGTGTTTGAGACAGGACAAGAACACTACACATTTAAGGTAGAGGAGAAGGATGCAAAGGTGACTGGGAAGAAAGAGGGAAATGCAGTGAATTGGGAACTGTGTCATGGAAGCCAAAGGAAAGGAGAATTTGAAAGAAGTGACTGATACTTTCCAAGATTGATGAGAGGTCAAAATAAAAACTGTCAGTGTTCAGTGGAAATGGCATTACCGACTTTTTGGGCTCGTCACCCCAACAGTTTTAGTACAGCGGTTGACACAAACCCCCAATCACAGGAGGGAAACGCGCTCCAGGATAAATGTTTAAAACGTGATGAAGGGATGGTGGTGTTATAAGTGAAGCAGAGCAAGGGGAGGTGTATTTCGAAGGACAGGAAACGCTTGAGCTTGTTTAGACACGGTAGGAGAGATACAGAGAAAAGACAAGAGGGTTGGGAGAGAGCGAAGCTCAGTGAGGCCACAGACCTCTGGTTCAGCACTGGGATCCCTCTGCCTAGCTCCGAGCCTGGTGCGCAGGAAGGCACCCAGCACATGCGGGTGAACAGGAAGGAGAACAGGTGGAGGATGTGGTCTTGGGCAGACAGCCTCTAGTTCTGTGTTTCCACGATGAGGTCTCACCATGGCACAGTCCTTTCTCAGCCTCCCTGCTGGACTACCGGCAAATACCACCACACTCAGCTCTTTCACTTTGGCCGGGTCTCTTATGTTGCTCAAGTCAGCCTGAAGCTTGTGCTTCTCTTACCTCGTCCTCCCAACCTGCTGAAATTACAGACACCACCCCTGGCCTTTAGGCTAGACCAAGACTCAAACTCGGGCCTCCCACATGGCCCCCAGCATGTGAAGCACAGGATCTGAGCTGCACACCGCTTAGGAGCCTGCCTCTGCTTTGAGTGGGACAGCGATGTGGGAGAGGACAAACAGGATACTGGGGCAGGCAGATCCCGAAGTCCTCAAAGAAGATGGGAGGAATTCCGGATGGCCCCAGATGGTACCAAAAAAGTGACAGGGTCAATAGACATAGAATTCAGTGAGGCGGGGTTGTGATTTGGATTTGGGCTTTGTCTCTGTCATCTTGTGCTGGCTGTGCTTGGTGGTCTCCTGAGACACCTGCTTGTGCCCCCCCGCCCCTAGCTAGCCTGCAGCAGCTCTGCCTGGCAGTCCTAAGAAACAGAGAACAGGGGAGGAGCCCAACTCCCTATCGCAGAGGAAGGAGGGGTGAGGGTCTTTGCACCAGAGATCTGGCTTTGGCCTACAGTGTGACCGCTCCCTGGATAATAGAGAACCACTGGAATCAGTATTTTTCTTGCTAATCCGTCACAGCTCCTGGACATTGTCAGGAACTGGCAGAAGGGGACTGAAATATTTGCACCTAGAGATAGAGATGCATGTGGGACATAATAGGAACGGAGCAGAAAGGAGGTGGATGAGCTAGGTGCTAGTCAGGAACAGGAACCCTTACGTGAAAACACTTGGCAGCCACAGGGATGGAACATGCCAGAACACCTGTGGGGAGACCCAAAGGCAACAGGAGCAGAAGCAGTAGCCTCATGGGGAACAGCTCACCAGTCCCTAGCCAGACGGAGGCCACGGGGCAAGAACCAAAGCAGCTCAGAACAGGGTACAGTTCTCGCAGGGGATGTGCACGGCCCAGGCATCTGCGTGGGTTCTACTCGTTTGGCTAAAAGCAGAACTTTTTTTTTTCTTTTTTAAAATAATTATTGTTTTTTCTATTTTTTTTTTTTTGGAGAGGTTTTTGCTATAGGGCGCATGCACTCATCAGAGAGAGAGAAAGAGACAGAGAGAAAGAAAGCAAGAAATCATCCCCGGGGGAATGACCATGCTGCAATCTCTTCTCCTCCATTCTCCTCTCGGGATCTTGGGTACGCATGCACACATACCCGGTGTGAGTTTAAGCCACTGGGTCCAGGACTCGAACCACAGTCGACTACGTGGGAGTCTAGCCACATAGCCATTACGCCAACTGCTGGTCCTTGTTTTTTCTATTTTATTTATATTATTATTTTTAAATTTGAGCAGAGGAAGACACAGAAAAAGAGAAAGTGAGAAAGCAAGCTTCCAGGTCTGGGACTTGAGCCATAGTCGACCATGTGAGAGTCCAATGCTTTAACCACTACGCCACCTGCAGGCCCCCAAAAGTAGAACTCTTGACAAAATGCTGACCCAGCTGGCTAACCGTTGGTGCTTCCACCGAACAGAAATCGAGAGAAGAGAGAGCCAATTCTGGCCAAGATAGTGCCATTCATTTAGAGAAGTGAGAGCAGGAAGACTTCATGGCATGTGTGAAATCCACAGAGAGAGGGCAGCTGGACCAGGGATGTAGCCGTGGACCTCGGGGAGATCATTCCCAAGATGTTGCCCAAAACACACACCTGGAAATTACCACTTTAACTTCGTAATCCTAGACAGCGTGGTGAGAACAAAAATGGAAAGGTTCTACATGAAGCTCCGGGGATTCGTGAGTCATTGTCACAGACCCAAATTCCAAGTGAGGCCATTACCCAAAACAGAGAAATCGGGAAAAATAAAGCCCACGGGAGCTTGGAGCAAAGACTGCACAAACAGCCTCTTCACATGCATGGAGAATAAAGATGAAGAAATAAAGCAAACAGTGAAGACGAAGACCTCGAATTTTACTCTGTCCTAGAGCAGGCTTCGCAAACCAAAACGGAGAGAGGAAATGCGTGAGTGAAAGCGAAAGGCCAAGGGGAGGGACGGACTGGGTCTGTGGGAGCACATGTGGCCTGCCCGACCCTGCACAAGCCCTGTTCTTGGGGAAGGTCCAGCTGTGGGCTAGGTGCGCTTTCTGGACCAATTCATGTTACCTTACACTCTTGTTCAAGCTCTCTAGTCACTACAAGCTACAGAGGATTCATTCCTGGTTACAGATTCAAAAGCCGAAGCCCAGATTACATTGCCGGAACTTGCCGAGGGAGCTTTCTGCTGGACGCTGCTGGGTCTGTGAGCCCGAGGCAGACGTCCTGCCAGGGAAGTGCTCTCGAAGGATAAGCTGGGGTGGCCACAGGGGCAGAGGGAAGATGTCTGCCAGCCACGGAGTTAACCAAGAGCCTCCCTCTTTGTGACTTATCGCCTTATTTTTTAAGCTGGACGAATTGGGACATCCGTGATCTATAGCCAGGAGTAACTCAATTAATTCTCCCAGAGAGCACTGTCAGGATTGATAGACAGGTGGCCCCTTTGTAACTGGCTCCTTTCCTTCCTCTAAGCTTTCCCTTTTGATCTGGTTTCAGGTTGTACCTATTTGTTTTGCTAAATTAGCCTCAGTTATTAAAAACAGTTTTCAAAATAAATAAATAAATAAATAAAAACAGTTTTCAGGGATCAGCAGTTAGTATAATGGCTATGTTGCTGGACTCCCATGTAGTCGACTGCGGTTCGAGTCCTGGACCCAGTGGCTTAAACTCACGCCGGGTGCGTGTGCATGCATGCCCAAGATCCTGAGAGGAGAATGGAGGAGAAGGGATTGCGGCGTGGCCATCCCCCCTGGGGGGTGATTTCTCACTTTCTGTCTCTCTGGTGAGCGTACGTGCCCTATAGCAAAACAAAAACAAAAACAATCCAAAAAATCGTTTTCAGCCCATTTCTCAGGACTGTCAGGCTAAGTACTGATATATTACTTACAAATAGGGATGGTTTCGTTTTTCCTTCCTAGTACCTAAATATTATTTTCATGTTAATACTTCAGCCAGACATTCTAGAACAATATTAAATAGCAATGAAACTAAACATCCTAACTTTTTCCCTTCTCCTCCATTCTGCTCTCAGGATTTTGGGCACACATGCACACGTACCAGGCACGATTTTCTTTCTTTTTCCGTTTTTTTTTTTTTTGTTGTTGTTGTTGTTGTTGTTAGAGAGACTTTTGCTAAAGGGGATGTATATTTGCTGGAGACACAGAGAAAGACAGAGAGAAAGATAGAAATCACTTCCCATGGAGATGGCCATGCCACTATCTTTTCTCCTCCATTGTCCTCTGAGGATTTAGGGTATGCATGCACTCACAACATACCTGGTGTGAGTTTCAAACCACCGATTCGGGGCCTTGAACTGCAGTTGGCAATGTGGGAGAGCCTTAACCACTACATCATCTGCTGACCCCACCAGCGTGACTTTCAAGCCACCAGGTCCAGGATTTGAACCATGGTCAACCATGTGGAAGTCCAGCACCATAACCACCATGCCAAATGCTGGCTCCAATGGTTGACCATTATGACGTATTGTTTTAAATCATTTTCCTAGAGTTCTGAACTGTGCTCAATAAATACAACTCAATAAATGTTATTTTGGGGCTTGTTTCCAAGTTACACTAGCTTTTTGAAATGAATTAGGTAGATTTCCATAATTTTCTATGCATTGTAGTAATTTAAATTCATTGAAACGAATGCATTGTAGTAATTTATAAATATTTGAAATGAATTGTTTCTGAAAAGTTTCAAGAAAACCATATGCATTTGAAGCAATTCTAGTAGGTAATTCTTTCAAAACTTCAAACTTTTACTTGTTTTCCAGTGTATTAAAGTCTCAAGATCTGAGGCTAGTAGACGATGTAGTGGTTATGTTGCTGGACGCCCACATGGCGTCTTGGACTCGGTGGCTTGAGAATCATGCCAGGTGCACGTGCATGCATGTCCAAGATCCCAGGAGGTGAGTGGAGAAACTGAGGCGTGGTCATCCCCCGGGTGGGTGATTTCTCACTTTCTCTTTCACTGTCTCTCTCTCTCTCCAGTAAGCACACACACCCTATGGGAAACAAACAAACAAACAAAAACCCTCTATAAACAAACAAACAAAACCAAAACTCAATTTTTTTTTTTTGGGGGGGGGTCAGAGGAGCACATGCACTTGCCAGAGAAAAACAGAAAGACAGAGGGAGAGAGAGAAAGCACTTCCAAATGTCCATGCCACAATCCTTTCTCCTCCATTTCTTTGTCCTGTTGGGATTTGGGATATGGACACACATGTGCCTGGTATGTTTTTCAAATCTCCAGGCTGAGATTCGAACCATGTGGTCACACATGTAGGATCCAGTTCTCTTAACTATTAGACAACAGGGCCAGCCCACAATTTTCAATGTCTGGATGCATCTTTGGTAATGTACACTTCTTTATCTTACCAAGATTTTCCAATTCATGAGTACTGCTTTGAAATGTTTAATTTTTAAAAAAAGACACATTTATTCAGCATCACGATCAGACCATTACACTTAGCAATCAACAGCGTGGGTGCCAAAAAAAAAAAAAAATCTACATTGAAAACCTTTGTTGGGTTGCTTTACACTTTCCACAGAACAGAAACTAAAATAACCTGTTACACAATTAGTCACAAATACAGTCCTTGAGTTTTTTGCCCATACACGTGGTTTTTATTTTTGCCTAAAATATGTCTTCTTTAGAGCAGATAGGCCTTGCAGCCACTGTGCTTAGCTGTCAATCTAAGAAAGGCAATCACCCTTAGAGTCTCAGCCTCACAGAGAAGCCAAGTAGCTTTCCCCAGATTAGCCAGAGAGGCTCAAAGTTAGAAACAAAACTCAGAGCGCACCCTCGTCCAGCTCCCAAGGCGCGGAGTTTCTGTTTTCGTAAAAGTATTCGGGGTTGCTCTGTCGTGCCAAATCTAATAAATACTCCATTTGTCATCTGTGTGTGGTGACAGTATCGCACTGGGTCCTGGTCCTCCTACCTTAGCCTCCCAAGTAGCTGGGGTGACAGGTATGTGCCTGGCTTTTAAGGTGGGCAGGGAAAACACCTGGGCCTCCCGTGTGTTCTCTGCCTGCTGAGCAGCAGCATCCAGCCCATACCAGCCATTTATGTGATATTTTGATCAATCAGCAACACACTGATGCTCCGACAGCTTCATCCTTTTTATCTCTTATTTTTAAGATTTAGTTTTAGATAGTGGGTTGTCTGAAAAGTCATGACACATTTGTGTCTAGAAAACCATAGAAAAATATATCATGACTTTCTCCATAACTTTCCTGATAAGAGAGACATTTTTGCTATAGGGCAATGTGTGCTTGCTTCAGAGACAGAGACAAAAAAGCAAGAAATCACTCCCTTGGCGGGGGGGTGGTTGCCATGCTGCAATCCCTCCTCCTCCATTCTCCTCTTGAGATTTTGAGTATGCATGCACATGCACCTAGTGTGAGTTTCAAGTCCCTGGGTCTGGGACTTGAACCACTGTCGGTCATATGGGAGTCCAGCAATATAACCATTTTGCCATCTGCTGGTACCATGACAACCTAATATTTTGAAGGTGTATTCAAAACATGACTTTAGGGAACCAGCATTTAGCGTAATGGCTATGTCGCTGGACTCCCACGTAGTCGAACGCAGTTCGCGTCCCGGACCCGGTGGCTTAAAACTCACGCTGGGCGCGTGTGCGTGCGTGCCCAAGATCCCGAGAGAAGAATGGAGGAGAAGGGATTGAGGCGTGACCATCCCCCCTGGGGGGTGATTTCTCACTTTCCGTCTCTATGTCTTTGTCTGTCTGGCAAACGCACGCGCCTATAGCGAAAACCTCTCCAAAAACAAAAAACAAAAAACAAAAAACATGACTTTAGACAATAATATCTTTATCATAAGAGGTTATTTTTATCAAGACTTCATTTTTACATACATATAGGTTATTATATGGAATATTTCTTAAAGGATACATGACGAACTAGTCATCATGGGTAGGTCCAAAGAAGAGAATTAGAAGACTATATGTTTCTTCTTGACGTATGTGTTTTCCATGACCAAAAAGGCCCTTCTACCACTGCTTTTTGGATAGGAGAGTAGGCAGGTAGTTAAAATGTGGTTGGGTACCTGATCCCCAGCCTTTCAGACTGACCTGTCAGGGTTTACAGAGATTGCACAGTTGAAATACAATGGAGACACACATTAATATTGTGTTAAGACACTGGGGCCCTAGTTCCCATAAGAAAAGGCCAACAGACAAACTCTGAGAGCAAGAAAAGCCTGCAATCTGGGCCGCATCTGTCATCCCTGCTGCCTGCCCAGAGCTAAGCACAGTGCAGTACACGGTGCTCGTGCTCAGGAGTACCCATCAGAAAGTCCGTGTGTGTGCACTGGCTCATCTAGGGCCAGCTCTCGCTGCAACCAGGAGCTCTATCTCATTGGCTCTAAGTTTGCCCTTGGGCCAGTCTTGAAAGGACAATAAGAGCCATTTCAAATACGCACCGGGAAAAAAGTTCATGACAGACGTGACCATGGTCCGGAGATGAAGATCAGATGTGAAGGTGCCATAAAGAAGGTGCCCACCTGGTTGTAAAGAGTGCAGAAGTGGGTGGGCACTGTCCCACCCTATTCTGCATTCACCAACACCCACAAGGTGCTATTCCACCCTGCCAGCCTCCTCCCTGTGATATGAGACAGAGTATCACTGGACATGCCAAGGGGCTCCCACTGCCTTGCTCTAACACCAGCTAAGCAGAGAACAAGAGGTAAGGGGCATAAATTTGCTGTAAGTTTCTGTTCCCTCTCATCAAAGAAGGTTACAGATGTGAAAGCTGTTTGTTGTGATTAGTGTAACACTATCTACAGCTTACCCATGGGCCAGGCTGTAAAAAAGGCCTTTCTTTTTTGAACTATGCCTGTGTGAAATGAGTTGCCTGTCACTATTCATATGCCAGTGCTTTCACATGAAAAAAAAATACAAAAGAACAAAAACAAAAACACCTTGCACTTTTATAGGATACAGCATTCTAGATGTTACTTCACTATGAACTGGACAGTGCAAACTAACAGCAGGTGAGTTGTTATGGAAAAGAAAGGGCAGCAGTCAGGTTGGAAAGAAAATGACCAGAGTTAACAAGACAGAGGGAGAGACACACAGAGCCAGAAAACCAGATGGACAAAACACACGCTGAACATATTAAGTAAGAAAATATTCCTGGTTAGTGAAGACAAATTCTGTACTGAAAGGTGGCATAATTCCTAGACTTCACTAGGTGAAATAGCTCTCAGAAACATATTCCACTTGCCCTGATTCTCTGGCCCACCAACCACCTTCTGCCAGCTGGGATGAATCAGCAAGAGCATTCTGGTAACTACGACCGTACTTCACTAGACTGGCATTCGTGATTTTTAAACACTAATTTCACTATTTCCAGTTAATTTCTTTCATCAAAACTATAAACTCAGGGAACCAGCAGTTAGCATAATGGCTATGTCGCTGGACTCCCACGTAGTCGACCACGGTTCGTGTCCCGGACCCGGTGGCTTAAAACTCACGCCGGGCACGTGTGCGTTCGTGCCCAAGATCCCGAGAGGAGAATGGAGGAGAAGGGATTGGGGCGTGACCATCCCCCCTGGGGGGTGATTTCTCGCTTTCTGTCTCTATGTCTCTGTCTGTCTGGCGAGCGCACGCGCCCTACAGTGAAAATCTCTCAAAAAAAAAAAATAAACCAAAAAACCTAAAAACTCAAAAATAATTCCATCCTGAAGGAGGCAGAGCAGCACAAAAAGGCAACACATGTGAGTCTCCATAAAACAGTGGTCCCCAAACTTTTTGGGACCAGTCTCCTGGAAGACAATTTTTCTATGGATCAGGATTGGGGTAGGGGATGGTTTGGGGATGATTAAAGCACATTATATTTATTGTGTACTTTATTTCTACCAATATTATTATTACATTGTAATACATAATGAAATAATTATATAATTCAACATAATGAAGAATCAGCGGGACCCTGAGCATGTTTTACTGCAACTAGAATGCAACTGCATTCAAAGGTAAACTGGAATTATGGGGGTGACGAGTGAGCATTGGGATTACTGATGTTTCAATGTAGCTACTGCTCTGACAGGAAGTGGCCTCAGGCAGTAATGCCAGCAATGGGGAGCGGCTGTAAATACAGATGAAACTTTGCTCATTCACCCATTGCTTACCTCCTGCTGTGTGGCCTGAGTCCTAACAGATCACAGACTGGTACTGGGGGTTGGGAACCTCTGACATAGAACATGACTCTTAGAACCCACCACAGCTGCACCCCGGGGTTATCTCACTCTGTTTTCTCAGTTTTTTTTTTTTTTCAGGAAGAAAAAAAATATGTGTGTATGTGTGTGTGTGTGTGTGTGTATGTATGTATATATATATAATATAAATGGAAATGTTAGAGCCTCAGGGATTGGAGATGGGGTAAGGTGACTGCAGTTCTATCTCATCCCCATGTCTGCATGTCCAAAGCACCATCATCTTGAAGAATTATGCTTATTCCACCAGCACTAAGAAACAGATTGTCCTCAAACCAGAGCAGCCCTGTTTGTGCTTCAGCTATGATTTGCAGGGTAATTAAACTGTCAAAACACCCTCCCTACTATTTCCATTTTCTTGCAGTTGGCGTCATTTAGTCAGGCCGCTCTCATCAGTGCAGGGTGACAGATTTATTATAGGATTGAGACATCAGAACAGTCAGAAAACCATCAATGAACTCACCATGAATGTTCTGCTGGGAAAGATCAAAACCGTATTTATTTCCCAATGGGAATACTCCATCTACTTCCATTTCATCTTTTTTAAAATCAGTATTAATCATTAAAGAAAAGCATTTTTATTTATTTTTAAATTTTTTGCTATAGGGCATATGCATTTGCCAGAGAGCAGGGGTGGTGGTTAAAAAAACCAAAAACCAAAAAACTAAAAACACCCTTCAGGGGAGATGATCATGCAGCAATTCTTTCTCCTCTAGGGTTTTTAGGCACACACGTACATGTGTCCAGTGTGATTTTTCAAGCCACTGGGTCCAGGATACAAACTGCAGAGTCAGCCATGTAGGATCCTGCCCCTTAATCTCCATGCCACCTACAGGCCCTAAAGGAAAGCATTTTTTTTTTCAGAGAGGTTTTCGCTATAGGGCACGTGCGCTCACCAGACAGACAGAGAGAGACAGAGAGACAGAAAGCGAGAAATCACCCCCCAGGGGGGATGGTCACGATGCAATCCCTTCTCCTCCATTCTCCTCTCTGGATCTTGGGTACGCACACACACGCACCCGGCGTGAGTTTTAAGCCACCGGGTCCGGGACGCGAACCGCAGTTGACTACGTGGGAGTCCAGTGGCATAGCCATTATGCTAACTGCTGGTTCCCAAGGAAAGCATTTTTAAAGAAAACTCAAACCGCATTAAGAGAACAGATTCCATTATTAATTCTTCTCTCCAATCTCTCTTTTGGATTTATTTGTTGGAATAGCTGCCATTCCACAGAAAATGACAGGGACCCTAAGAATATAGTTAGGGTATACGCCCAAAATGGAATCACAAAATGGCTAAATTTTAAGATGGAGACACAATAGCTCAGCAGCAGCTCACAGAAACAGCTTGCAATGGTGACTCAGTGATTAATCTAGGCAGTATGAACTAAAGTAAAGAACGGAAGTTCTTTTCCTGGCCATCACATTCTGAGAAGATAATAGTTTTTACAGCCCAAAGCTTTTAAACAAAGAGAATCTCCTGATCCACTCCAAAATTAGGAAAAATAACTGGACCCATCTAGCATGTGACTCCCCCACCACAAGGGAAACACATGAAAAAACCCATTCTTGAGAACAAGCCTGGACAAAGGTGTTCCTGACCAAGATAAGAAACAAAACAAAACAAAATAAAACAAAATATGCCCCTGCTCCTCTTCAGCAACCCATATAGGAACCCCTCCCTTCTTAGGAGCTCTGTTTCTCCTTTTCTCTCTTAATAAACTCTGCTTTACTATCCTTTCTCTGTGCCCACATCTCTAATTCTTCATGAATATGAGACAAGAAACTGGTCAGCTTGTGGTTCCAGATTCAGTCCTGGTGTTGGGTCTGATCACCCCAACTTCCTGCGTCATCTCGGTGTCCCTGACTCCTACCTCATTGCCATGTAACTACACACTCTTGATCTTTTTTTTTTTTTTTTGGAGAGGTTTTCACTATAGGGCACGTGTGCTCGCCAGACAGACAGAAGAGACAGAGAGAGAGAAAGCGAGAAATCACCCCCCAGGGGGGGATGGTCACGACGCAATCCCTTCTCCTCCATTCTCCTCTCCGGATCTTGGGCACGCACGCACACGTGCCCGGCGTGAGTTTTAAGCCACCGGGTCCAGTACGCGAACCGCCGTCGACTACGTGGGAGTCCAGCGACATAGCCATTACGCTAACTGCTGGTTCCCCACACCCTTGATCTTGACATCTTGACTCTCAACTTGAGTAGCTGCGTAAGACAAACTGTGATTTAATCATCTTCCTTCTGTAACTCCCTTAACACCCCCCCTCCACCCACCACATTTGATCATGAGTACACAGAGTACAGCCAAGGCCTCTAGGTCCTGACATCTGGCACGTCCTCCCCTCCAGGCCTACAGCTCTGCCTTGGCCCAGACCCTTAGGATTTCTATGCCCACCTTTCTGGATTACTAAGGGATAGTGAGAGAACCTCACTTACTTACCTCCTGTCGAGCACAGTGGCTCAGCTGGCTGGCTAATGTTTTCCAAGGAGTGAACAAATAAAGTCTGAAAGGGCACATGAAGTACCTCCTGGTTGCCTCAGGCATTTTCTTTTAGGAAATCAACCCTTGGATATTTGCTCCTTTTTTTTTTTTTTTGAGAGGCTTTTGCTATAGGGTGCATGTGCTCGCCAGAAAGACAGAAAAAGACAGAGAGATAGAAAGCGAGAAATCGCCCCCCACCCCCTGGGGGAGAGACGGCCATACTGCAATCCCTTCTCCTCCATTCTCTCGGGATCTTGGGCACACACGCACACGTGCCTGCGTGAGGTTAAGCCACCGGGTCTGGACTCGAACCACGGTCGACTACATGGGAGTCCAGCGACATAGTCCTTACACCAACTGCTGGTCCCTGGATATTTGTCTCTTATCTTAGGCTCTGCTGAAGGGAAGGCAGGATTTTCCAGCAGCCTTGAATACCCTTGGTGAGAGGGGAGGAAGGACCAGGTCAAACCAGGTTTGGTTTGTTCTGGTGGGAGGGGACTTGCCCCAGTGGGGAATTCTTCAGAATCAGAGAAAAGGCAAGGAGATGCTTGACCTTACTTACATGGTTGATCAGCCCTTACAAAAGGGCTACTTGATTTAACTGAAGATGGCTGAGTCACCCAGATGTTGTCAAAGGCTACCTGGCATCCTGATGCAGGACCACCTAATTACTCCACCCTAAATTCCCCCCCTTTTTTTTTTTTTGGAGAGATTTTCGCTATAGGGCGTGTGCGCTCGCCAGACAGACAGAGAGAGACATAGAGACAGAAAGCGAGAAATCGCCCCCCAGGGGGGATGGTCATGCCGCAATCCCTTCTCCTCCATTCTCCTCTCAGGATCTTGGGCACACACGCACATGTGCCCGGCGTGAGTTTTAAGCCACTGGGTCTGGGACGCAAACCACGGTCGACTACATGGGAATCCAGTGACATAGCCATTACGCTAACTGCTGGCTCCCCCTAAATTCTCTTCTTTTGAAGGTCTCTAGCCCCCACCTTTCAGGCCCCATACAACTCTGGACATCGGGCCTCTTTCCTCCCTTAAAAAGTGAATAATAAACCTATTCTATTCACTTACTCTGAGCCTGTGAATTATTTCACAGCCCCAGATACAGATCACCCTAACAAGGTCGACCTGCAGGATTGGGGGCTCCAGACTTTAGGGAGCTCTGACTCTCCTGCTGCATCCTGGCCACCACTGCACGAACAGAGTCAATAAAATGAGGAGTGCTCCGCTACGAATGACTTCATTTTGCAGCTAAGACGCTGAGGCTCTGAAGGGACAGTGGCCCACCCTGGGCCTCTCAGACCTCAGGCCTCCTAAATCCCCACTACACACACCGTAGTCCTCTGTGCACCCCCACCAAGCCTCAAGACCTCTGACCAGCAGTAAAGACCTCTGTAGCTTTTGGTCCCTGACAGGATTGGAGCCCAGGCTCTGAGCTACAGTGCCCACATCTGTCTCTCTAGTCCTTTCCCACCACCGACAGTGCTGGGACAGCCTACGTACTGTCCCAGAACCTCGAAGCTGCTCATTCCTCTTCTAACCCTGGGGGGAGCACCTCTACCACATGCTGATGTTCTGCTTCCATGTTCAGCAGAGACAGGGACTTAGCTGCAGATTGCAGCCGGAACACCACTGCGAGCCTCTCTGCATGCCACAGTCATGCCAGGGGCTGCCTCGCCCCTCCTCACCCACCCACAGTGGCTGGGAATGGTCCTCTTACACCGTTTTTTCATTAATAAGCAAAGGTCACCAGAATCCACTTCCCGACTCTCAGATGACTAAAGAAAACAAAGGGAGCCTCCCAGGAGATTCACAAACACCCATCCCTGCTCCATATTGATGCCAGGGTCCTCAGACTCGGTGCCTCCTGGGAGGGCCTGCTGCAGTGCACTGAGCATCACTTTCTTCCTTGTGGCCTGCTCGCCATCCCCACACTTCCAAGGGCACGGTGCCCTAAATGTTATTGGGTCGCAGCAAACAATTACAATGGGATGAATCTCACCCAGGCACTGAGGTGGGTGCCCAGAAAGGAATCACTTAGAAACCAACAGATCCTCATTTTATTTTGAATATTCTTATTTCTAAAGAGTCCAAAGAAAGCAGTTAAATTCTTGCCAAGCCAAGAGCTGCTAACATGTGACAGTGTGACACAGCCTTTGGTTCTGCAGTGAAATTATAGAAACTGTCTCCTCGGGCACAAAGCAAGCCTATTTTCATATGATGTGTTCGTGAGTGTATCATATAAAAAGGTACTCTCGACTACATCATATGAATATATTTTTGATATTCCCAAGTATGTGCATTTTTTTTCTTTTTTTCTTTTTTTTTGAGAGGTTTTTGCTATAGGGCATGGATGTTCGCCCGACAGACAGAGCGATAGAGAGATAGAAAGCGAGAAATCACCCCCCGCGGGGGATGGCCACACCGCAATGCCTTCTCCTCCATTCTCCTCTTGGGATCTTGGGCACGCACGCACACCCGCCCAGCGTGAGTTTAAGCCACCGGGTTCGGGACTCGAACCACGGTTGACTATGTGGGAGTCCAGCGACATAGCTGTTACGCTAACTGCTGGTCCCCCAAGTATGCGTATTTTTGAAGGATATCAAAAACACTCCCAAAATGTTTATATTTTTTGTTATATTTTGGGAATCAACTTCATGCCATCACAGGCTTGCAAGTAGTAGACAAATGGAAGGGTGATGATGAGTTTAGTCTACATTTTGTTCAGAGAAGATGAGGCTGGGAAAACAGCAACTCCCTGTGGAAAGCTGGGCCCAAATCGACATCTCGCAGTGGCTGTGGCTGAGTTCTCGGAACCAGTTCCAGAGGCATCTATTGGGTCATCGGAAGTCAGGACGTGGTTTTGTTTGTTTTTCTACGCAAACATGCGTCATGACTCCAGCAACCTAATACATTGCAGGTGCTCTAGGTAGAATGTAAACACCCCCATTCATTGAAGGCTTCCCCGTAACAGCCGGTGTGGAGTGGAGTCAGGCCACCCCTCTGTGACTCTGGTGGTAACAACCACCCCTAAAAGGGCACAGGAGCTTGGCCCTCAGTAGCTTCTCCCTGGTCTACTCCCCAGGGGTCTTTCTCTGCTCTTTCCAGGGGTACTGGGTATTTTTATTTGTTCTTCTCCTGCCCTGGAGCCTCTCATACTCACCCACCTTTGGACGTCTGCAGTTGCTGCATGGCTCTGGGACTAACAGTGCCTGCTAGGGGGTTGCAGCTCAGTTGTCTTTGCGGGTTTAAAAGGCTGTTGGAAAGGAAGGTCACAGGGGCCTCCTGCCCACTCTGCCTCCGACTGTTTCCCACCTCAGCCCCAAGGAAACGTTATTTCTGACTTCAGTCCAAACGACCCTTTGTTATAGGTAGGCGTTACGAGCTGGGAGTCCCAATTTGACAACAAAAGGGACATCTGACACATCAGTCACCGCTAGCAGGAATCGCGGCAGACCCCTTGGCACCGAGAGGTAGATCTACTTTTATTACCTAAGCTTCCTTTGAAGGCCGAGGGAAGGGTCCTAGCCTCCCTACTGCCGTTCCATTCAGTGTTTCTTCAATACCTCCCACTCGAGGCAGTAAACCGATATGGGCAAAATCATCCCCGTGCTTACACCTTCAGCGTCCACGCGGGAATGCGCTTGACTTCCCTCAACCAGCTAATCGATTTCCCTCGGGTGAGGAGAGGTCGCAGGCACAGCTAGCCCACAGGGTCACGCAAAAGAGCTGCCTATGACAGACCTCCCCTCACGCCCCTCACGTGTATTCATAACAAGATCCTGGGATGAAAGCAGCCCCTAACCTCGTCCTCAGGGCTATTGTCCCCTCTGGCAGCTGCCACCCCCATGTCCTGCTGGTGTGGGTGTTTTTTTTGTTGTTGTTGTTAAACATCTTCACTCTTCTATTAAAAACTTCTCTTCATACTTTACTCACATCTGTAATTTAACTCTGCGTCTCAGGGCGGGTCTCTAACCTTAGAGGCCTGGACCCAAAGAACCGAGTATTTCCCACAACACAGCCCAGCCTCTCTGTCTGCTAACACATCCCTGTGTGGAGTGGAGTCAGGCCACCCCTCTGTGACTCTGGTGGTAACAACCACCCCTAAAAGGGCACAGGAGCTTGGCCCTCAGTAGCTTCTCCCTGGTCTACTCCCCAGGGGTCTTTCTCTGCTCTTTCCAGGGGTACTGGGTATTTTTATTTGTTCTTCTCCTGCCCTGGAGCCTCTCATACTCACCCACCTTTGGACGTCTGCAGTTGCTGCATGGCTCTGGGACTAACAGTGCCTGCTAGGGGGTTGCAGCTCAGTTGTCTTTGCGGGTTTAAAAGGCTGTTGGAAAGGAAGGTCACAGGGGCCTCCTGCCCACTCTGCCTCCGACTGTTTCCCACCTCAGCCCCAAGGAAACGTTATTTCTGACTTCAGTCCAAACGACCCTTTGTTATAGGTAGGCGTTACGAGCTGGGAGTCCCAATTTGACAACAAAAGGGACATCTGACACATCAGTCACCGCTAGCAGGAATCGCGGCAGACCCCTTGGCACCGAGAGGTAGATCTACTTTTATTACCTAAGCTTCCTTTGAAGGCCGAGGGAAGGGTCCTAGCCTCCCTACTGCCGTTCCATTCAGTGTTTCTTCAATACCTCCCACTCGAGGCAGTAAACCGATATGGGCAAAATCATCCCCGTGCTTACACCTTCAGCGTCCACGCGGGAATGCGCTTGACTTCCCTCAACCAGCTAATCGATTTCCCTCGGGTGAGGAGAGGTCGCAGGCACAGCTAGCCCACAGGGTCACGCAAAAGAGCTGCCTATGACAGACCTCCCCTCACGCCCCTCACGTGTATTCATAACAAGATCCTGGGATGAAAGCAGCCCCTAACCTCGTCCTCAGGGCTATTGTCCCCTCTGGCAGCTGCCACCCCCATGTCCTGCTGGTGTGGGTGTTTTTTTTGTTGTTGTTGTTAAACATCTTCACTCTTCTATTAAAAACTTCTCTTCATACTTTACTCACATCTGTAATTTAACTCTGCGTCTCAGGGCGGGTCTCTAACCTTAGAGGCCTGGACCCAAAGAACCGAGTATTTCCCACAACACAGCCCAGCCTCTCTGTCTGCTAACACATCCATGGAAGCCTTCCTCGGTCTGCCTACCAGACTGAGTTTCCACTTTCGCGGTTTCCCGTCACCCTCAGCCTTTTCTCTAGAGCTCTCATCACGGTCCAGGTCCGTAACTCTCCAGTTATGACACTCAGAGCTCCGCATGGGTGTGCAAGCCAAGCACTGCACATGGGGACAAGTGGGGGCTGGAATCCAGGCCGTACCCTTGTGCCCGAGCTCCTGCAGGAGACTTAGCAGGCGTGCGGTAAATAAGAGCCGAGAGAACGATTCAGGCAGGCCTGGACTCCCGGTCCCAGGTCATCCTGGACACCTGGTTCACATGGGCTGGGCGTCTGCTTGGTGCCTGGGACATGAGTCCTACAGGGGGCCTGGGAGGAGCATAATGTCCATATGAAGAATTAAAACCCACCCCAAAAGCTGTCCATATGTCCAGGGGAGAAGGGAAATGGTTGGGGACGATTTCACCACGGGGGTAACAGAGCAGCACCTGGAGGAAGAGTGGGTTCTTCAGAAAGAGGAAGGGCATGTGCCGGGCCCAGTGTGACAGCAGGACTGGAGACAGGAGGCCAGTCCGTGTGGACACTGAGGTGGGTGGCAACGGCTGAGCCTGCAGATAGCCCTCGCCTCGGGTCAGGAGTCTGCACCTGCCCCTGTGAGCAAAGTGATGGGCAGAGACCCTGAGCAGCTGAAAAACATGACCTGCTGCTTTTTGTTTCTGTTTTTTATTTTTTCTGTTTGTAAAAAGAACTCTCTGGTGGCCACATGGAAGACGGAGAGGAGCTGGAGGAGACCAGTGAGTAGGAAAACTTGTAGCAGGCACGGCTTGGGGGGGTTGACGGAAGAAGGTGCAGGGACGCGTTACGCCAGGAAATCCTGAGATACCACGGGACTCTCGAGGGGAACCATGCAGGGGAAGGCATGGGTCTAAGCATGTCACTGCAGCCACCACCGTTCAGACGAGCCACAGACACAGACGCTGACACTTGGCCAGCACTAAGGACCAAGGACACCTTGCACCTGTGTGCCGTGTGGGATAATGGCCGCTCTTTCCTGTACTGAAATCTTAGCAAACACAGAAAGAAGAGAAAACCCCTAACTCTCCAAATAACCCACTTCTCTGATCTTGTCTCTCTCTCTTTCTTTTTCTTTTTTTTTGGCGGAGGGGAGGGAGTTGTCTTTGCCTCCCATTTTACCTGAAAAATATTCATCTAGGAGAAAGCACAAATTTGAAAGCATTCAGATATTTACAAATATGAAACAAAATCTACTTATAAATGCAAACTGGTACTTGCCCTGAGTAAAAATTTAAGGTACAGCTCCCACTGAACTGTTCTAAAAAATTATGCATTCCTATCTTTCTGTTTTTTAAATTTATTTTTAATTTCTTCCATGAGTGAGACAGAGAGAAAGAGAACAGGGTCCTGATGTCAGGATCCACTGCCAGCCTCGGCCAGTCCCAGACCGCAGGCACGCATGCGCTCCACGTACTCAGGGAGGCCTCCAGACAAGAACCCAGAGCCTTCGCAGGTGGATCGGCATCACAGAACAGCATGTTTTACCACTGTGCCTCCATATCACCTCTGAGCATAATCTTTTTAAATAAAAAGGGCATTCTTTTTTAAAGAAGCCCTTTTAAAGCATCTGGTAGAATAAACTTGTAAAAGAACAAGTATGCACATGACCAGCTTCATCTTCTTTACGTCTTGGAAACAGCTTGTCCTCAGGAGAAACAGAGAAGAGAAGACACTTTGTTTTCGTCCTTTTACATTCAATCAACCTTCTTCTCTCTTTTATTTTAAGCCACTTTGTTGAGATATGATTGGTGTCATTGACATGTAAAAAAACTCTACAGAAACGCCCTCGTTTATGATGAGGTTACATCTGATAAACTCATGGTAAGTTGGAAGTACTGTAAGTGGAAAATGCATTTAATATCCTGATAAGCCCATTGGGAAGACAGAGAGTTGCAAGTCAATGCATTGTGAAGTCAAGAAATTGCAAGTCTAACCATTCTAAACTGGAGGCCATCTGTATATATTTAATGACTACAACTTGAGTTTGGCAACAGGATAAGCCATGAAATTATCACCACAATCTATGCCATAAACATATCTATCACCTCCTCTGCCCTCCTATTTATTTATTTATTTATTATATTTATTGTCAGAGGGCACGTGTACTTGAGAGAGAGAGAGAGAGAGAGAAGGCATCCTCCCAACGGTGTGTGGTTCATGCTCCAATTCTTTGGCCTCTATTTCTCCACCCCATCAGGATTTGGGGAATGCATGCACATGTGCCCAGAATGTTTTTCAAGTCACCGGGGCCAGGATTCAGACCATGTCTTGCTAACAGAGGACCCAGCTTTCCACACATAGCCCTCTTATTTATGTATTATTATATTCTGTGTGACAAGGACACAGAACATAAGCTTGACCCTCCTAGCGAATCCTCACTGTACACTATGGTTTTGTTCATTGCAGGCCCTGCGCCATACAGTAGGTCTCTAGGACTTCTCATTTCACAGAACTGAAACTTCGTGAAAGTTAAGGCAACAACCACTTCTAGAATTCTGACCATCTACTACAGCTTGCAATCAACAGAGACGTGTCCCCAACACCTCCATGGAAACCGTGACCAGAGCAGAGTCACAGGAGCCTGAGCTCTCATCAGCAGTGTCTACCAGGTCCTCCAGGGCCCTGGGCTCTCCTCCAAGGAAGGGAAGCACCTCGTACACCGCGGCAGAGCACAGCCTGTGTCCTGAGGGAGCCGGCCCCACACACCACACTGCGTAAGAACCTCAGGTAGTCAAGGCCATGTTTTACCAGCTAATTCTCTATGACTCTGGGACATCATTTTGGGCAATGGGTCCTAAATAGGCCAAATGTCACTTGTATAAAAATGTCTTCAGTTTCACTATTTAGAAATACTCAGAATACCTGTAAGTGTACAATAAGTCCTTACTGCATGAATGATATAAATAAAAGACAAAACAAAGAAAACAAATGATCAGCAGCAACAGAATAGGTAAGAACATTACCATTTAGTAGGATGTTAATACTCGGTCCGCCAGCATTAAGACTGGCAGAGACACTACTGTCCCTACCCAGAAATTTGTACATGAAATAATTTTTAAGAAAAAAGGCAGAGAGCAAACAATATGCATAAATAAATGACACAGCATACGTATAAGGTGCAACACTCATCACAGAAAAATACAAGGTGAGCGGCCCGCTGGGTGAGTGGTGGTTTAGGCATGAGTGACCGTGGTTCGAGCCCAGGACCTGGCAGCTTGCTTTCTCTGTCTCTCTCTGGTGAGTGTGTATTCCCTATACCATATTTTAAAAAATAATAAAACAAATAAAATTAAATAAATAATTATTTAAAAGAAACCCACGAGGTGATGGCATACGATCTAACACATGGTGCATTTGTTATCGATGTAAATGCACAATAAAGTTAACCATTACACCTTACGTGAGGAAAATAGCCTAATGTGGTCCCTTCCAGCATATGCTGTGGCAGTCCCTTTATAGTGGTTTGCAGGGAGAGACGGGGACAGAGGGGCTGGCTGACCTGGAGCGGAGTTTGGGGGCTGCCTGGTGTAGGACACGTTGAACGCCGGCTCCTCAATCAGCGGCGGGGGGTACATGCGCCTCCGGATGAAGAACCCAGCTCCGCAGCAGAAGAGCACGCCCATCATCAGGAGGAACCTGAGAAGCACAGACACGAGAGGAGCTCGAAGCAAGCAGCTTCAGACAGGTGCAGGCCCCGACGGCTCAGCCCCGTGGGAGCCAGGAACACCTGCTCCTGTTCCCTGGTGGGCAGGTCAGAGGTTGAGGCCTTGGATTTCTCTGGACCGCTTTGCCCAGGAACGTTTTCTGGTGGGTGACATCAGGTGCTTGGCCTGCAGATTCCTGGATGTTCCTGGATGGACACCGCTAATTCTGCGAAGCTCTGTGAGTGGGCGCCTGGCCTCAAGCAGCTCCAAATGGCCGAGCGGTTTCCCAGGGCTGGTGCTATCACTTCCCTGCCCTGCTCCAACCTCACTAGACTAAGCTGGGGAGGCCGTCTCAATCGGTCTCAACACTACGGCTGACCCAGCCTTTGCTTCACTGTCCATTTCTCCCATTTTCCATGGTCAAAGCACCAAAGATGAGCACACTGATCCTTCCTAACAGTCTCTCTCCGTTATTATATGACTATCCATGGAGAAATAGAGGCACCATTCCTACAGCAAAGCGTAATTACAGAGACACTGGAGGAAAAGAAAAATACAGTCAATTTATATGCTAAAGATTTAAAATACACTCTAGGTTCTAAGTGTGGCTAAACGTTCTTCCTACCTTGACCGGACAGTAGAGCAAAAGCACTTTAAGGATAGGATTTCTGTCCGATTCATTGAAAAATTCTTAGTGACTCACATCATCATCATTTAATAGATGATTGTTGACCTTGATTGACTTCCTCTCTTCAATCCCATTTGTACCACCGACACCTTCTGTTTCTACAAAAAGGGGTGTCCTGGGGCCAGCAGGCGGCCCGGTGGTTAGGACGCTGGACTCCCACATGGCCGACCGCAGTTCATGCCCCAGACCTAGTGGCTTACTTTATCACTTTCCCTGTCTCTGGTCAATTAAAATAATAATCATAATAACAACAAATGGAATCAAATAAATAATTCTTTTAAAAAAAGGAAGGGGGGAGTCCCTCTGAGAAGGACCCTGCTAGTTGCCCTGTACAGACAAAACTGGGAAACTCTTGCCCAACTCTAAATTGAAATTATGGTGAGACCTTAGGAATCTTTCAGAACCTCTGACAACATGCCCGTGCTCTGTGTGGGCAGCCAGGTGCCCTGTGAAGGCAGAACACACAGCATAGCTGATCAAACTCAGTGGTGTCGGTCCACTCTTAAACTTGAGAACAGGGTGCAGCATAAAGCCCTTGTGGATATTGATATGATGTTAAAGTGCAAGGCAGTCGGCCCTCAGTCAGCATTTCCTAGACAGCCTTGAATGCTGAGCAGGGAGAACAAGAAAAACCAGAGGCAGAAAATAGGAAATGACTCCGGAAAGGGCTGACATTGTGGTCTTTCTGATCTGTCTTCTAATTCATTATTTGATCAACAAGTAATTTTTTTTTAGTTGCCAAAGGGTGCATGCACTTGCCAGAGAGAGATGGGGGGGTGGGAAAGGCAGCCCCCCAAATGGGGTGTGGTCACACCACAGTCTCTTCCCCATTTCTCTCTACTGTAGAGATTTTGGGTGCTCACACACGAACCTAACATCTTTTCCAAGCCACTGGGGGTTGCGGGGGGGGGGCGATTCAAAACACAGTTGGCCATGTGGAATCTGACTCCCTTAACCACTAGGCTACAGGGCCTGCCCATTCAACAAGTAATTTTTAAGCTCCTGCTGTGTGTCTGGACCATCTAAGTATTACAGTGAGCCAGACAGGTGAGCCTCCTGCTACCTCACTGGACTTAAGTTCTAATAGTAGAGGGAGACCGTGAACACACGTTTACAGTTACTGAGCTGCGGCCCTGGGAAGCACCAAGGAAGAAAAATGAGGGACTTCAGGATGGTTTCCTGTGCATGTGTGGCAAATTATACAGAAAACATAATTTACCATGTTAGCCAATCTTTTATTCTTTTTTAAAAATGTATTTAGTTTTATTATTATTGTTATTATTATTATTTTTAAACTTCCTATTGGGCATATGTGCTTACCAGAGAGAGAGAGAGAGAGAGCGAGAGAGAGAGAAAGTGAGAAAGCATGCCTCCAGGTCTGAGACTCGAACTACAGTCAGCCATGTGGGAGTCCAACCCTCTATCACCATGCCACCTGCTGGCCCTGTTAACCACTCTTAATGTATAATTTAGCATACCAAGAGGGTCTAACATGGGTTTGTGTGGCCGTGAGGAAGATCAGGGGAGTTTCTTTCCCTTTAGCTACATTTATGCTGGGTTCCAAAGAATGAGAAGACAGAGACTAGCAGAAGGGGAGGGAAACACACACTGGGAAAAACCACACAGCGAAAGTGCTGTAGGCAAGAAAAGCCCAGAGGGAGAGGCCTGCAGGGAACAGCTGTGCAGCTGAGTTGGTGCATGGGGGCCAGAGGGGTACGGTCTCGGGAGCCAGAGGGTCGGAACGTGTAGTATCTTGGTCAAGGAAGCAACTCTCAGCATCGAGAATGCTGGAATCAGAGGAGACAACTTCATCTCTTAAAGGGACTTTCCCTTGGACGCAGTGATAATCTTACATTCAACGCTGAGTTCGACTATAAATATCGGAGTAGAAACTTGTCTATAAAGCATAGAGGGGCCGGATGTGCACAAGGGTTTCCTTTCCCAATACCACCGGTTATTCCCAAGGGCCTGGGCTTCCTGGTGGAAAATTGCAGAAGCCATCTGACTCTTCCACGCACTGCGGTCAAGTGCTGGTTACACTGTCAAGTGCATCAGGGTTTTTTCTCCTGAGACAAAGGAAAGTAACACTGTACCTCATACCTCAGCCTGATCCAGAGTGAGTAGAAGGCAGGACAGAGCAGAGGAGACCAACTGCTGGCTGAGTTCTGTCACCACCCATTAGTTCCTGATTAAACTACGGGTCTGAGAAATTCTTTTAAAAAGTAAACTAGGGCTGGCCCTGTGGTCTGGTAGTTAAGGAAGCTGGATCCCATGTGGCAAACAGCAGTTCAAGTCCCAGCCTAGGCGGCTTGAAAAATATTCGGTGTACTTATGTGCCCCCCATTCCGACGGGATGGAGAAATGAAAAAGGGATTGCATGTCCCAGTGGAAGGTGTCATTTTCTCTCTTCCTCCATGTCGTGAGGGCAAGCTGACATGCCTTCTGGCAAGTTAGAAAGAGAGAGAAAGAAACTGGCAAGGGGGCAGGAGAATGAGCCCATAAGCATTGGGCAAGAGGAAGCGATGTCAGTTGGGTGGTTAATGGGGGAAAGCCCCCCAGCTGCTGTGTTCTACAGATTACCAGATGTCCTCTTCTGTGGCTGGGCAGGTTTTCTAAGCTTGTCGGGGATCGAGAGGAGAAGCTTGTGCCTTTTCTACTGCCATAAGTAATCTGGCTCCTTTAATTCAATCGCTTTTTTCCTCTTCGAGTTCTCCTTGCCTTCCCCTAACCCTGAAGCGCAGCAGATCTTAACTCTGAGTGTCCCAGCCACTAGGGCAGACCCTTCAGTCTGCATCCACTGCAGACCTCCTAACAGCAGGCCCGCCCAGAGATCGGAGCTGGTCTGCATTCTCTCGGTGTGCTTTTTCATGCTAATCAGGAATGCTACCAGACTGTACTTTTACATATGTATATTTTAAACTGTTATTGATTTATTTTGCCAGAAGGGGTGTGTGCTCACCAAGGATAGACAGAGAGAGGGAGAAAGTCCCCCCGCCCCCGCCATGGGGCATGGTCTTGCCCCTAACTCCTGTCCATTTCTTCATCCTGCCAGGATTCTGGGCCTCCAAGTGCCCATGCCCAGTTTAAGTAACTGTGTCTGGGACTGGAACCGTGTGCCAGCCATCCGGGATCCTGTTCCCTTAACCACCAGGTTATGAGCTGGCCTGACACCTATTCTAATCCTGGTGATTTACTCAGAACTTCTTGGTTAACGATTTTAGAGTTCAAGGTTTTACTCAAGCTGGAAATGACTTTTGAAAGCATTCTCCTTCAAGCCTCTTTGTTTTGTGGTAAGGAGTAAGAAGTCCTTCAAGGCCGGGCCAGTCCTGTGTGCTGGCTCACTGAGGTGCCTGTCCCCAACTGTGACACTGCGAGCAGTCTGAAAGCACCAGCCGCCAGTTCAGTAAAGCCAATGGAAATGGTCATGCCCTTAGAGTCCTGGGCTCTCTCCATTTTGTTTTCTTTTTCTTTCTTTCTTTCTTTTTTTTTAAATACCAGAGGCAATGTGTTCTCACCAGAGAACGAGAGAGAAACAGAGAAAGAGAGAGAGAAAGAGAAAGCGAAAGCAAGCCTGGAATTTGGCGTGGTTATGCCACAATCCTGTCTCCTCCATGTCCCCATCTTGTCAGGATTTGGGGCACACACACATGTGCCCAGTGTGTTTCTCCAGCAGCCAGGGATAGGATTTAAACCACAGTTGGCCAGGCGGAATCCAGGGATAGGACTTAAACCACAGTTGGCCAGGCGGAATCCAGCTCCTTTAACCACGAGGCTACAGGGCCTGTTCCTCTTCTTCTTTTTAATCACATAATGCCTGAACTTTGACAAGCTTTTCACTTTAAGGGAGCACTCCCCAAAGTCACTCAGTGCTTCAGACCAACCTAATACACTTCTGAACATGTAGGGGGTCAGGGGTTCAGGGCAGTCCTGCTTCTTTCTACCAGAAGGTCC
>NW_006159728.1:966969-980147 GCF_000334495.1 Tupaia belangeri chinensis | reverse complement strand
GATAATGCCGAGGCAGCATGCTCTGAAGCTACGTGGCATTCTGAAATGCTACTCCTGCCTGGCCCTCTTTTCCCTTGCTTTGGTTCTAGTCTTTTCCGCCTTGAGACATACACAGAGGAGGAAAATCTTAGGCTAAGGACATGTACTTCTATTACAGAGTGGTCGGCACCAGTGCCCTGACTTGGGGTGAGCTGGAGACCACCCTCTACACTGCCTTGTGAGGGAGGGCCTGGAGGCAGCTGCACCTGGGCGGGGCTGTCCTGCGGAAGGCCTGGCTGGTGGGCAAGGTTGAGTGAGGCTCAGCCCCCAAGAGGTCCAATGTCCAGTCAAGGATGTGGCGATGATGAAGATGAAAGGAACATCACTACTCAAGGAAATGAGGCCGCCCGTGGCCTGGCGGCTTAAGGAGCTGGATCTCACATGGCCAACCACATGGTTTGAGTCCCGGACCTGGCGGCTTGAAACTCACACCCGGTACGTGTGTGTGTGTGTCCAAAATCCTGAGAGAAAATGGAGGAGAAGGGATTGCAGTGTGGCTATCCCCCCTGAGGGGTGATTTCTTGCTGTCTGTCTCTCCATCTCTATCTCTCCAATGAGCTCATATACCCTGTAGCAAAAATCTCTCTGAAAAACAAAACAAAACACACCGTGTGTGTGTGTGTGTGTGTATGTGCGTGTGTGTGCCCAAATTCCCAAAATTGAGAGATAAACAGAGGAGAAGGGACTGCACATCACCATGCCACCATGGGAGTGACTTGTTTTTCCTCCCTGGCAAGTGCATGAGCCCTCTGACAATTTTTTTTTTTTTTAAGAGACCTCTGCCACATGACATGTGCAGTCCCTGCTCTCTGTCGATTTTCCTAACTGAACCCTGAGGACAACTGACAAGAGGGAAAGAAAATCTCCCTGCAAAATTCAAGTGGCTGCTGTGGATGCCCATTCAGGTCTTAAGACTTGAAATGCCAGTGAGGTCAGGCTCTTAAGGTCCTGAGGAAGCTTGAGCTAGAAGGAGTGAAGAGCTAACCCTCTGCAGAGCTGACTCGACCTCACCACCGCACGGAGCAGAGGCGTGGGCGCCTAAGAAATGCTCTTTGGGGTTAGAGAGCTCTCCCACACTGACACCTGTAGGGCTTATTATCTATAGAATCAAATAGATCCGCAGAGACACCCCGGGCAGGCAGCCTCCGGGGTCCCAGGCCACGTGAGGTCTGTCTGCAGAGACTCTCTGCTGTCCTGCCCCGCCAGGCTGCTTCCTCCCTCTTGAAGTGCGATTTTACAGGTTCAGGTGGTCAACTCTTCAGACCCCCTTGAGGGCTGGCACACGGGCAAGGATGCGGGCTGCCTGCCGTGAAGCTAAGACCCCGTGCTGGAGACGAAGGGGAAGATTTCCAGGCCGCAGACACCGTCAGCCCCAGGCTCGATTTGCCCATCTCAGATTGTCCAAGATAATCAGCCTGAGCTCCGTCTCGAACACTGGCTCAGAAACTGCTGAAGGACGAGGCTGCGGGGCCACCTGGCAAGGACATGGCTCTTCTTCCCAGCCAAAGCCTGGAGGAATGGGCGCGAGAATTCTGTGAACTCCATGAGCACGATGGCCTCCGTGAAGACCTAGACCTACCTGAGTTCCTGACCAGAGCTGTCCCAAGGCGAAGGTGACGTAACAAGACTGACAGCGCGGACAGAGCTCCTGGGGTGGGGGCAACGGTGGGGAGGAAGGGGCGTGACCTACCAAAAATACCAGAGCCTCTGTATGGAGAGGGCCCTCACGCAGCACCTGGAGCCACAGCAGTCCTCGTAGGAGCGGCATCTGCGGAGAGAGAGGGGCACAGCTGGTCACCACGCAGCCACGTGGCCAGGCCTGGCTCCACTGCGAATCGTGAGCTTTCTGGTGGCCCACAGGGATAGTGCCACCACAGACATACCGTGTAACTCAAAGCACTGTGTTTCCCATCACAATGCATTCCTTCTGCAGAGGGTCACAGCCAATGAGGGCGTGACACCCGCCAGCTCTGCAGCTACCGGGAAGCTCTGGACAGCCCAGCACTGATGGGGCATGGATCCCGACTGGGACTCCAGTCTCCGGCGATTGCGACATGACAGAAATCCCCCACTGAGTCCACCGAGGTCAAAGGCAGAGGTTGGAGGCAGACGCACTGAGGGTGAGTGAGTGAAGTGGAGTCCTAGTTGTGCCACTTAGTTGCTGCAAGCTTCTGGTAGGTCATTTCCACCTCTGAGCCTCCGTTTCATTAGCAAAACGGGGGACAGACGGGGGCCCAGAGCAGTGCTGACTTATGGTGTAAGAACATCACGTAAGTGCCACCAAGGATCACTGCTCCTGCAACCCCTCCTCCATATTCCCCAGCGTGCCTGAGCCTCAGGGTCTTGGCAGGGTGCAGACATACTTAGGAACCGTTCTGTGCCCAGAAGGGCTGCCCGAGAAGGGCCATCACCAAGGAAGGGACAAGCATTGGCCTCGAGGAGTCATTCAGCTCCTTCAGTATTTCCATCCTGTCTCAACCCCATGGATTATTTTAGAGGGGAACGTGCTATGAAAACCCCAAGCCCTTTGTTCTGTGCCCTGGTATTTACAGGAAAGCGCTTGCAGTGCCAATGTGGGTCCTCGTGGCTGTGGATGGGACAGGGTGGCATTACTGTTTCTCAGTAATATTAAACGAGCACACAACTGTGATCCAGATTCCTGCCAATTCTGTTTCTTTTTTTTAAAAAAAAAAAAAAAGAAAAGAAAAAGTAGCTTCGAGAAATACACAATTCAGTTCAAGCTCCTGGGGACTGAACTTAGAGATTATTTCAGTACAAATACTCTTGTGTAGAACAATGTATAGATAATGGTTTCCTAAAATATTAGTTAAGATGCAAAGTGGGGTGAGTGGGGCGACAACCGTGACCGACATCTTGCAGATCCGCACTGTGGAGCTGCTTCTCCATGGCTGTTCACCCTCAGTCACCGAGGCTCCTGGGCACAGTTCTGCCTTTGTAAACACCCAGCACCCTAATGCAGCGAAATCCTCCACTACATCAAGGACAAACTGAGCTGAGAGACACCCCACAACACCCCAACACACACACACACACACACACACACACACACACTATCGCACAGGTGGTGTGGAGTCTGCACACCAGTCCTTCCATGGCCCACAGACTTCAGAGCCATGAAAACGAGTGTGTAAGGTGCTTCTGATTTTCACGCTCTGGGCACCTGAGACACAGCAGCGAGTAGCTACCAGGAGCCTGCACTGCGCTGAGTCTGTTGTGCCCCCAGCCAGGACTCCCAGTCGTCACCAACACAGCAGGTCAGAGTTGAGAGCCCCGGTGTTAGCGAGGCTGGGTTTTTATTTGTCTGTTGGGGGGGCAGGTTGAGGGGTGCTGAGGAATGCACTCAGGCGGCTATGCATTGGCTGGAGGTTTCAAGAAGCATAGTTGTCTTTTACTGATTGGCAAGAAAGTTACTTCAGGTCTCTGGTATTTCCCTTGTTTTTGCTCATTGGCGGGCCCCAGTGGGGAGATGGTCTTATGAAATGGTGCTGATTCTCAACAAGGTGGGTTTAACAAAATGGAGTTGCCCCATAAAAAAATGGAGTCACTCTGGTCCTTCAAGTCCTGGAGCAGAAGCAACGGAAACCCCTGAGGGGAACCCCTGCTGTGAAAGAGCTGTCTTTCTGGAAGACAGAAAAAAAGCAATACTCAAGAAGAAGAATATGGGGAACCAGCAGTTAGCATAATGGCTATGTCGCTGGATCCCCATGTAGTCGACCGCGGTTCGCGTCCCGGACCCAGTGGCTTAAAACTCACGCCAGGCGCGTGTACGTGCGTGCCCAAGATCCCGAGAGGAGAATGAAGGAGAGCGGATTGCGGCGTGACCATCCTCCCTGGGCGGTGATTTCTCGCTTTCTGTCTCTCTGTCTCTGTCTGTCTGGCGAGCGCACGCGCCCTATAGAGAAAAGCTCTCCAAATAAATAAATAAATAAAAGAAGAATATGGATGTTAGATGGTAACGGGTCAGTCTGTGGTGAAATCTGAAGCGGGGCCCATAGGTTGAGAGAGTGGGCGAGGAGGTGGTGGGTAATAGACTTTTAAACAGGCGTTCAGGAATGACTCACAGTGGAGACCACACAGAAACCCAGACTGGCAAGGATCTGAGCTGGCACAGAGGGCCTCAGTGTCCGTGGTGGGAGCACTGTACCTCCATTCTTAACTCCACATGCTCCACACTGCATGCTGAGAAAGAATTCTTTTCTTTTTTTAAAAAATAATTATTTATTTTATTTCATTTATTCATTTATCTATTTATCTATTTATTTATTTATTTTAATTTGACCAGAGAGAGACAGAGGTTGAGAGTAAGAAAGAGAGGAAATGAGAAAACAAGCCACCAGATTCAGGACTCGAACCCTGGTCGGCCATGTGGGAGTGTCCAGAGGCTTACCCACCACGCCACCTGATGGTCCCAAGAAGTAGTTCTTAAGCACAGGGTGGGAAAGAGGAGGAGATGTCCAGTGTAAGAGCCTCTGAACTGGGGCCAGGGCCCCACACTGCACAAATAGCACTGTCAGCAATTCTTCGGTGCCCACCTCCCCAAAGATCTCACGTCCTTGTAACAGTAAGTGTAGGATGGGGGGGGGCATTCAAGGGAGATAAATTATTTCTAGCTTCTAGGGTCAGTCGAGTTCAGACAATTAGCTGTAAACTAAAAGAGATGGGATGGTTTCTGGGGCCAGCAGGTGGAGTGGCGGTTAAGGTGCTGCAGTCCTACATGGCCAAATGCAGTTTGAGTCCCAGACCCGGTGGCTTGAGAATCCCATCGGGTATGTGTGCACACATGCTCAAAATCTTGAGAGGAGAATGAAGGAGAAGGGATTGTGCTCATTCCTCCTGGGGGTAATTTCTCACTTTCTCTCTCTCTGGCAAGTGCACACGCCTTACAGTAGAAACCTAAAAAAAAAAAAAAAAGAAAAAAGGTGGACTGTTTCCTATGATGACTTTGCAAAGACAAGAGTGCTCAGCAGTTAGGTTAGGTTCATGGTGAGTGTGAGGGTGTGGTAGGCGGGAAACAAAGACGCCCCTAAGAGTCTAGCCCTCTAGTGTACACACTCTGAGTGATCCCTACCCTTCTGTGTGGAGAGTAGGACCAGACAGTCACTCCCATGATTAAGAAATATTAAGTATGTTGGCGTGGTATATAAGATTCTGCTGTTACACACTGGAGATTCTCCTACTGGCTTAAAAAAAAAAAGTATTATTGATTCTTATTTTTGTAAGTCTTAGCTGGCTCAATGAAGGGCACATGCATGCACACCTGTCATGCCCAGGGAGGTCAGGACACGAGCAGGCCCTGCCCACGTGGGTCCAGCTGCACTGCCACGGCACTGTCACCGGCTCCTCTGCTGCTGGCTGTGACGCAGTAGCTGCCATGCTATGGGAGGCCACACAGCTGGGGCCGAGCAAGGTCTCCAGCTGCTGACAGCAGTCCCAGATGGGGAGCCCCAGTTCCCACCATGAGAAGCCAGGCTGCCAACGATCTGAACGGACGCAGAGGAGGAATGCAAGCACCAAGGAGCACCCGACCAGCCAAGCCCTGGATGTCAGCCTTGTGTGACCCTGAACAGAGAACCCATCTGTGCTCTGACCTACCGAAACCGGGAGACAATAAATGTGTGTTGCTTGAGCCGCTAAGTTGGTAGCAATTTATTCTACAGCAACACAGTGAATAGGAACAACCGTGACAGGTTCTGAGCACCTCCTCAGCCAGGACACTGTCTGCTGAAAGAACAAGGAACTGGGCCTGCATTTCAGGAAAGCATTCTGCGGACGTCGCCTCTGGTGACACCAGGGCTCTCATCGCCCACGTCCACTTTCTCTATTGCCACTTGATTTTCCTGTTCTTCGATCCTGCTTTCATAAACTGCTGTGGGAGCTTGGAAGACCATGGTAACAGAGAAGAAGTGAAGAAAGACAGCAATCCTTAGACAGATGGCAGAGGTCGCCAAGACAGCCTCCGGGTAGGAATTTAACAATGAGGAGATGCTTTCTCCCTCTCTGGTGAGCACACACGACTTCTGTCAGTTAAACAAATTCTGGGATATTGTGTGTGTGTGTGTAAATATGTACCTTTAGGTACATATGCATGTGTCATTTTCATACCTGCACGCATATGTGTGTGTGTGTGTATTTTAAAATATACACACATTCATTCTCATAAATTTCAAGGGTAGGAACAGATAACAATTAGGTCAGGAATGTTCAATATTAATAAAGTCACAAAATCTTTCTATTAATAAAAACAGCCAAAGGTTGATCTGTAAGCTGTCTCCTGTGGTGGTACACACTGAACGTCCACATGCCTCCCCGGCATACGCTGAAATGCTGATCCCCACAGGATCCCCCCATGGGACAGGTTAGGAGACGGACTTAATAGAGTTCCTAATTCAAATTCCTCTTCATTGCCAAGATGCAATGTCTAAGTGCTCTAGCTCGCTTTCCAGAATTCAATCTGAAACACCAGCAGCAAACACACACACACACACACACACACACACACACACACACATCTTTTCAGCTCCCTTCTTCAGATGAAGACCTATGCTCTCTAAGCATCCCCATGGCCATCTGCAGGCCTGGCCCAGCTCCCAGTGTGGGTGCTGGCAGACGCTGGCTACTCGAAGGCGCTCACCATTACCCATGGGTGACACTGTTACCCCTCTCCCCTCTGTTGCTTTTGTCAATGAAGCTGTGGTAAACTGGGGCCCTTCACACTTACTGACGTTCTAAATAGCTGCAATTATAAAACGAACATTAACTGTAACCCTGAGCTTAATGAAAAGTATTAAGCACTGGAGGCAGACTAGCACACCAGTTAAGTCCCTCATCTGATGCATCAGGTCTAATGTTTCTAGTGGCCTAAAGCCTCCAAGGACATCTGCAGGACTAAGCTGGATGTAGAGCAGATCAGGACAGAGACAATGACGGGACTGTCCTTGCTCCACTCTGTGTGCTAACGTGCAACTTCTCAGAGCGGCGGTGGACAGGAACAACAACCCTCTTAACTAAATCCACTCTGCAGCACACCTAATTATAGAGCTTGGACTCTGAAATACACATGATCCTGAAAAAAGCAAATATTGGGCCATCGGGAGTCATGACGCATTTTTGTAGACAACCCCCTGCAGAAAGGGACCCTGGAATTGTTTCCTGCTAGCCAAGGATTGCTTAGGATCCCAGGATGCAAACACAGAATTCTGATCGGGTCAGACAATGGGATGGTTTACTCTGAGTAGGTGTGGATTTGTAATTAAGTACATTACAGAGATACAATCAGGGTGGCTGGCTCCCCCAGAAGATGGTATGTAATGGGGTCCTTAAGAAGTATGAAGGGAGTATATGTCTGGAAATACATAGGCTACAGGTTAGAAATGTGTCATAGCAGTGATTAAATACGAATATAATGGGATGGCTCCTCTGGAAGTTTTTCAAAACTAAGAAGTAAGCACAAGTCATGCTTAGCACTGCCCATAAGTAAAGAGGGTCTGGCCACTAGACACATTGATTCTCAGCCTTTAGGTCACATACATCTCAAGAGTAGGAAGGGATAATAATTAGGTCAGGGAATCTTCAATGTCCATAAAGTCACAAATCATTTCTATTAGAAAAAGGCAAACGTTGACATGTAAACTTTTTCATGTGGGTCTGCCTGTGCTTCCTCAGGCACATGTTGAAATGCTGATCCCCAGTGGGTCACCAGTGGGATAGTATTAAGAGGAAGAACCTTTGGGAAGTTATTAGGTCATGAGGATGATAACCCTCACAAATGAGATTAGTGCCTTATGAGAAGAAGCTTGAGAGAGCAGACTTCTCTGTTCTCCACCACATGAGCGAACAATGACACAGCTCTCTGCAAACCAGGAAGACAACCCTCACCAGACACTGGATCCACTAGTGCCTTGATCCTGGACTTCCAGCCTCCAGAACTGTGAGAAGAAAGCGTTCATTGTCTAAGCCGCCCAGTCTCTGATCCTGCTGTTATAGCAACCCAAACTAAGGTGGTGAGTGGTAATTGGTTATATTTAAACTGGTTTGTTGGTAGCCATCTCTGCACCTGGTAGAGTAACTAATAAATATATTCAGGGTGTAGCTCTAGAGAGAGAGCTCATGGGGTTCTGTGTGTGTGTGTGTGTGTGTGTGTGTGTGTGAGTGTGTGTGAGAGAGAGAGAGAGAGAAGTAAATTATAGGGTGTAGCTAAAAAGGAAAACTTTAGAGGCCAGCAGGTGGCATGGAGGTTAAAGGACTAGATCCCACATAGCCAACTGTGTGGCTGGAGTCCTGGACCTGGTGGCTTGAGAAACACACCAGACACATATGCATGCCCGCTCACAATCCTGAGAGGATTTCTCTCCAGGAAGTGCACATGCCATATAGCAAAAATTACAAATAAATAAAAAGGCAAACTTTAGAGTCTGAAGTGAATAACTTTCAGCACCATTCCACTGCATAGTACAACCCTTTCCCCTGACTGTGGGATAAAGGCTCAGCAGAACACTCTCTTCCTTCTAAGCGCCTGCAGGTGCAACACTTTCTTCTCTCGTTCCAGCTCAGGTTTCTCAGTTTGGCAGTCAGTCTAGCCTCCTCAAGGATATTATATATAGCTTGATACTGGACCCACCTTTCACACTGTTCCTACTGTCCCTGGCATTGTTTACCCACTGTAATCCTCCCCAGACTCCTGGACTCAGAACTGTTTGGATTCATGAATAGTAAGACAGATAACACCATGTGCTACTTAGTACCACCAGCAGATTGACCCTGAAATACATGAAATACCACACCAAGTGAAATGAAAAATATATATAAATAGCCACGTCTGTTCAAATTTGTTTACGAGCACTGCTTTAACATTTCAGAATTACAGATTAGGCACTGTGAATCTGCAATAACAAAGAACTAAAATACAAAAACCTGGCACCCCCTGCATGGACAGTAATTATAGTACTTGGAGTATGGCACATCTCCGTGCCACAGAATCACAGATGAGCTTGTTTATTCACTGATTTAAGAAGAATAGTCACAATATATAGTTAAAGAAAATAAATCAAGTTACGATATGCTCATAGAAAAACCACATTATAGGAGTTTAGCGCTCTTAAGTAGAAGATCGTCAGTGAACTCTTCCTCCCTATAATGGAGAAGAGAATGTCTCCAATTTACACCAGGAATGTTTACTGATAAACCCATGGAGGAGAACCCTGGGAGAAGAGAAATTCCAGAGATGTCTCCAGATCAGACGGTGTGCAGTCTCCAGGCTGCTGACCAAAGGCTGACTCAGACGTGTCATCATGAGAGCGTTTGGGGAGGGGTCTGTGGAAGAAACCACCCTGTCCCCCACCCTGCTGTCCTTTCTCCCTGCACATCCTGGAAGTCCCTGCTGCTGCTGGGAGGAGGGCTCAGCAGAGAGCTGGCCTCTGCACAGAGGGAGCCCCCTACTGGCCACAGAGCCATGTGGACAGCTCACTCCAATACGGATGTCGCCTACTGGTCAGAGGCGGCCTTGTCCAGGGCTCTTGGGACTGAGCCGGGCACCTCTGACTCTAGCAGGCAGGTGAAGTGACCCAGCTGGGCACTGGCTCTGCAAAGCCTGTTTCCAGCATCTGAATCTAACACCTGGGAGCAGCACTTCAACCAATCACAGCATTAATTATTCACAGCCGAGAAATGAAGCGAGTGAGACAATACAGGGTGATGTGAGTCCTTTAAAAGAAGCATCGCGCTCCCATGGGAGACCTGGCAATAGAGTCTGAAAATGGCCTGATCTAAACTGATAGCCAGAGAAGAGCAGTACAGGAAACCAGGGCTCTGCCTGCTGCTAGAGCAGCCCTGCCTCCCACCCTGTGCCATCCCACCCTCCCTGCACCCTGGCTCTCTTCCTCTTTACAGGGAGCCTGGAAATAACAGGTGCTCAGCAAAAGTGGGGCCCCGAGGGTGTACCCCTTAACTCTGCTCCATGTACCCTAGCTTCTGCTTCCATTTGACCACATTTGCTGGGCACCTGCAGGTCCCTCCATTCTCTGCTTTGAGCTGGGCACTGTGGGGATTCCCTACAGTCTCGGAGGAGCTCCTCCATATGCTTCCCTCCAACAATACGGGAGCTGACCCAAAATCTAAACTAAGTGAGCCAACAGAACACCCAGAACCCAGTTGCCTACGCCTCGGCCCTGTGATGTGTCCTAGAGACGAGGCCCCAGCACACAGAGGACTCCTGCAGCTGCTGCAGGCCCCGGGAGAGGGCTGACTAGCTCCTGCTGTTGGCTACGTAATTTCAGTAGTACAACTAGAAAGTGTTGGTCTTAAAGTTTCCACCACATTCTAGGAGAAGAGTGGTAAGTCAAGCGCCACTTTTGGGGCCAGACACTGGCGCAATGGAAGCGTAGCTGGACCCCTAAGGGAAAAGTCCAGGGTCCGAATCCTGGGGCCTCCCTGAACACACTGGTCATGTGACCCCCAGCTGGCTGAGACTGGATCCAGGCAAGGAGAGAGATCCTAGTATGGGTGTCTGCCTTACTCCCTCTCAGAAGAAATAAATAATTAAAAAAAAAAATAGATGACCACTTTTGGCATCAAATCTTTTCCACCTGCCAGCCCTTAGATTGCCATAGGGTTGTTTTAACTTATCAATATTTTTTAAAGATTGCCAGAGGGCACACAGGCTTGCCAGAGAGATAGAAAGAGGGGGAGAACGCGTCCCTCAGCGGAGTGGGGTCACACCACAATCCCTCCTCCGCTTCTCCATCCTGTCAGGGTCTGTATGCACACACACGTACTCAGCCTGTTTCCCAAGCTGCCAGGGCCAGGATCTGAACTGCAGTCAGTCACTGCAGGGTCTGGTTCCCTTAACCTCTAGGCTACGGGGCCTGCCCTGTTCTCACTTCAAAATCATTGGTGGTCAAGTCAGGAGGACGTGGCCACTTCTGGTCTACCCTCAGTGTTCTGGGGGACTCCCAGATTCCAGCAGGTTCACTTCTGTTCATAAAGAACAAGCATCGCACGTCCGAACCATCAGCAGTCTCTGCCGTGGTTGAGGAAACATGGGAAACCACCCTGTGAGTAGGAGTCCGAGCCTGTGCTGAGAGAGCTGGCACTGAGCCCTGCTTCGATGAGTGAGGACCCTCAGAACCTGGCCAGTGCTGGCGTGGGCTCCGGATCCATCCCGCCGCCTGGCCGTGTGATTCATACCTGCTCCCTGGCACATCAGTACCCAGACCTGCAGAAGAAGACTCGCGGCTTTGAAAGGAAATACGAGGTGGCTGCGTTGTACTCCCCAAGCAGGTTGGACCCTTAATGAGCTAAAACCCATCTTGCGTTTATTTGCTGCTTGTCTCTGCTACAGCAGAGGAGCCTCTCAATCATTTGTCTTTATTCTCTAGGCTATAAATTATTCTAAGCAGCTGGCCAGAGTGTCACGAAACCAGTAGGATGAGTCCTCAGAGATGATCTAGCACAGGAAACCAGGGCCCAGAGAGGTTAAGAGGTTTGTCCAAGATCACACAGCCATCCTCTGGCAGAGCTGGACTGCAGGTGGTCTCCTGACCTTTAGCACTTTCCATGCCCAGAGGACACCACAGACTCACCCTTTCGATCCCCAGCCCTCCTCTCGGCCACCACTTGTTTCAGTTACTAACTGGATACTGGACGCCGTCCGTGGGCCCAGTCCTGTGCTCACACCGACGTCGAAATCGATAGTACAGAAGCTCTGCCTCTGCCCAACTCTCAGCCTGAAGGGACAACATGGACGCCTTATTCCAGCCACGGTGAGTTCCATGGAGTGCGGGCACCAAAACCCTGAAGAGCAACCCTCAGCCGAAACAGGAAGATAGAGGAGAAAAGCACCATACGAGCTTCTGCAGATTGTTCGTGGAAGAGGTCTAGAAACGCGCGGGGCACCATAAGCACTTGACGAATGTCAGCTGCCATGACTCCCCGTCTCTGCGTTATACTGTCCACCCGTGAACTACACGGGAGCTAGGGGGGCTGAGCCCCTACACCAGTGAAAAATCTGCATATAGCTTTTGACTCCTCTGGGCCAGTGTCATGGCTCAGTGGTTACGGGAGCCAGATTCCACATGGCTGACGGCGGTTTGAATTTCAGTCCCGGTGGCTTGGAAAACATGCTGGGCACTTTGTCCCAAAGGCTGACAAGGCGGAGAACTGGAGGAGAAGGGATTATAGCATGACCACACCCCACTGCGGGCTGCTTTCTTTCTTCTCTCTGTCTCTCTGTTTCTCTCTGGCTAAGTGCATGGAATCTCAGGCTATTTAAAAGCATAACTAAAACCAAAAAACCTCTGACTTCCTCCAAATTTAACTATTAATAACCTACTACTGACCTGAAGCCTAACCAATAACACAGTTGATTGATACATTATTTAATACTACTATACATATCATACACGATATTCTTAAGATAAAATGGGCACGAGAAAATGTTAAGAAAATCAGAAGCAGGGGCTGGCAGGTGGCATGGTGGTTAAGAGCGCTAGACTCCCATATGGCTGACTGCAGTTCGAGTCCTAGACCTGGCAGCTTGCTTCCTCACTCCCCCTCCCCCCCACCCTACTCCATCCCTCTCTGGTCAAATAAAAATAAAAATAAAGAAATAAAATTAAAATAAGATAATTCTTAAAAAAGAAAAAAAGTCAGAAGGAAAAGAAAATGCCTTTCCAGTATTTACTGAAGTGAATATGGAGATTAAAGTGGACCGGTGCAGCTTGAAGGGTGCTGTTCCACGTGGGCGGGTTCCCCTGGGCGCTCCGGGCACAGCAGGGGCTCCATGTCAGCTGCTCTGGTAAAACTCAGGGCCATCCTCTGCTCTGGCCTCCAGAAAAGGCACACATGGAAAACAGGCGACCTTGCTGGCTCTTGGGGTGAGCAGGGCCGTGTGGTACCTCTACCCCTCCATGGGCTGCTCTCCTACCCTGGCTCTGGGAGAGAGCCCTGAGGTCCCTGGTCCCGAGTCCATGTGCTCACTGACACACACTGGGCCTCCTTCCGCCTGCTGCCACAGGCCTGGCTACCTCCCGTCCTCTGCTCTTCCAGACACCTGGTCTTCCCTGGGGGGCCCTGTGGGCAGGAGGCTTCTGGACAGCTGAGGAGAGCCCAGCTGGACATTTCAG
>NW_006159728.1:915623-966938 GCF_000334495.1 Tupaia belangeri chinensis | reverse complement strand
ATTTCTTGTAGGCAAGGACACTGCTCCCAAGCGGAAGGCCGTCCGAGGCCCACAAAGGGGTGGGTTATGGCTGTGGCGGTGTCCAGCCAGGCACCTTTGGAGTGTCCACAGAACCCCTGGCCGATCCTGGAGGTGGGCTCCCCCAGGGACTCACTGTGAGGTGAGCCTGGCCTACAGTAAGGTGAGTTTGTTCTCGGGGCGGCAGGCTCTCGAATCCAAGGTCAAGGCTCCCATGGGTCAGCTCTGGACACAGACATGCTTAACGACATGCCACAACGAAGCTGCACAGACTAGCAATAGTGTGGACCGTACCAATAGCTACGGAGCCCTCACTCCTCCTGCACATGCACTGTAGCAGTCACACCTCATGGCAGCCTAGGGTAGGCTCTCTGGTCATGTGGACTCGACACAGAGAACTAAAACCTACAGGCCAAGTCGTCTGCCCAGTCTCTCCCTGGCAAGAACGCGGTGAGCCGAAGCTACCACCCAGTGCCACTGACTCTCCTCTGCACAGGCAGGGACGCAGCACGAGGAGGGAGGCTGACTCGGGACTTCCAGCAGCTACCTGGGTGTCCAGTGAGCGCCCGGATACAAACCCACATTTGCCCTTCTCTGACAAATGCCACCTTTGTCTGCAGCAGTTCTAAACTCCCTTTGGCTCCAGCAGCCTGAGCCTGCAAAGCCGGGACGTGCTCCAGGCGAGGCCCTACGCTTATCGGCTCCTCTCTAGCCTCCTGGCAGCTGCTGGTGCTCCAGGCCTTGCAGACAAAGGGGCTGAGTGAGTCGGAGGAGGAGGAGGACTCGAGTAGAAGAGTGCAAGCCAAGGAACTAGATTTGGTGAGGCCACATGACCACGGCTATTTTAAACCACACTGTTGCTAAGAGGAGACACCAAGCAAGCCCTGAACCAAAAAGAAGGCACGTTTTAATTAAGAGCTCTTCAAAGGGCACCTAAAGGGCAAAAAAAACGGGTGGGGGAAATCAAAGAACAAGAGGGGCCTTGACCCGTGTGCTGCTTCTCTGTGTGGGCCCCCAGGAAGGGTCTTTTTCTTCCAAGGTAAGGAGACTCATTTATTTGCACACACACACATATATATACAATCTCCCAGCTTAACCCTGGTAAAATACCAAGTTAAAGAAATAATAAAAAAAAACCTTGGCAAACGGAGAGTGCAGAGGGAGCTCATTTAGCATGAAGAAATCAGGATGGACGAGAGTAATTCTATACGTCTAGGTAGCTGCTGTGGAAACCCAATTATTCTTTGAAAAATTAGTCTCTATTAGCTTAATAACCACACATCCAGGGGCACTAGAGCCACCAGAGGAGGAGCGGCATATGGGATTTCTGCTAAGACAAAATGAAATTAGATTTTCCAATAAGAGAGAGATCTCTAAAACAAATCCGCAGCCTTGGTATCCCCCCAGTGCACGACACATGGCATGTAGCAATCATAAACTGAGTTCTTTTGCAGTATAGTCTCTGCAGGGGGAAAAATCCCGGTCTGTAATAAATGGAAAGATGACAACTTAAGCCAATGAATCTCTAAGGAATTACCTACTTCTGAGCATCTTATATAAAGATCTTTACCCAGAATAAAGGAAAGGCAGAATACACTAGCGGTGTGTTATTTATGTAACATCTGTTAGAAAGCACAGATTTTTTTTTTAAAGAGGTTTTTGTGATACGGTACGTGCGCTCTCCAGAAAGACAGAGAGAGGCAGAGAGACAGAAAGCGAGAAATCACCCCTGAGGGGGATGGCCACACTGCAATCCCTTCTCCTCCATTCTCCTCTCAGGATCTTGGCATGCACGCACATGCGCCCAGCATGAGTTTAAGCCACTGGGTCCGGGGCTCGAACCGTGGTCGACTGCATGGAAGTCCAGCAACCTAGTCATTATGCTAACTGCTGGTCCCTCACAGGTTTTTTCAAAGCAATGTTAAAGCTCAGAAATAAGTGGTCTGCTTCGCAGTATCGAACTACAGCCCTCTGAAGCACGAGTTCCCCCCCACCCCATCTTGTACACCATGGTCCCCACAACCTGCACATACGCATCACTGGCAAGGATGCCAGATCCTCCCAGGCCTGAGTGGTGGCATGAGCATGGACTACATGTGGTCTCCTCATCTCCTGCACCACTGCCTGCGCCAGCTCCACAGTCACCGTGGAACTGGCTTCAGGGATCCACAGGGCCACCCTGGAAGAGTAACCCCCAGGGCAGCTGTGCCTTGTGCAGGTCCAAGCACTTCTCGAGGGGGACATGACCTTTCTGTGGCTACCATCTGTCCTGCAGCAAATCAATCTCTGAGTGAGACAAGTTGGGATGGAGGAGAATACAGTTACGCGATTTCTCCTCATTCTCTTTAGATAAAATGCTTCATTACCCCCACTGGATAAGGAGTGGGTACACGTGCTGCTGTCCGGGGTGTGGCCCAGCCCCTCCATGAGTCCTCACTGCCTGAAAGAGTGATGCCAAGCCAAGCTCACTGCTGTGGCCTGCACGTCGTGTGCAGGGAGGCGACCAGTCAGTTCGTAGAAGAGCTGATCTAAACGCACGTTCCACTGTTGTCCGCTGGCCTCGGGTAGGCCTGGGTATTCACAGGGCCTTGGTGCTGACCAGGTGCAGGCCTGCACCACAGACACAGGTCAGCTGTCCTGTCTGAGTGCTACAAACAAAGAGGCTGAGCAGGTCCAAGAACTGGTCAATAACGGAGCTGGATGACGGAAGTATCTGGAGCCAGGCAGAGGGGGTGACCACACAACCCCACGGATCCTCTCCATGCTACTGCACCGCTGTTCACTTCAAATGGCTAATTCTGTAATGAGGGTTTCATCTCAATCCAGAAAACTAGCTCCATGGCCTAGTGATGAAGGCAGCCAGATCCCACATGGTCGACCACATGGTTTGAATCCTGGCCCAGAGGCTTGAAAAACGTCCTGGCCACGTGTGCATGTGTGCCCCAAATCCCAACGCGGTGGAGAATGGAGGAGGGATGCGGCACACCTGCCCATTGAGGGGTGCTTTCTCCCACTCCCTTTTTCTCTTGTCTCTCTTTCTCTCTCATAAGCACAGGTACCCTCTGGCAAAGAAATGAACACAACAATAGAGCAAATACTTGAACCCTAATCTTTTGGACTCTGGAACCCACATACTTGAAACGTGTGCTTCAGGAAAGAACGCAGGAGTTTGAGAGATGAAAACAGGGAGAGCAAGTGAGTGGGGAGGGAACTGGCAACCATGAGGACCGAGTCAGCGCCTGCACCGTGCCCAGCACCGGAGTAACCAGACGTGCGCTGGGACCTTTACCTGGTCCACGGGGTACATGACACGGCACCCTCTGTCGTTGGTGACGACTATCCAGGGCGCTGTATCAGAGCCAGAGAGGAAGAGAAACAAGTCCTGACTGGGGGATAGAGCTGAGCTGTGCGGCTTCCCAGAGAGTGAGGAGCCTGCCAGGTGAGAACTGGGAGGTGACAAGCAGTCTGCTGTGAGTCCACACGGACTGGACCGTGGGGACTGCAAGGATACGAGTCCCCTCAACACTCAGGGATGTCCAACTGTGAGCCCGGCATGGCTCTAGGCAGTGGGAATTCAAATCTTTATAAGGTGCTGCCCTCATGGGATTCATGAGAAAGAAGATGAACACGACAAGTATCTTAGAAACCTGCTGTTTAAAGATGTAAGAAGGTGGACTTCGTTACTGATGTTTTTAAGCAGAGGAGTGCCATGAAAAGCTATAAGGAATGGCTGGTCTCAGGACCTAGAGATTAAGGGAGCCAGATACCATGTGGCTGACTATAGTTCAAATCCTGGCCTGGCAGCTTGAAAAACAAGACAGGCATTGAGGCCACAGGTGGCATAGTGGTTAAGGCCCTGGACTCTCACATTGGCTGACTATAGTTCAAATCCTGGACCAGCAGCTTGAAAGTTGGGTGCATCTGCATACGTGTCCAAAATCCTGAGAGAAGGGAGAAGAAGAGATTGCAGTGTGGCCATCCCCCCTAGGGAGTGATTTCTCACTTTCTCTGTGTGTGTGTGTCTCTCTCTGTCTCTCCAGTGAGCACATGTACCCCATAGCAGAAAAAACTCTCTTAAAAGAAAAAAAAGAGGGAACCAGCAGTTAGCGTAATGGCTATGTCGCTGGACTCCCACGTAGTCGACCGCGGTTCAGGTCCTGGACCCGGTGGCTTAAAACTCACGCCGGGCGCGTGTGCGTGCGTGCCCAAGATCCCGAGAGGAGAATGGAGGAGAAGGGATTGCGGCGTGACCATCCCTCCGGGGGGTGATTTCTCGCTTTCTGTCTCTATGTCTCTCTCTGTCTGTCTGGCGAGCGCACGCGCCCTACAGTGAAAATCTCTCCCAAAAAAAAAAAAGAAAAAAAAGAAAAAGAAAAACATACAGACCTGTGTGTGCACATGGCCAAAATCCTGATAGGATGACGAGATGGAGGAGGGACTGTGGCACGACTATGCCCCATTGGGGGTGCTTTCTTCCCACCCTACAAGGGCACGTGCCCTCTGGTAATTATAAAAAGGAAAACCTAGAAAGCGAGATGGGATAGGAGAGGAGACTACAAGGAGACCCTGAAAGTCTCTGCCACGGTTCAGAGGAAACAAGAAACAGGAAGAGTAGCGACGGAATCAGGAAGGTCAGAGGACGTGGCTGTCTTCCCTGTGGCTACGTGATGAGAAGACATCGATTCCCGTCAGGGGCAGAGACCAAGTCTCCTCGCTGAGCACTCCATACAGCTTCTGTGGCACTGTTTGCAGGGTGAGCTTCATAATCCTCACGGCCAGAGTGACTGACCTTTTCATTTTCCAGGATAGTGCATCTGGGGGCTCTGGATCCTTCTCACTGTCAGAAGACAGTGAGAGGCGAAAGGACACCCAACCAGCATGCCTGAGTGACAAGAGCAAGCTGGTCTCTGTTCTCCACTTCTAGATCCACACAAAGACACCTTCCAAAGACATGACAAGCTAAGGAACAGCGGACTGAGTCAATAAAAGAAGGGCAGTGACCCCCGACTCCCAAGGCTGACAACGTGAACTTACAGAAGGAAAGGACTGGAGAAATACTCGTTTTCAAGGAAGAACTTACGGGAAGAGATTGTTAGTCTGCGTTTATATAAGGAGCTAAATCAAGGAAGCAAAGCTTACCAATGAAAATTCATTATACTCAGAAGAACCAAAATATTTTATCTCCCTGTTGTCCCATAACCACTTTTCTTCAACCTGACAACTCTGTAATTAGAGTCAAAGTCCTTATGCTGCTCCTTCATTTTCCAAGTGGGTTTTGTCTTTCTGCAGCTGCAAAGGCTTTCTGCCAGGGCCTTAACGCGGCATGTGAGAGACTCCTGCTTGTTAAGATGAACCGTAGCCTGGATCACTGCAATTCCCTGTGCTCGTCCCTATCACAGGCGGGCCATCCCGTCCCCACCTCCGAAAGCTGGTCTTGCGAATGACAAGTGAAGCACAATGTATATTCTGGCCAATGAAGAAGTAACTCTGCTTGCTGTTACGCATTTCCTGCCCAATTACCCTCCAGGCTAGTGCATACAGTCATTCTGTTAGAATACTATATATGTACAGTCCTGAAAAATCTCACGGTTTACCAAATTCAATACAAAAAGTAACAGAGCTTTTGGGAAAAATTGATTTGGGGAATTCCACTCAAAACCCATGGAGCTTTAAAATGCAATCAAAAACAATAACCGATGACCTGGTGCGCTACCTGGCTACCTACGGCAGGGGGTTCTGCATAGCCGGGGCTAACACGGCGGATACGAAACGGATGTAAGGACGACAGCGAGAAGATGCAGCAACGTGACAGTCAGAGACGTCGGCCAGCGCTGAGGAGGGCAGAGGCAGAACTCTGCACAACCTGGGCTGAGCCGCAGCCTCGGGGAGGGCGACTGGTGTCCCACGCACACGCACACGCACACGCACACGCACACGCGCGCACACACACACACACACACACACACACACACAGTTCATCTGAAGACACTTCCATGAGCTGCTCCAGGCCTTGAGTCTACTCTTACTATCCTTGCTCCTGCTGACCAAGCAGATCTGTATAACTTCCGCCTTCCACAGACATCTTACCCATTTCCCAGCCACATGAGCTGAGGTGCATCCCAGAACAGAGGGCACCGTATTTCATGCTGTCCTCAGAGTACCTGGCCTGAGTGGCCAAATGACGTCAGTGAAGTTACCTGCCACGTGTGCCCCTAAAAAGGAAGGCCGAGGCAAAGCAAGCAAAGACAAAGAATTTATCTGGGTCAGGGTTAGGGTGATTACCTGGCCCCCAAATCCACGTGGCTCCCCAAAGTGAGTATGGAAGTCTCACAGATTTCAGGATGATTGCAATAGCTATGTGGGGTAGGGGGGCAGAGGCAGAACTCTGCACAACCTGGGCTGAGCCGCAGCCTCGGGGAGGGCGACTGGTGTCCCACGCACACGCACACGCACACGCACACGCACGCGCGCACACACACACACACACACACACACACACACAGTTCATCTGAAGACACTTCCATGAGCTGCTCCAGGCCTTGAGTCTACTCTTACTATCCTTGCTCCTGCTGACCAAGCAGATCTGTAAAAGCCAACATAACTTCCGCCTTCCACAGACATCTTACCCATTTCCCAGCCACATGAGCTGAGGTGCATCCCAGAACAGAGGGCACCGTATTTCATGCTGTCCTCAGAGTACCTGGCCTGAGTGGCCAAATGACGTCAGTGAAGTTACCTGCCACGTGTGCCCCTAAAAAGGAAGGCCGAGGCAAAGCAAGCAAAGGCAAAGAATTTATCTGGGTCAGGGTTAGGGTGATTACCTGGCCCCCAAATCCACGTGGCTCCCCAAAGTGAGTATGGAAGTCTCACAGATTTCAGGATGATTGCAATAGCTATGTGGGGTGGCAGGTGGCATGGTAGGTGAGGCACTGGACTTCCACATGGCTGACTGCGGTTCAAGTCCCAGACCTGATGGCTTGCTTTCTCACTTTCCTTTTTTCTCTCTCTCTCTGGTCAAATGAAAAATAATAATAATAAATAAACTTAAATAATTCTAACAAAACAAAACAAGCAAAACCTGTAGTCGAGGGGTGAGAGGAGTAGCGAGGAGTCTTGCACAGCAGAGATCGCCTACATTCTATAAGGGGAAGGATACCTTTTGGTCACCTGGAGTCACTGCTTAATCTTACAGGATGGAGACAGTGAGTCTGGAAGATAAGGGAGGAATATACTTGGACAATAAGGATCCCACTGAACCAAAGGTCCAGTGAGTCTAGGAAGCACCTAGAGCTATTTCAGCTGTGCATCCCTAAGGAGGCCACGAGAAGTGCCTAAGTTTTATTTCCTTATAGCACTGACTTGGGTGGACTGGACTCTCCACCCAAACAGGTCTGTTTGGGAATTACTGGCTCCCTTGAAGTTCACTTTGATAATGTGATGTTTTAACATGAGTGACTTCATCTTGGTCTGTTCTGTTGGGGCCGAGAGCAGGAGCTTAGTCCGAAATCAGTCTTCTCTATTTTTTATCCAACAAGTAACTATAGGAAATAAAGCACCCCCGACTCAGTTTCCCCTACACTCCTACTCAATAATCAACACAAAATTTCTGTGACCAAACGTGTGGGGGAGGATATTGCCCACATATGAAGAAAGCGATGGGATCAGCAGCAGACACCAGCTGGGCGTCCACCAATTGCACTCAGTCCTGATGCCACCACCTGCAGAAAGTGTCAGCCCCAGACTCAGTTCCCTAGGCTGCCCCTCCCTCTCAGAGGCCGGGTTGTTTTACCTCGGCTATAAACCAGGGTCCCCACGACCTTCTCTCTTTCTTGGGTCCCATTAATTCTCTAGACCAGCTTGCAGAGCTCAGGGAAGCACTCACTTTTGCAGTTCATTATTATGACAAATGACACAAATGAAGATTAGACACAGGGAAAGCCATGTGGGGAGGGGCAGAGGTGTGTCTGTCCCCTCCGGTGCTCCACCCTTCTGGGGCCTCCTCGTTTTCAGATATCCGAAGCTCTCTGAACCCTGTCCTTTTAGGTTTCTATGGAGGCCCCATCACAGGCTGACTGATGAAATGGCCATCGGTGACCAACAGAACCTTCAGTCCCTCTCACCTTAGCGGGTTTAGGGGTGGGGTAAAAGTCCTAATTCGCTAATGCTGCCTGAGTCTTTCCAGTGACCACGTGGACCAGCCCCCTCCCGAAGTCACCTGGGGCTGCCAACCACCAGCTAACTCATTGGCATACGATATTCGAAAAGATACTTAGAGATTCCAAGCTTTTTAGCAGATATACACCAAGAAATAGTACTAGGCATTATGGCCCCTGCTCGCCTGACGCAGAGGCAGGCCTGAGCCCTGGGGTGGAGGCTGGGCGAGACCCAGCTCGATACCTAGTAAAGAAATGATTTCCAGAGAAAGATGTGAACGAAGAGTCAAACCAACAGCAAAGTGCAAATACTTACATATAATATGTTGGATAGAGTCCTTCAAAATACCAGCAGTGTTTTTTGGCCTCTGTGCACTGGAAACAGAAGCGAGAGAAAGTCGGTCAGTGAGTCCTCTGCATGTCGTGGAGAAGGTCTCACAAAGGTCTCACGTCAGGGACCAGAGGACAGCCCCAGTACACCAACAGCTGGGGTTGGGGTTGGGGCCAGAGCAGACAAGGAGCTAGAGGGAGACCCACTGCCCCCTTTCCCATGACTTTTGATTTTTTAAAAAATTGTTCTGAATTGCCTAGGGTACCCATGCTCAGTAGAGAGAGACAGAGAGGAAAAGTGAGAGAGAGAGGGAGAGGAATAAAGCGACCTTCTACCCCACAATGGAGTGTGGTCACAGCCCAATCCCATCTCCATCCCTCCGTCCCGTCAAAATTGGGGGAACACAAGCACATGCAGTCGGTGTGTTTCTCAAGGCACGAGAGCCAGGATTCAAACCCCAATGTCGGTCATGGAAGAGCCATCTCCCCTAATCACTACGCTATGGGACCAGTCTGATTTCTTTGAGATTTAAAATTTTTTTCTTTTAATCTCTAGAAGTCTTGTGTGGTCACCAGAGAAAGGGAGAGAAGAAAGTGCTCCTCACGGGGCGTGACCGTGCCACGATCCCTTCTCTTCCATCTCTCTATCCTGCTGAGATTTAGGGCATGCATATACATGTGCCCAGTGTGCTCCCCAAGCCACCAGCACCAGGATCCAGACCACGGTCGACCATGAGGGATCCGGCTCCCAATGTACAGTACTTAACCATCGTCTTCTCCATTATTTTCTAGCCTTCGTTTCTCTAAATATAGTGAAAACAGCCTTTTTGTTAAAATGTAAGCTGGGACCAGGTCATGCATGGTGGTTAAGGCGCCTGTATCCCATGTGGCCAACTATGCAGTTCAAGTCCCAGACCTGGTGGTTTAAAAAACATACCAGGTGTGGGAACCAGCAGTTAGCATAATGGCTATGTCGCTGGACTCCCATGTAGTTGACCGCGGTTCGCGTCCCGGACCCAGTGACTTAAAACTCATGCCGGGCGCGTGTGCATGCGTGCCCAAGATCCCGAGAGGAGAATGGAGGAGAAGGGATTGTGGTGTGACCATCCCCCCCAGGGGGTGATTTCTCGCTTTCTGTCTCTCTGTCTCTGTCTGTCTGGCGAGCGCATGCACCCTATAGCGAAAACCTCTAAAAAAAAAAAAATACCAGGTGCATGTGCACGCAAGCCCAAAATTCCATGAGGAAGGAGAAATGGAAGAGAAAGGATTGCGGTATTGACTATCCTCCAATGGGAGGAGGAAAGGTGTTTTCTCTGTCTCTCTTTCTCACTCTCTGGAGAGTGCATGTGCCCTAAGGCAAATTAAAAAAAAAAAGGAAACCGAAGACCATCCAGGGCCCACTGGCAGTGGCACAGGTGGCAGGGGTGGTGGGGTGCCACAGGACCAGGCTGGAGATGGTGCAGATCCCAGGCTGACCTAACATGCATGCATGCCCATACATGCACAGTCCTGGCTGGCTGGAAGGCTGGGGCAGGACTGTTGTGAGGCAAGGCCCTATCTTCTCTCTCGCTAAGAAATAAATGAGGTAAAAATTAAAACCAAGGCACCAGCAGGTGGTGTAGTGGTTAAGGCTCTGGACTCCCACATGGCCAATCGCAGTTTGAGTCCCGGACCTGGTGGCTTGAAAATCACGCTGGGCCCCATGCATGTATACCCAGAATCCCAGGGGGAGAATGGAGGAGAAGGGATCGCAGCACGGCCATCCCCTCTGGGGGGTGATTTCCCACTTTCCCTCTCACTGTCTCTCTCTGTGTCTCTGGTGAGTGCACATGCAATACAGAAAAAAAAAAATGAAAATTAAAACAAAGAAGTCTGTCCTAGCTGCTATGCACAGTGGTTGCACGAGTGCCCTGTAAGGCCAAGCACAGGTTTGGAGCCCTGGTGGGCTGAAAATACCGGGGTGTGCACACAGGCACTGGGGGTCCTGATGGGAGGGCTGGGGAACAGGGATCTCGGCATGACAGGAGCCTGTTGAAGGGGCCTTTCTCTCCCTCTGGCGCACATACACACGATCATGAATACATTTTTCTTTTTCTTTTTTTTTTTAGAGGTTTTTGCTATAGGGCATGTGCACTTGCCAAAAAGACAGAGAGAGACAGAGACAGAAAGTGAGAAATCACCCCCCAGAGGGATGGCCACACCGCAATCCCTTCCCCTCCATTCTCCTCTCGGGATCTTGGGCACGCAGGCACATGTGCCCGGCATGAGTTTAAGCCACCAGGTCCGGGACTCGAACCGCGGTCATCTACATGGGAGTCCAGCTACATAGCCATTACACTAACTGCTGGTCCCATGAATACACTTTTCAAAAGAGGTGTGGAAGAAATAGACAAGAGTACCTCCCCTGGGCTTTCCAGTAAGTCCAACCACTGATACTCCAGAGAGAAGGCCACTTCCCCAAAGGGCAGGGCAGGTGCTCCTACACAGGCCTTAGGGCAGGAGGCCGAAACGGCCCTACGGCCCCCACACACCTCCAGCAAGTGAGAGCAAGTCTGTCGCCAACTGCTTGGGGAGATCTGGCAGAGATGCTTGGACCTGTCTGAACAAGGCTTCTCTACATCCTGTGGAAATCCCAACTGCCCACCCTCCCGGTCCAGTTTTAGGCCCCTTGGGTAAATACAGCACCGGTCACATCAGAGTGCAAAGTTGCCAGCAGCTGGAACAAGGGCAGAGGCCAAGTGTCTCACCCACATCCCTCCTGCAGAGGGCGGGCAGCGGGGCCAGCTCCCTCCTTGGCCTTCCCCAGCCCCAGCCGGAGAGGGCCCACCCACCACAATCTGCTGACAGCTGTAACGGAGTTAGAAATAGACCCAGTCCTCAACAGCACACCGAGGGAGAGGTAGGTGCAAATGTTACCTGTCACGCTGGCTAAATCAGATGGGTTATGAAAAGAGCATGAAATACAGGGGCTTTTGGAATGTGCTTTAGGACTCGCGAAGCACACTCAGGCAGCCCGAAGTGACCCAGTTTTATTAATGGAAAACGAGTTTAATTCAGGCGAGGTTAGCTGCTGTCCAGTTCACGAAATGCAGTTCAGGCAGCCGAAGAAATCAATTTTTTTTTGGCAAGGAAGAGCAATTTCAGGTCTCTGCCCCAAATTACGACTCATTCCACTGGAGTCTTCTGTGATAAAATGAGAAACTGGGTCTTTCTTCCATGTGTCAGTTTTAAGTGGTTCTTCTTCACTCCCCATCACCTCCAGACAAGTCGGACTTTCCTGGAACTTGACACTCAGCTCTATGCAATCAAGAAACAGCCTCCCCTGAAGCCAGTGGCCCTGGAAGCTCAGGGAACTCCAGAACTCTGGCTTAACACCCTCTCCCCTCCCAGGGCCAGGGCTGCTCCCACAGGCATCTCAACAGCCAGGGCTGCACAGGACATTGCTGCAAACAGAACACGACTCCGCCTCCACGGTCACCTTTGCAATTTACCTTTTCGAGTTCCCTAAATCAGGAATTTCTCCTAATGTAAAGAGTTCTCTATCCGAAGCAGTCACTCTTTAACACTGACCACCAAAACTCTTTTTAAAAATTATTAAATTTTACTTATTATTATTATTTTTAAATTTACTACAGGGCACTTGTGCTCACCAGAAACAGAGAGAAGAGAGAGAGAGAAACAGAGAGAGAGAGGGAGGGAGAGAGAGAGGGAAAGTGAGAAAGCAAGCCACCAGTTCTGGGACTCAAAGCACAGTCAGCCATGTGGGAGTCTACTGCCTTAACCACCATGCCACCTGTTGGCACACCGAACTTTTAAGGTGACAATTAAAACAGCACCAACAGAACCAGCAGATGGCATAATGGTTGCATTACTGGAATCCCACATAGTCAACTGTGGTTTCAAGTTCCTGACCCCATGGCTTAAAACTCACGCCAGGTGTGTGTGCCTGCATGCCCAAAGTCCCTAAAGGAGAATGAAGGAGAAGGGACTATGGCATGGCCATCCCCCCTGGAGGGAGATTTCTTACTCTATCTCTCTGTCTTTGAGGAGTGCACACACTCTACAGCAAAAATCTCTCTCAAAACCAAACCAAGCCTAAAAGTGGCACCAAAGTATCACAACTTAGAAAGGATATTTTTCTTCCCAAGTGCTTTTCAATGAAGTTTTTTGAAATGTAATCATTTCTTTATTTCAAGAGAGAGGAAAATGCACCCTGTCCCCCCCACCCCAAGGTCTTCACCTGCATCCTCCGCCAGCCTGGGTCACAGGTGCCACACACACCCAGCATTACAGGAAGAGCTCAGAACATGGACCCAGGACGTTCCCACGTGGGCTCGGCATCGCAGGGCATTGCCATTACCACGGTGCGCAGGGGTGGCGCCAAAGAACGTCGTTTCGCATTTCAGAATTCACGTTGCCTCTGGGAGCCGTGCATATTGGGAGTACCATTTCATAGGATAAAAAGCTAGGGCCCGCGGTGGGTCTCTGGCTGAGTCGCGTTTCTTCACGGTGGCAACATGAACAGCTCTTGGCCCTGTCTCTCCTAGACTGACTAACAGTACCAGGAGGAACGCGCGTCGCCCACCTCCCACGCCTCTGTGAGGGCAGGACGGCAGGGAAAGATCCACGGAAAAAAGCCAAGGACTGCCTGGGCCAGCTCTGCCGTGAGCAGGATGAGAGACGGGGAGGCTCGCTCTCCCGGCCTCGACCTCCGCAACGCTCAGCTGCCCACATGCCATGTGTGTGTGAGTATGAATGCGGATGCCTGCATGTGAATGGATGCGTGTACGGATGCGTGGCACAGCTAGGAGAGGTTACGTGAAAGCTTGAGCTGTCCGCACACAGAGGCCAGTGCACCTGCGTGAATGCATGTTGGTATTTTAAAGCTACAGGAGGTTATATAAAAGTTGTCACATAGAGGGGCCAGCAGTTAGCGTAATGGCTATGTCGCTGGACTCCCATGTAGTCGACCGCGGTTCTCGTCCCAGATCCGGTGGCTTAAAACTCACTCCGGGTGCATGTGCGTGTGTGCCCAAGATCCCGAGGGGAGAATGGAGGAGAAGGGATTGCGGTGTGGCCAACCCCCCTGGGGGGTGATTTCTCGCTTTCTATCTCTCTGTCTCTGTCTGGTGAGCGCACACACCCTATAGCAAAAACCTCTCAAAATAAATAAATAAATAAATAAATAAATAAATAAATAAATAAAGTTGTTACCTAGAGCTCAGCTCTCAGGCACTCTCCTCCATGGCTGCTGAGTAGGAAATTCAGGGAGACCTGGAAAACTTACTAAGGCTTTTCTCTTTAATCACTGATGCTCTCCCTCCACAAATATGAAACACCATCTCCACACGGTTAGCTGTTGTGGCATTATTTCTAACAGCAAAATCCCGAGAAGGCAGGTTAATAAGCAACAGTGCACCACACAACAGAGTACCATGCCGTCTGCTACGCAGATGAGATTATTTGCGAGATGTGGTGTGACGTGAAAAGCAACATGCAAAAGGATGTGTCCAGTATGCTGCTCTTTATTATGCATGCACTTGGCTAGCTTTTTATAAAGATGCACCACACGAAGGCTGTAATAAAAACTAACGAAGACCCAGCCGAGGTGCTGCTGAATTGCAGCTCTGGAAGCCCGATGGGTGACTGTGGGTAGGGACCCCTGGTTAGCCTGAAAACATGCTGGGTGCGGAAGTCCAAGACTATGATGAGCTGGAAGGTGGGGAAAAGCAGTGTGAAGGAACCATCAAGGGTACTTGGCCTTCCCTCTCACCCCTCTCTTTCATATGCTATACACATGCACTATCATATATAAAAATTAAAAAAATAGAAACAACAAAAGGAAAAGAAAAAAATGCGTACTCTCTGAGGGATGGGTAGACAGGGTAGAAAACACAGGGACAAGAATGAGATTCTTCCGAATACAGCTTTTTATATAATTTAACATTATGACTATTTTTTTAATTGCCAGAGGGGCATAAACTTGCCAGAGAGAGACAGAGACAGAGACAGAGACTGACAGAGAGAGAGAACACCCTCAGTGGTGGGTCACATGACAACCTCTTCTCCTCCATTTCTCCAGCCTGTTGGGATATGGGGCACACATGCACACATGCACAGAGTGTTTTTCCAATGACCAGAGCCAAGATTTGAACTGTAGTCAGTAATGTGGGATCCTGTTCCCTTATCCACAAGACCATGGAGATAGCCCTATAGTGGGATGTAGCACAGAGTATTTTTCACAATAATAAAAAAAAAAAGTTCAAAGGATTAAGAAAGCTTTTCTTGGACTGAAAATACTTACAAAAGACTGTCATGAAGGATTACTGATGACTGCTTGGCCAGGAGGAACGGGCAGAGAGGACACCTGGGCAGTTGGTGCCCATGAGAAACTCCGGAGGACACGCCCTGCTCTTGGCCCCTTCCAGACGCCCTCCCAAGTGCAGGGCGCCATTTCTATTCCGGTCGTCCCCTGCCCTCCCCAATTTTCAATTTTGCTGGGATACTCATAACACCATTGGTGCCCACTTGGTTACCTTGGCTCACAGTGGCTTGCAAATAACTTTTTACCATTTCTTACCGAACTTGCCACATGAAACATATTTTGAAAAATATTAACCACAGTTTGTTCCTTTATAAAAATGCCCCGCAGAAAATGTTACGGCTTTTAAATTGAGCTCTATAGCATTAAAAATGCAGTTTAATTTTGTGGCTACTGAAATCAGTGTAAGCCTCTGAAATCTGCTAGTATCCAGGAAATCTCTTCCCTATTTTTGGTGGCTGGACTTTTACAACAGCTTCCTTCCAAGGAATGTAAATACTGTAACAATAGGAGCCAGCAGGGGGCATGGTGGGTAAGGTGCTGGAATTCCCACATGGCCTACCACAGTTTGAGCCCTGGACCTGGTGCTTGCTTTCCTGCGCTCTCTCTCTCCTGCTCTCTGTCTTTCTCTGGCAAAAGTCATGTGGAAAAAAAATAATAATAAATAAAATAAATGATTCTTTAAAAAAAATATGGTAACAGTCACTCAGCCGTGGCTTGTTTCCAGAGGAGAAGCAAGACGCCCACTCTTCCACCAACCCCAGCAGAGGGGCTGGGAGGCAACAGCGTGTGCCTCCACCAGGCCCATCCTGAGATGGATACCGAACTTGAACTGAAAAATATTGCTTTCCTTAACCAAAAATAATGATTTTCTGCTGAGACTTCCCCCACCAGATGCATTTCTAGCGGGTAGGGCTACCTCTTCTCCTTCTGTCCATTTCTCTCTGTCTCTCTCTCTCTCTTGCTGTGTCTCCCTGTGACTTTCAATTTTTCTTCAGTTTTTTTACATTTTTTTTAGGTAAAGTATTCTCTGGGCTCTCAAGTCCTATCTTTATTGTGATAATTGGTGCCTTTCCCCATTTCGTTTAGGAAAAGGACACCCCCAGGCCTATCCAGAGATGGATACTCAACTTGAGCTGTGAAACATTGCTTTCATGTGGCATGCATACACGCCATGTGGTTTTCATTGTTTTGCTTTTTAAAATTAAAATCTAATGTTATTTTTATTATCTTTTTTCTTTCTCCTTTCTCATTTTATTTTTTTCTTTTTTCCTCTTCTCTAATTCTTTTCCTTTTTGCTTTATCTTTATTCATTGGCTGCTCAGCTTTTATGCACTAAGTGTCTGGACAGGGTCAAGTGAACAGGATCCAAACATCTGAATATAATTAGGGCCAGAATATTCCTCTATTCCCACTGAATCTGATGTACAAAGAGTGAAAGCAGAACAGAAGGGAGATTGCAAATCACCTCTTTCTGCACACTTTTCTGAACACTCAGGTTGAACTTCAAGAATTAGGAAGAAATGCACCAGCCATCAGATGACTAGAAATCACTGCAGGATCACAAGAAATATGGAAAAGCAAAACAAACAAACAAATAAACAAAAAAAACTTCTCTGCCAAGGAAATGTTTGAAAAAGAACTTAGAATATTCATAGTAACAGAGGTGAAAGAGAAGAGAGACAATGAACTGCAGAAGAGGCAGGAGAAAGGAGCTGACAAATTCCAGGAGGTGAGGAAATTCTTCCAAGATCTAAAAAAGGAAATACACGCTATAAAAAAGAATCAAATGAACCTGTTAGAGATGAAGGCTATAATATGGGAAGTCAAAATCTCCCTTGAAAGTATTAAAAGCAGACTAGATCACACAGAAAATCAAATCTCAGATGTGGAAGATAGAATCGGTGGCCTAAAAAAATCTTCCATGAAGACTGAGAAAATTGCCCCAAAAAATGAGAATAATATACGAGAAATACTAGATACTACTAAACTTCGAAACATCTGAATAACTGGTATCCCAGAAGGCAAAGCGATTCATAAAGGGTTGATCTATGAAATCCTACAAGAAAACTTTCCAAAGTGGCCTAAAAAAATCTTCCATGAAGACTGAGAAAATTGCCCCAAAAAATGAGAATAATATACGAGAAATACTAGATACTACTAAACTTCGAAACATCTGAATAACTGGTATCCCAGAAGGCAAAGCGATTCATAAAGGGTTGATCTATGAAATCCTACAAGAAAACTTTCCAAACCTAGAGAGGCATTTGAAGATCCAGTCCCAAGAAATACTAAGGACCCCAAATAAAATCAACCCAAGAAGATCTTCTCCAAGACACATTATAGCCAGATTGACCAAAACCACAAACAAAGACAAGATACTAAGATTGGTAAAAGAGAAACGTCATGTTACCTACAAAGGATATCCCATCAGGCTTACAGTGGACCTCTCATTGGAAACAATGTGAGTAAGGAAAGAATGAGAAAATATATTCAAAATGTTAAGGGAATAGCAATTTAAACCAAGAATACTATGCCCAGCAAGATTATCCTTCATATTGGAAGAAAAGACAAGTACATTCTCAGATATACAAAACATAAAAGAATTTACCAACACCAGACCAGATCTCCAAGAAGTTCTGAAGGGAGTGCTATATCAGGAAAATTAAATACAGACACACAGAAATAAGAGTTAAAAAAAATGTGAAAATGGCCAACTTAATCATAGGGAGAGGTCTGGATTTGAATATTATATCCTAGAATTTAATCGGGAAGATCGAACCACAACAGAAGATAGATTAAGTACATCAGACTGAACTGGTGAAATAGAATTTTGACTTTTGACTAAAACATTGCTGATTTTCTCCTAGGCTCTGTTTTCCAGTTTTAAGGATTTCTGTTCATGTTCCCACTATTCGAACAGAATTCTAGCCTATTTCCTGGCTTTACTTTTTTTTTTTTTTATTTTTTTGTTTTTTTTTTTAAACTTTTTTTTTTTATTTATTTATTTAAATTTGACCAGGGACAGAGTGAGAGAGAAAGAAAATGAGAAAGCAAGCTGCCAGGTCTGGGACTTGAACCATATGGGAGTCCAGCATCTTTAACCACCATGCCACCTGCCGGCCCTGTGGCTTTAAGTTTTACGCCAAGTTTCTTAGCACTTCCTTGATTTATTAAAGCTAAAACTGCTTTTCTTGAAATTGAAGAAAATATTTGAAAATACCTACTTAATGACTGTAGTAAGCTATCTCGCAGCAGCTAGGTGCTACCTTCTAGTATATTGATTCTACTCAGTTTCATGCCTAAAGTCAGACACGTATACACCAGCTGAACTGACTATTGAAAGTAGTTGGATTATTTAAGAAATTTTGTGAATCAATAAAATGTGGAGAAAAAAGGAATGGAAAACAACTGTAGACACCTGTTTTTTAAAAAGTTTCAGAAGAGGGACCAGCAGTTGGCGTAATGACTATGTTGCTGGACTCCCATGTAGCCGACCACGGTTTGAATCCCGGACCCAGTAGCTTAAACACGTGCCAGGCACATGTGCGTGTGTGCCCAGGATCGCAAGAGGTGAATGGAGGAGAAGAGATGGCAGCATGGCCAACGCCCCTGGGGGGTAATTTCTCGCTTTCTGTCTGTCTGTCTCTGTCTTTCTGGTGAGCACACAAGCCCTATAGCAAAAAACAAACAAAAAAAGTTTCAGAAGAAAATTACAGGGTGCTTGTAACTAGATTCTAGCTTTGTCCATATTTTTAGTTTAAAGTACTTTGTGAATCAATAAAATAAGGAAAAAAAGTTTAGCATGGAAGGGGGAGAGGGGAAAGGAGAAGGAAAAAAACAAGTAAAAGTATGTTTAATTGATGAAAAAATGAGAAGCTATTTACTGATAAGTTGTAGAGTAATATCTTTTTTTTTTTTGGAGAGGTTTTTGCTATAAGGCGCGTGCACTCGCCAGACAGACAGAGAGAGACATAGAGACAGAAAGCGAGAAATCACCCCCCAGGGGGGATGGTCACGCCGCAATCCCTTCTCCTCCATTCTCCTCCCGGGATCTTGGGCATGCATGCACACGCGCCCGGCGTGAGTTCTAAGCCACCGGGTCCGGGACGTGAACTGCGGTCGACTACGTGGGAGTCCAGCGACATAGCCATTACGCTAACTGCTGGTTCCCTAGAGTAATGTCTTTAGCTTGACTGACATGCATAGTATTTGATTTGAGCTGGAAAAATAAATGTACACTGTAAAGATGTGATTAAATGTAAATAAATAAATTAATTAAAAAATATTGTAACAATATACATACATAATAGCTCATAAAATTTATCCCATTATCCCATTTGACACCTGAGTAATATGAAGAACACAAAGGTCATGGGTCTCATGAGTCAACTGAAAAATGCCAAGTGAGAACTTGGAAATCCCGGTAATTTTAGTTGCTGAGGCTTTCCTTTTTAAGTGCTTGTGAATTCCAGATGTCAAAACCAGCCTGCAGGCCCTGTGAGGACATGGCCCTGTGGTGAGAATGCAATGAAGCTCCCCAGGCAGAAGGTGAGAGGAGATTCCTCTGGAAACAACCTAAGGGTGAGAGCCAGAGTCTGTCAAGCACAAGTCTACCCAGGATGACAGTATCCGCCCACCAAATCCACACTCCTAATATAGCATAAGCCGGGGATTCCAGATAAAGCCACAGCTGCTGCTGCGGAGCTGTCCGCAAGGGGAGTTTGTCAAGGACAAGTACGGGGGTTTCAGAGTACTCCCCAAGGCTGCTGGGCTCTCACAGTGGACTCGAAAGCAAGCAGGTGGGTAGAATGGAAAAGGCATAAAGATGGTACTTGTTGGGCTGGCCCTGTAGCCTAATGGTTCATGAAGCCGGCTCTTAAATGGCTAACTGTGGTTTGAATCCCAGCCATGGGGCCTAGAAAAACATGATGGGGGACCAGCAGATGGTGTAATGGTTATGTTGCTGGATTCCCACATAGCTGACTATGGTTCAAGTCCCAGACCTGAAGGCTTAAACTCATGCTGGTGTGTGTGTGTGCCCAAGATCCCGAGAGGAGAATGGAAGAGAAGGGATTGCAGCATGGCCATCCCCCTGGGTGGTGATTTCTCGCTTTCTGCCTCTCTGTCTCTCTAGTGAGGCATGCCTTATAGCAAAAATCTCTCTGAAAAAAGAAAGAAAAGGGAAAAACATGATGGGTACATGTGCATGCCCACATCCTGACAGGATAGAGAGGTGAAGGAGCAGAGGCTGTGACATGGCCACACCCCACTGGGAGGGCTTTCTTCCTGTCTCTGTCTGTCTCTCTGTCTCTGACAAGTACATGTACCCTCTGGCAATTAAAGAAAAAGAAAGACCCTCTACGACATTCCACTGGAAGAAACACCCATTTTGAAGGGCAAAGAGACTCACAGAGCAAGGATGAATCAAATGCTAGAGAACTGAGTTCTAATCCCAACTGTCACTTAGCTGTGTTGTCAGAATGAGCCAGTCATTCTGGATCTCAGCTTCTTTACTTTTTTTATTTTTTTGGAGAGGTTTTCACTATAGGGCACGTGTGCTCGCCAGACAGACAGAGAGAGACATAGAGACAGAAAACGAGAAATCCCCCTCCCCAGGGGAGATGGCCATTCCGCAATCCCTTCTCCTCCATTCTCCTCTTGGGATCTTGGGCACGCATGCACACGCACCCGGCATGAATTTTAAGCCACTGGGTCCGGGACTCGAACCGCGGTCGACTACATGGGAGTCCAGTGACATAGCCATTATGCTAACTGCTGGTTCCTTCAGCTTCTTTACTTTTTAAACTGGATTACTTGGGACCAGCGGGTGGCAAGGTGGTTGAGGTGTTGGAACTCCCACATGACTGACTACAGTTCAAATCCTGGACCTCGTGGCTTGTTTTCTAACTCTCTCTCGCTCTCTCTGTCTTTCTCTGGCAAAACACATGTGAATAATAAATAAATAATAATTCTTTAAAAATAAAATTAAATTAAAAAAAAACTGGATTACTCTCCTCTCTGCTTAACTCATAAAATTGCTTAATGAAAACACTGAGATTGGATGTATCGAAATGCCCAGCCAGATTAGGGGAAAGCTCACTGACTCCTCCAGCCAACTAGCCTCTGTTCTTAAGTCTGCATCTTGAAGCAAGCTTTTTGAATTCTCTGGAACAAATGACTTCCAATGCTCATTTTATTGTGATCATCTATCATCTAAGCAGACACAATGCTTCCAAAGCCCTTGAGAGCAAAGATTCTAAATATGTAATATCTTATCTTGGTGTAGTATTTAGTTTTCCAAAAACTCCCTAAAAAGGACAAGTCCCAGACCAGCAGGTGGCATGGAGGATGAGGTGGATGGATCTCACATGGCCGACTCATGGTTCGAGTCCTGGACTTGGCGACTTGAAGAACACCCCATGCACATGTGTACATGCCCCAAATCCTAAGAGGAGAATGGAGGAAAGGGAATTGAAAAGGGGCCATCCCCCAGAGGGTGATTTCTCCCTCCCTCCCTCCCTCCCTCCAGAAAGCACACACGCCCTGTAGCAAGCAAACAAATAAAGTGAACAAGTTCCTCTCCAAAACCTATTTCAAATGTGTGTAAAGTAAGAAGAAAAGGGTCAATTTCAGGGTACCATCCATAGTACGTGTATAACATAAACAATAATTAGCACTGACAACTATTTCTTGAACAGATAATAAAGAGTAGCAACGTATCTTCATAAACTATTAACAAAGCAGTGTAATATGAGGCCATGTCTGTCAGCAGCAGCTAAATTGAGGAAATCTATGATTTAAATCAGAAAGGCTCATACTATGTCTGAACTCAGGGAAGGATTCCGGTGGTCTGTTATTCAAGGACTAGGCTACCTGGAGATGTACTTAAGCCATCCCAAATATAGTGATCCATATTAAGCAGGCTCTAAATAAGCCCCAAAGAACAAATCCTCGTTAATCCCCAGTGGTAATCCCCACACTGACAAATTATTCCACATCTCTGTGTTCCGATCATGGGGGATCCAAGATGCCACTGCATGATAAAATGACACCTCTTCCTTCCACCCCGAGGTAAAAGAACAGCTGCACACAATCAAACGTGGCTGACTTCTCCAGAAGTGAAGTTTGTGACTTGAGGACACGTGGGAGTGAAGAACAGGATCTAAGATTCTAAACAATGTGCATGATTTATCTAAATGCCTCCTTTGTTCCCTTTGTTGAGTGTGGGAGAAGAGGTGGGATCTCTGAATGAGAGCCACTCCCTGACAAAGCTACCCTCACCCCGCCTGCGTCCCCAGCCCTGGCAGGTAGGGATCATTATTCCATTTACTGCGGTATGTGTTTTGGCCAGTCTGTCCTGGGCCAGTAAGTCCTCGGTTTGCTTCAAAATGCTGGGATAGTCCCGACCCGGGAAATCAGCCCAGGGCTCTCTGTGTGAAGCGGAGAGAGGCCCTCCCCCGTCCGCTCCAGCCCTGCCTTCCCATTCATCAGAAGCTGAACTTGACAGCCAAGGAGAGCCTGGCTGCGCGGTTCTGTCCAATTAGAGGCGGCCTTTCCACTCCCTCAGGCGGGGAACAAAGGGAGCTCCTGGACGCGGGCGGGTCTGGTGCTCAGGACCAGGGACAGAGGCAGAGGGCGCAGGAAGGCTGGCTCAGTCTAGAGCGAGAATTTACAGAGGAAATGACAGATAATGACCTCGTGGTCGCGGAATTTCTATGAATAACTAGGAACAATTAGACTTTAAATTCCTGTACTGGAGCTGTAATCAATTCCCTACATGCTAATTACTTAATTCCTGGGTTTATGGACATTCTGTTTTTCAGAAACACGGTATCTCTAAGGCACCCGGGTATTTTAGATGAGACTATGAGGCATGTCACATGCATCATTTAGTAAAGTGGGGGAGGCAGAGAAACACTTAAGAAAAGAGAAATTAAAGACCTCCCACTGTCTTATAGAAGAAACCACATTAGCAACTCACACGGTGCTAGCAAACAGTGTCAGGAGACGCAGCACTGCCTGCAAACACCCTGCAGATTCCGGGGACGCAGACCCTAGGACACAAAGCAGCCTTGGTCACAGACTCCTCTGAAGATTCTGACTCTCATAACTTACTCTGATTAGGGTTTCTTTGTTTGCTTTACCTACTCATGTTTTCTATTTTAAAGAATTGTTTTATTTAACTTTATTTTATTCATTTCTTTTAATATCACCAAAGGAAGAGAGAGGTAGAGAGGGAGGAAGGGAGAGAGAGAGAAAGTGAGAAAGCAAGCCACCAAATCTGGGATTGGAACCGCGGTCAGTCATGTGGGAGTCCAGCATCCTTAACCACCATGCCACCTGCCAGCCTCCCTGTTTAGGTTTTAGCAGCAACCCCAAAAAAGGGCACAAGAACAGATTTCCCTAACTCAAGTCAGTAAAAACTTACATTCCAGCAGGTAAAAATTAATCAGTAACTAAAAGTAAAAGGCAAACAACAGAAAAAATCCAAATATAGTAAGATTAATATAGTTATACAACAAAGAACTTGCACAATTCGCTAAGAAAAAGTAGAATATAAAAGTAATAAATATGAGAATTTTTCAAAGAAGAAACAGAATAGGCCAATAATTATTCAAATAAATGTAAATTTACCTTAGATTGTAGACAAACAGAAAACAGTACAGAAATATTTTGCTAAGAAAAAAGTCAGTAAAATAATTTATCTAGAATTGTATGTTTTTAAACATCATAGGAGAGACAAAATAACATAGAATGCTAAGTACTAAAATAGTAACAAAAAGCTGTCCTTTAGGTGGTAATAGAGATTTTTTTTCCCCCTACTATATTTTAGTAGTCAGTCTCAAGTTTTCTGTATGGAATTTGCATCATTTTGTTTTTCAGTCTCAATTAGATTTTACTTTAAAAGTAGACCAAGAAAGATATAGAAAGTGGATATGAAGAGATATTTGAAATAAGGTGGCCAGCCAGTGGTGTGATGGTTAAGGCAGCTGGATCCTGCTTAAGCAACCCTGAGGTTCAAGTCCCGAACCCAGCAGCTTCAGAAACATGCCAGGTGTATGTGTAAGCATGCTGAAAATCCCAAAAGAAGTGAGAGAGGGAAGAGAAGGGATTGTTACGTGACCATTCCCTATGAGAGGTGCTTTCTACCTTTCTCCCTTCCCCTCTTTCTCTCTGTCCCTGTCTTTCTCTGGCAAGCACATGTGCCCTCTGGCAAATTAAGAAAAAATAAATAAATGTAAGTGGTTAGCCAAAAAGAACATTATTCAACTAGGAATTAAATGAAAAGCAACAGATGAGCAAAGTTTGTAATAAAATAACAAAAGGTTAGAAAAGACATACTGAAATGGATACAAAACCAGCAATTGAAACTATATTTATAAAAAGTTTAGCTATCAAGATCCGCAGATGGTGCAATGATTATGTCACTGGACTTCCACATGGCCGACCATGCTGTGAGTCCCAGAACCAGAGGTTTGAAACTCACACCGGGCATGTGTGTGTGTGCCCAAAATCCAGAGAGGAGAATGGAAGAGAAGGAATTGTGGTGCGGCCATCCCCCCAGGAAGTGATTTTTTTGCTTTTTGTCTCTCTATCTCTCTGTCTATCCAGTGAATACACATGCCGTATAGCAAAAATCTCTCTTAAAAAAAGTTTAACATTACAGCAAGTGTTCGTTTTGCACAATCAATTTAAAACATTTTATGTTTATTTAATTTCAACAATGTAAAAAATACATACATGTATATATATATATATATACACTCTTAAGAAAAAAAGTAACAGAATAAGCCTAAATGTACAGTGTTATTTTTGGATGGCATGATTTGTTTTGGGTTACTTTAAAGATATCTCTCTAATAAGTCTTACATCCTTCTAACAAGGGCCAGCCTTGTGACCTAATGGTTAAGGGAGCTGGATACCGCATGATTGACCCTGGTTTGAATCCTAGGTTCAAAGTCCCGTCCCAGCAACTTGAAAAACAGACCTGGCCAAAGTGCCTGCATGCTCCAAATCCCGACAGAATGGATAAATGGAGAAGGGATAGTGCCATGACCAGGCCCCAGCGAGGAGTGCTTTCTCCCTCTTTCTCTCTGGTGAGCACACGTACCTTCTTGCAATCAAAATAAATCTTCTAATAACAGTCAGATGCTGTGTGGCAAGAGACCAAGGGTACGCAGAGTCCTAAGTGCATCAAAGAAGGGATCCACTGAAAGACCCAGAATACACCCCGGCCCTCTAATGTTCCTACCCATGCCCACTTGAACACAAGAGATCTGAGAACTGTACCATCTTTTAAAGCATAATTAATAAGACATAATGTATAAGACATTCAGATGATCTGAGTTCTTGCTCAGTTTGCCGAGGCTTAATTTATATACCCTCAAAGGCATCCCTTTTCAATGCTCAGGTTGGTGAGTTTTAGGAAATGCATATGGCTGCTCCTCCATCACCTCCATCGAGTTTCAGAACATTCCCATGACCCCAGAAAGTTCCCTCATTGTTTTACAGTCAATTTCAGCTCACTCAGCCCCAGGGAAGACTGATCTGCTTTCTCCCTTTATTTTATTATTGATTTTTGCATGTGCTCGCTGGAGAGACAGAAAGGAAAGAGAGAACAGAAAGCGAGAAATCACCCCCCAAGAGGGATGGCCACACCATAATCCTTTCTCTTCCATTCCATTCTCAGGATCTTGGGCATGCATGCACATGCGCCTGGCGTGAGTTTTAAGCTGCCGGGTCTGAGACTCAAACCACGGTTACTACGTGGGAGTCCAGTGATGCAAGCATTACGCTGTCAGCTCATCCCTGCATTCTATCTTTATAGGTTTGCCATTTTCACAAAGTTCAAATAAACAAAAATGACAACTACATGTACACGAAAGACTACCACCTCTGTCCCTAAAAATAGCCTTCTATGTGTTATTGAGAATTATATCTCTCAGCATTCCTCAGCTCTCAACGCTATCATGTACTGTATCTGCAGGCCCAAAAATAAAGCCAAGGGCACCTCACAGCTTCACTAAGGAGACTCACTCTGCACTCACAATGGCGAAGTCACCACGAACAACTCACAAAGGATGGGAAGGAGCCCAAAAGACATAGAGAGGAAAACCAGGAAACCATCCTCTTCACTCTCAGGAAATGTTTTAGCTGCTAGAAACACCGAGAGGTGCAAGTTGGAAGCACAGAACGACACAAACTGAACACCTGAGCTACAGCCAGGAAGGCTTATGTGACAAATTTCCCAAATGCCACAGAACATCATTCATTCAAAACCTGATGACTGAGAGATTTAATTAGAATGGTCTGAAAGCAGTGAGAACAGATGGAAATGGCTGTGCTACTGTTATTTGCTGGCAACCAGTGAATATAACCAACCTTGGTGACGGGCCCGATTCCAACAGAAGCACTGAACAGAGACCAAACCGTCGGATGTCCTCTCCAAGGGCCTCATCCAGAAAAGTGGCCTGTTTTAACGTGGAGCACAAGATGCAAGAGTTCCATGTTGGAAAGAAGTCAGTGGACGGGCACTGCCCCCACCGCAGCTGTGACTGCTGAGTGCTCAGCAATACCAGGAGAGATTTCACTTCTCGTTGAAGTCTCTCTGGGCACGTTAGCACACACACTGTACCCAGAGAGTTTTCTTTTCTTTTTAAATAATTACTGATGTAATTTCCTTTATTATTACTATTTTTTAATTTGACTAGAGAGAAACAGAGAGAGAACGAAAGTGAGAAAGCAATCCTCCAGGTCCGAGACTGAAACCGTGGTTGGCCATGTGAGAGTCCAGCGCCTTAACCACCATGCTGCCCGCTGGCCCCCTTTCTTTTATTATTTATTTATTTATTTTCCATGAGCAAGAGAGACAGAGACAGGCACCCCCAACCGAGTCCTCACAACTGTGATGCATCTCCGACCTCAGCCAGCTCTGATCATGGGTCTGTGGGCCAGTGTCTGGGATGCACAGGGGAGTCCGAGACACGGACTGGAGCCTTCTGCATGTGGGGCAGTTGCATTACCAAGGAATCACTGTCTGTCCACCAGGAGTGCTCTGACTATGAGAAGATTGACATAAACCAAACCAAATCGATAAGCTCTCAAGGCCCTGGCACCGGCTCTCGAGGACTGAGAGGTATGTAACTCAGACAAAGCATCTCCGACTTCCAGTTTGCTGGAAGACAAGGTACAACACTCTTCTTCTGAGGACTGAAGCCTAACCTTCGCAATTCGCCCACCAGCCAACCCACCCCGACAGAATGGATAAATGGAGAAGGGATAGTGCCATGACCAGGCCCCAGCGAGGAGTGCTTTCTCCCTCTTTCTCTCTGGTGAGCACACGTACCTTCTTGCAATCAAAATAAATCTTCTAATAACAGTCAGATGCTGTGTGGCAAGAGACCAAGGGTACGCAGAGTCCTAAGTGCATCAAAGAAGGGATCCACTGAAAGACCCAGAATACACCCCGGCCCTCTAATGTTCCTACCCATGCCCACTTGAACACAAGAGATCTGAGAACTGTACCATCTTTTAAAGCATAATTATCAACATAAGACATAATTTATAAGACATTCAGATGATCTGAGTTCTTGCTCAGTTTGCCGAGGCTTAATTTATATACCCTCAAAGGCATCCCTTTTCAATGCTCAGGTTGGTGAGTTTTAGGAAATGCATATGGCTGCTCCTCCATCACCTCCATCGAGTTTCAGAACATTCCCATGACCCCAGAAAGTTCCCTCATTGTTTTACAGTCAATTTCAGCTCACTCAGCCCCAGGGAAGACTGATCTGCTTTCTCCCTTTATTTTATTATGGATTTTTAGAGAGAGATTTTTGTATAGGGCGCATGTGCTCGCTGGAGAGACAGAAAGAGAGAGTGAGACAGAAAGCGAGAAATCACCCCCCAAGAGGGATGGCCACACCATAATCCTTTCTCTTCCATTCTCCTCTCAGGATCTTGGGCATGCATGCACATGCGCCTGGCGTGAGTTTTAAGCTGCCGGGTCTGAGACTCAAACCACGGTTACTACGTGGGAGTCCAGTGATGCAAGCATTACGCCATCAGCTCATCCCTGCATTCTATCTTTATAGGTTTGCCATTTTCACAAAGTTCAAATAAACAAAAATGACAACTACATGTACACGAAAGACTACCACCTCTGTCCCTAAAAATAGCCTTCTATGTGTTATTGAGAATTATATCTCTCAGCATTCCTCAGCTCTCAACGCTATCATGTACTGTATCTGCAGGCCCAAAAATAAAGCCAAGGGCACCTCACAGCTTCACTAAGGAGACTCACTCTGCACTCACAATGGCGAAGTCACCACGAACAACTCACAAAGGATGGGAAGGAGCCCAAAAGACATAGAGAGGAAAACCAGGAAACCATCCTCTTCACTCTCAGGAAATGTTTTAGCTGCTAGAAACACCGAGAGGTGCAAGTTGGAAGCACAGAACGACACAAACTGAACACCTGAGCTACAGCCAGGAAGGCTTATGTGACAAATTTCCCAAATGCCACAGAACATCATTCATTCAAAACCTGATGACTGAGAGATTTAATTAGAATGGTCTGAAAGCAGTGAGAACAGATGGAAATGGCTGTGCTACTGTTATTTGCTGGCAACCAGTGAATATAACCAACCTTGGTGACGGGCCCGATTCCAACAGAAGCACTGAACAGAGACCAAACCGTCGGATGTCCTCTCCAAGGGCCTCATCCAGAAAAGTGGCCTGTTTTAACGTGGAGCACAAGATGCAAGAGTTCCATGTTGGAAAGAAGTCAGTGGACGGGCACTGCCCCCACCGCAGCTGTGACTGCTGAGTGCTCAGCAATACCAGGAGAGATTTCACTTCTCGTTGAAGTCTCTCTGGGCACGTTAGCACACACACTGTACCCAGAGAGTTTTCTTTTCTTTTTAAATAATTACTGATGTAATTTCCTTTATTATTACTATTTTTTAATTTGACTAGAGAGAAACAGAGAGAGAACGAAAGTGAGAAAGCAATCCTCCAGGTCCGAGACTGAAACCGTGGTTGGCCATGTGAGAGTCCAGCGCCTTAACCACCATGCTGCCCGCTGGCCCCCTTTCTTTTATTATTTATTTATTTATTTTCCATGAGCAAGAGAGACAGGGACAGGCACCCCCAACCGAGTCCTCACAACTGTGATGCATCTCCGACCTCAGCCAGCTCTGATCATGGGTCTGTGGGCCAGTGTCTGGGATGCACAGGGGAGTCCGAGACACGGACTGGAGCCTTCTGCATGTGGGGCAGTTGCATTACCAAGGAATCACTGTCTGTCCACCAGGAGTGCTCTGACTATGAGAAGATTGACATAAACCAAACCAAATCGATAAGCTCTCAAGGCCCTGGCACCGGCTCTCGAGGACTGAGAGGTATGTAACTCAGACAAAGCATCTCCGACTTCCAGTTTGCTGGAAGACAAGGTACAACACTCTTCTTCTGAGGACTGAAGCCTAACCTTCGCAATTCACCCACCAGCCAACCCACCACCTAAGGGTGTGAGTACCCCTCTGCACTGGGTTTAGCATCTTGCCAGTGCTAGAAAAGACAGAGACAAGGAGCAGTCCAACTGCCCCACAGCACCATCACCGACTAGGTCACACGAAGGCTACCAATCACAGAACCAGCAGAAATGAAACTGACGCAGAGCTTCGGTTGTGGACTCTGCTGCTGTCTTCGTTTGTTATAGGCGGATAACATCTGCTTCACCATCGATGTAATCAGGACTCGCGGTGCAGGAAAAGCACAAAAATCAGGTCTATCCTCCCTTCCCAGGCCTCAGGGAAACAATCCCCTTCGACAGCAGCCATGTCTCCCTCCACACCAGCTACTCTATGCCAACCATTCAGACAAACTCTCCAACTCTCGAATCACTCACCAAAGTTCATCCTCCCCAAAACCACTCACTGAGAAAGTACCAGTAAGGTCAGGTGGGGCGGGAGTGGTATGAATTACACCTGACTCCTGCCCATGCCCTTTGACCCTTCCCACCAGCCAGGAAGCCATATTTGAGAACTGCAGCTGTGAGCAGGGGAAGTGCCTGGCATGGGCTCACACAGCCAGACCTGAACCCCAACTCCAGCCTGGCTGAGCCACACAGAGTTGCCCTTTGTCTCCCCACCCGAGGCCTTCCAGCCACCTCTCTGCACCCCCTGACGTGGGGGAGAACCTTTACTGCTAACACAGCTAATCCACTCTAGAGACTAGGAAAGACTGTTTCTGGAACTCCAAGCAGTGAAAGGGTACGTAGCTGTAAATGCTATCCCTGGGCTGTCTGCACTCTGGGAAGCTACCTGCTACCTGCTTCCTGCTTGGAACCCGTCTCCAGCCAAGCTCCTCCTCCTGTCCTACAAGTCCAAATGAAGACTTGGCCATGGTCTTCCCAGCCTCCGAAACATTACCAGGATGCAAGAATACCCCCAACGTTTTGTTCAGGCTTACAGACTAGATAAATAGGATATGTAAGTCCTTTTCTAACATAATGCTCAAATATCTTCTCAAACTCTAAACCCTAGCTTTTTCTGCCAGGCTGTACCGAAACCACACAAGATGAGCCCCCCCACCTCCACCATCCAAAGCCTCATGATTGCACACTTGGGCTGAGAATCACTGTAACTGTGACAATTCATGGTTCAATGACAAACATAGCAATCCATGCATTCGAATTTGGGGGGAAAAAAGCATAAGACAGATACTTACCCAGAATTTCACAAGCATTGTAAAAAGGTAGGAACTACATAATAGTCCATCAACAGCTAATTAAAATGAGTCATGATCATTCACATAAGGGACTGTTTTGTAATCCAAAGGGAATGTGGTGGGTTTATGCTGTGGACGGAGAGATATCTCTGAGCAATACCTCTTAAGAAAAGAGAGGAAACAATATACAGAATATTGTGTAGAATACGATCCCACCTATGCACTTTTAACAAAATATTTGAGTATAGAAATAAAAAAAAAATCAGAGGACTACACAAGAAACGTAACAGTAGTTACTGTTGCAGAGCAGGTCTAGAGTTGCAGATATTGGGATTTTTCTTTTAATCACATACACGGGTTCATTTTGTTTAAGAAATTAAAACCATCAAATCAATGATCTATGAAAATAAGGTACAAAATCAACACAGACGAAATCCCCAGATGATTAAAGAATGCCATTTCAAATGGTATTCTCTCTACGACAAAGCTTCAAACTGAATTCAGGTCCACTCTATCCCTCTCTCTCTCTCTCTTCTGCCTGTCCTTAAAACAAAACTAATGAGCTGTGAAACCGCCAAATGCGAGGCTGAAAGGAAGAGAAACAAAGAGTCTGAATAATTCACAAATGCATAATCAGCTCTGCCAAGAGTGAGCCACGGCCCACACAGAGCTCACTTGGATGGAGTTCACGTTCACCCCAACAGACGGAAGTCTTGAGGGAGGACGGAGGGCCCTGGGTAGTCCACCTGCAAGCCAGGAAGAGGGGACAATGACGGCCACAGGCAGGCTCAATGAACAGCTGCCCAACCGACTACAGATGTATACGTTGGGTTGTCGGGAAAGTAATTTCACGTTTGTGCATAGAAAAACACCTCATGACTTTCCCAACAACATGTGTGTGTGTGCTCGTGTATACACAGACATATATGTGATATATACACATACACATATGTACTTTCATACATATGTTATATATTATGTATTTATATTATATACACATAGATAACATAAAATTGCACATACACACATAGCCCCTATGGGATAGAATAGCTACTGAAAAAAATATACAGTAATGAATCAATGCAAATACAGCCCAACTTATTAATGATTCAGAATTTAGGGCTCACTTTTTCCACAGAAATGATGGTAAATTCTCTGGCTAGCTAACAAATCTCTGTGCAGCTCATAAAATAAATTAGCTCGCATTCTAGCCTGTGTGTGATGGGAACCCAGAGCTGTTTGCTGAGGAGCTCCAGCACCTGCAACATCCCCTCAGCTCACCTCTGTGCAGAGGGAAATGGCCATGCCTCTGGGAGCTGCCTGGGTGACCATCGAAGCAGTTACCTGCACGGCTTTGTTCTGTTGGCCATCGGCCTCGACAGTCAGCCTTATTCTTGCCCACACTGATACCTACCTGAAGAAGAGGTTAGAATATACATAAATGCAAAATACATATAAATATGCATTTACAAAATATACATGCAAATCTAGATTTGCATACTTATCTATCTCAATGCATACATAATGCATACATGTTTATATTTGTATAAGTGTTTATATATTTACATCTATAATATATATATTATAGAGACAGAGAGACAGAAAGCAAGAAATCACCTCCCAGCAGAGGACAGCCAGGCCAGAATCCCTTCTCCTTCATTCTCCCCTTGGGATCCTGGACATGCACACACACAAGCCTGGCATAAATTTCAAGCCACTGGGTCCGGGACTTAAACCATAGTCAACTATGTAGGAGTCAGTGACATAATCATTATGTAATCTGCTGGTCTCTATATATACACACATACCTACATACATACGCTGGTCTCTATATATACACACACATACATACATATATAAATGGTTAAACAAATATTTGGAAGGGCATGCTGGCTGGGGGCCCTGCACATGCAGACACAGTACATGCTGCCCTGGAGTGGCAGTCACTGGGTCCGAGAGTCGCTTGACTAAAGGTTGCTTTGCAGCACTGTCAGGTCTTTGCCTCGACTGACACTCACTGTAAGGGATTTAGAGCTGAATTCGTGGCCAAGATGGGCCTGGGACAGAGTGGTCCAGATGGCCCCCTTATACAGCTTTGATTTATTTTGATGTCTGGCAGATCTCAAAAAGGGTCTGAGGAGACTTATAGAAACAGACAAGTCAGCCCATGGCCTGGTGGTTAAGGGAGCAGGATCCCATTTGGTCAACTACAAGGTTCAAGTCTTGGACCCAGTAGCTTAAACCCAAGCCAGGCGCATGTGTGTGCACGCCCAGAAGACTGGAAGGAGGGAGAAATGAAGGAGAAAGGAGTGTGGCCTTGTCACTCCCCATGGGCAGAGCTTTCTCCCTCTCCCTTTCATTGTCCCCCTGGTGAACACACTCACCCTCTAACAAATTTTTAAAAAAGGAAATATGATATCAAATGCAAACATAATAAGAAAAAAATATATAGAGATAGACTGGACTGCATCAAAACTTAAAACTTTTGGGCCAGCCAGTGGTGCGGTGGTTAATGTCGCGGGATCCCACATGGCTGACTGCACTGGTTAAGCCCCAGATCTGATGGCTTGAGGAACAAGCTGGTGTGTGCATGTGTGCCCAGAATTCCAAGAGAATGGAGGAGAGACTGAGGCAAGGCCTGCGTCTGGAGGGTGGTTTCTCACTTTCCCTCTCTCACTGTTTCTCTCTGCCTCTTCCTGGCAAGGACACATGCCCTTTGGCAAAAACTGAGGAAAACAAGCAAACTTACAGTTTTTGGACTGCAAACAATACCATCAAGAAAGTAAAACAGACAACCCACCGAAAATGCGTTACATATTATTTGGCAACTAAAAACAGGAAGTACTGATGCATTTTACGCGATGAGAGAAGCAAGTCACAAAGGACAACATATTGCATGATTCCATTTATATGACATATCTAAGATGAATAATCTGAGAAAGTAGAATAGGGGTTGCTTATGGCTGGCCTGGGATGTGACAGGATGGGCAGTGACTGCTCCTGGGTATGCAGTTTCTTTCCAGAGGCCAAAAATATTCTAACATTAAATTGTGCTGATAAACTTATGCATATAGTAAAACATATTGATTATGCATTTTAGATGAGTGAAGTGATGACTCCCATGGAGTTATAGCTCAATAAATCTATTTTAAAAAGCACAAGAAAACCCAGCATGAATTTTTACAATAGGGTTTTGTTTTGTTTTGTTTTTAATTTTCTATAGAGTGTATGTACTCACTGGCAAGAGACAGAAAGAGAGAAAGAGAGAGAGAAGAAAAGTGAAAGCACCAGGAAAGATGGCCAAGCCACAATCCCTTTTCCTCTATTCTCCTCGGAGTTTTAGGCACACAGCACATATGCCTGGTGTGTTTTTCAAGCCTCCAGGTCTAGGACTTGAAGTGCGTAGTTGGCCATGAGGGATCCAACTGCCTTAACCACCATGCCAGGGGCTGATGCAGTATGTTGTTTTTAATGATATAACCGACAAAAAGAGAAACAAAGGGAAGGAAATATGATGTAATTAAAATAAGATAAATACACAAAAGAGCATGTTTTGGTGGTTTGGGGCGAGGGCTGCAGGGGAAGCAGATGGCCCTACCCTGGGCTCCAGGGCTCCTAAGGGTCAAGAGGGAATGAGAAATGCCACTAACATCATAGTATTATCAGAGGGGAAAATCTTAAGGGAAGAGAGAAGAGAGTCTTTCTCAAGAAGAGAGTGGTTTCTCTGATATTGGCATATGATGGAAGATCTCCTTCGGGTCTTCCCCAAGAGAACACAGTCCTAAAAGTGAAGGTTCCAGGAAAGATCTGGCTAGAGGAGGAACTGGGGCTCATAAATATAATCTGACATTTAACTTTGGAAAGTTCTGTTGAGTGGTTTTGTAGAGTTGGTGATAGAGACCTTGGGAACTTGGCCAAACATTTGAAATAAACTATGCTACTGAAAACAGAAGGGCATTTTGAATTCAAAGAGAAAGAGAAACAAAACAAGTTGTACAGTAAAAGAAATGAAATGTTAATATTCCACACAGCTTAACAGTCAACAAACTTTAAATTGTCATGCACCACATACTAACTGTTGAGGCAATGACAGAAACATACAGGATGGCACTTCATTTAGATTATAATGGAGCTGGTATTTTCCTACTGCCTGGTGACATCGTGGCTGTCCTAACACCACAGTGCGACGCCATCACTCACGTGTTTGCGGTGGTGCTGGTGTAAACACACCTAGTGTCGGGTCAGTCAGATCAAAGAACAGCACAATTACCTGATAATGACAATAAACAACTATGTAGCTGGCTTACACATTTATTCTTTGATATTTCTGTTATAGTGCACTTCTACTTATGAAAAAAAAGTTTGCTATGTGATGTTACGTTGGCAATAACCTCATAAATCTTACATTTACTGCCCCGTGGTTGTGCCACTTTCTCTTGTGCTTGTTAATCTCATGTTGTTCTGTTCACCATGGTCCTTCCAGTGGGACAAGATGTGAAGGTGCAAGACCCTGTAACGCTGTAAAGACTAAGCTAATGTGTGTGTGTGCGTGCACACTTTTTTTTTTGGAGATATTTTTGCTATAGGATGCGTGCACCCACTAGAGAGATAGAAAACAAGAAATCAACATCCCCAAGGGGATGACCATGCCACAATTCCTTCTCCTCCATTCTCCTCCCGGGATTCTGGGCATGTAAGCACAGGCACCCAGATGAGTTTCAAGTCATGGTCTGGAACTCAAACTGGCAGTTGACCACATGGGAGTCCAGCACCTTAACCCTGTACCACCTGCTGGCCCCACGTTTACGCCATTTCTAACGAAAAAGCTTTAAAAGTAAAAACAAAACAAAAACAATTCTTAAACAGAAAATGTCTTACAGAATAAGGGATAAGGAGGAAAACTATACAGCTTTACAATATGTTTGTGTTTCAAATTCAGTGCAGTCACAAGAGTCCAAATGTTAAAAAAAAAGTTTATATATATATATATATAAAGTAAAAAAGTTACAATAAACTAAGGTTCATTTATTATTGAAAAAAACAAATATTTCCTGTAAGTTCAGTGTAGCCTAAGGGGACAGTATTTCCAGTCCACACTAGAGTACTGTAGCGCCCTGGGCCCTCAGGCCCACTCTCCATGCACTCACAGACTCACCCAGAGCCGCTTCCAGTCCTGCAAGTTCCATCCATGTATTTATGTATCTATACACACGTACCATTTTTGAAAATCTTTTACCTCGTATTTCACTGTACCTTTTCAATGTTGAGACACACCATTAGAGCTGCCTAGAGTCGTGCATAAAGTCAAAAGCAGTATGGGTTTATGGCCAGGAGTGGTCAGCTATGTCACACAGCCTAGAAACCCTGTCATCAAGGTGACACGCGACTGTGCTCAGAATGATGAGGATTCTGAGTGTGCATTAACCAACACTGCATACGTACTGTATTTCACTGCATCCATACTGATCTAACCTACTACACTGAGAGGAAAAGGAAGGAAAAGAGAATAAATAATGTCTAACTATCGAATCAAGAGCTGAAAATATATGTGTATCATTTGGAAATTTGGAGACAAATCTTAAGATAATCTGTTAAAGCGTTGAAAGCAATTGTCTCTGAGAAGCAGACCACGATTGGAGGGCATGGGGGAGAGGGGATTGTTATTTCTAGTTTAAAGCTACGGCATTATTAAGCTTTTCAGTTGATATGCATATATTATTTTATTAAAAATAAAAATAATTGTAAAGAATGACGTCAGCTCATTGCAGACAGCAGAAGTCACCTGTGGTAATATTTCCGAGATGACCATTTCTTTAATGGGGCACACAGAGACGAGGGTGATTAAGAGAGACGGTGGTTAAGATGGCTGGATCACCAGACCACGCTAGGAGACAAAATGCTTGTTCCTCCAGAGGGTCATTGCACTGGGCCGCTCTGGGCCCCGGTGCCTCGAGGTGGATGAAATGCTGGCCCTTCAGCCCCTACCCTGGGAAGCACCCCCAACACAGAGCAGCAAAGAGCGGACATGCTCAGGACCGAGGCACTCAGAAGCACACTGGGGCCCAGGCTGGAGCACGGGCAGCAGTGAACTGGACTGCCTTGCTAAGGGCCCCCTGGCTGACCGCAGGTTCGGATCCCTGGTGTGCCTGAAAACACACCAGGCACATGCATGCAGGTACCCTAGATCCGGACAAGCTGGGGGGCTGGGAAAGGATGACAGCACATGACCAGACCCTGTTGAGGGTGCTTTGTCTCTCTGGCACATGCTCTTTGTCATTAGAAAAAATAAACTTTTTAAAAAAGTGCACCGGCTAGGAACGAAGAAGTGTATTCCGCCTTGCCTCCCCGTTCCGGTTCAGCGTGGAGGGCTGAATTCACCTTAACATAAACGCAGCAAAGATGTCACCCCAGTGTGCCTGCGGACATGAAGCAGATGTGACCACACCCGGAGCTACAGCCTGTGGCTCGCTCTGGTCACATTCCCACAGAGCTCCGGGAGGAGAGGCGGACGGCTGTGTTTAAACACCACTCGTCTCACTTGTTCCTAAGTCCCCCGGCCTATAAGCCCCACATATGCCCTCGATTTGGGGTGGCATGCACCAGTGTTCACAAGTCCGTCATGTGGAGAGTTATGGCTCTTGTGCTTCAGTGGCAAAAAAAGTGCACCGGCTAGGAACGAAGAAGTGTATTCCGCCTTGCCTCCCCGTTCCGGTTCAGCGTGGAGGGCTGAATTCACCTTAACATAAACGCAGCAAAGATGTCACCCCAGTGTGCCTGCGGACATGAAGCAGATGTGACCACACCCGGAGCTACAGCCTGTGGCTCGCTCTGGTCACATTCCCACAGAGCTCCGGGAGGAGAGGCGGACGGCTGTGTTTAAACACCACTCGTCTCACTTGTTCCTAAGTCCCCCGGCCTATAAGCCCCACATATGCCCTCGATTTGGGGTGGCATGCACCAGTGTTCACAAGTCCGTCATGTGGAGAGTTATGGCTCTTGTGCTTCAGTGGCAGGTGGACTTACTGAGTCTCACTGTCCAGTCAGCCTACAGACACTTGGTGAGCACTACGCAGGGCCGACAGACGTGTGCTGAAGCCCAGCACACGGTACCAAGGGGGGCAGCGCTGGTACTCATGTCACAGTGCGTACGGTACACTGAGCACAGCACACACACGTGATCTAGCCCACAAGCAAACACAGTTCCCAAAGAGTTCAATAAGTTGATAATGGTCGGACAAAGAGAATGCTCGAAGTAAAGGGGAAAGCTTAACTCCAGCTCCTTGGACTGTGACGTGGTAGGAAGGAAGAAAGTTTAGCAAAACTGAATTAAGCCTCAATTCAATATGGTATTCCGGAGTCAGCCCCATAGCTTAGTGGTTAAGGGGGCCAGATCCCACACAGTCAGCTGTACTTCATATGCTGGCCGCAGCAGCCTGAGAACATGCTGGACATGTGTGCGCGTGCCCCACACCCGACAGGGGGAGCTGGAGATGTGGAGGGGGACAGAGACGTGGTCTTCAGTCCAGCTCAGGGGAATCCAGTTTCTTAGAAAGTCACACCGACTACATTCTGTCTCATGTACACATGGTGTATTCTACCCCGATACATCTGCATTTCAGTTATTCATCAGTTAAAGGACTAGCAACCCGGCCCTCCCCCTCAAAAAGAAAAAAGAACTGCACATTAAACAGACTCCAGGAAGACCTGCCAGGTTCTTGCTGGGTCTTCCCTCCCCTCCCTTCCCCAATCTCTGCACAATAGTGGTCCCGGTTTGAGAAGAACAGCTGCCGACTGGCTCGTCCTTGGGGGCTTGCTGCTCTGGCCTGCAGGACCTGGGGACATCTAGAAGGCTCCCCAGCTGGCCCCCCTGCTTGTTTTCTCACACTACGTTGTGGCCTGTCATCCCCCGCGGGGACCTACGCTAGTTCCATTTGGAGCTAAGCTAATGTTTAGCACTCGGATGGCTTCCACACGCCCGACGGGCAGGCTGCTCTGTGCGGGCTGCCGAGTAAGCCACGGGGCACATGAGCAAAGCTCTCTTTCATGTGTACTCTCCAACGGACTCTAGTCACCTTTACTTTTATCAGCCTTATGCTTCTGTTTACCAAATTCCTCCTGGTCCAAGCAATCTATGAGATACCATTCTTGATGATGGGTACCTTTGCTGTGATAAATTAGGAGGAAGTGGACAAAAGATGAAGGAAATTGACAATCACAGTGGGTTCTGCAATAAGTATTAATATTTCAGGATGATGGACTCCCAGCATTTCTCACAGTCAACAAAACTAACAGCCCTGAGTGGCATGGAGCTGAGAGTGGGAGGAGAGAGAGAGAGTCTGTTTGATCACCATTTATATCTAGGGACATCCTAGGGGAACCACAGCTGCAAGCCTGACCACCCGCAGACACGACCAGCTGGCAGGCAAGGGAGTTGGGAGTTGGGGGCTTTGGGCACTGGGGGAGGAGCAGGGAGAGTCCTGGTTAGCAATGAGAAGGTATGACCAAGGGTTTTGCCAACTGGTAATGCATAGTCCAGGCAGGGACATAAATTACCAAGGTTTGATAAGGGAGACGGAACTAGTTCATCTTAAACCACTCCCAATCATTAAAAACAACCAGAGCTGGCAGGTGGTGTGTTTGTTGGGGGGCTGGCTTCCACATGGCTTGCCACAGTTAGAATCACAGACCTGGTGGCTTGAAAATCACACCAGGCACATGTATGTGCATGCCCCAAATCCTGAGGGGATTACTTTCTCACCCCTCCCCATCAAATAAAAAATAAAATAAATAAGATTCAATAAATAAGTCTTTAAAAATAACAACAACAAATTCAAGCTCTTAAATCAAAGGCCATTTATATAGACAGTCACAGGGCAAAAAGATTAGCAAGGGGTCTGAGCCTGCTGGTTATTTGCTCTTCCATCAGGACAGGTGACCCAGGGGTTAGGCAAACAGACTCCCTTGGAACAGGCACTCTGTTGATAGGCATGAGTGGCCCATGGCTTAATTTCTACAAAATCCCCAAACCTGCAGCTGGTCTGCATGACAGCGGAGCAGGGATGTGCCCCTCAAACACTGCTTTCACAACTGGGGCTTAACCAGGGCTCCACATTCTAAGGAGACCTTTTTCCTTTTCTCTATCCTCAGATAAAGGGCCAGTCTCCATTCAGCGTTCTGCCCCAGGGTGACTGTTGGGAGTTGAATACCCTGGCTAAGACCTCGTGTGGGGCCAACTGTGGGCCTTGTACACACAGCGGTTACTGTAGGAACCGAAACAAAAGGAGGAAGCACCTGTCCATAAGAGAAAGGTTTTATCTACTTCCTTCACCCCAAACAGTACGTTCTGAGCAGACACATCCAACCACATTTACCAAGAACACTTCCTTCTAGACAAGAGGATAAAATAGCTATAAGAAAACCCCCTTTAAAAAAAAAAACCCACTTATTACATAGCCTACATCCACCTCCTCCCTGAAGACAAGAACAGTGCCCCCTCAAAGTGGGAAAAAGCCTTGTTCCCACCCACCCCCCTCACAGTTGCTGCAGAGACTGGCTGCCCAGACTAGGAAATAGCCCCTGGACCGTGTGCCCCAAGGGCTGGGCCACCCCCACAGCTTAGGAGCCTGCATGCCGCGTGGCAGGGGTCGTGGGCACTGAACAACCATGCCATGCCAGGGAACAACTCCCTAGAAGGAGGGAGGACATGGAAATGCCCATGCCTGCAAGAGAGCCCAGCATGTCCTTGACTGCCCAGTCTAGGACTCCTGGACGGCCCGGTCCCTTCCTGATGTGGCAGCACTCAGCCACCAGAACAGAACGGGCACCATTGGCCCAGGAGAGCCAGGCCACCCAATGTGGGGACTAATGAGGCAGGCACTCCAGACTCAGGGTGTGCAAGTAAGTGCTAAGATTTGACACCTCTGTATGTCACAACACAGGGAACACTTTTTTTTTCATTTTTTTCCAAGAAAAATTTTTGCTATAAGACATATGTGTTTGCCAGAGAGATACAATGAGAAATCACCCTCCAGGGGGATGGCCACCCCACAATCCCCTCTTCCATTCTCCTCTCGGGATCTTGGGAACACACGCACATGTGCCTGGTGTGAGTTTCAAGCCACTGGGTCCGGGTCTCGAACCATACTGGGCCACATGGGAGTCCAGAGCCTTATCCACTACACCCCTGCTGGCTCTGAGGGAACACTTATTTTTGTCCAGAAAGGCAAAGATATGATATTTAACCCAATAGTCTCATAAATTGGTAGGGGGAATAGAAATTTGGTTTAAACAAATTAACCTTCTGGAACCAATGACACACACAGTGGGACTTCAACTGGATCTACATGGGAAGTTCTAGTTCATGTCCCAGGGTCTCCCTGTACATACCAGTCACACACATGTACATGTGCCCATGATACAGGCTGGCTGAGTATGGGACTGGATTACATGAAGACCCTGTTGGAGGTACCTGTCTCTCTGTCTCTCTCATGGAAGAAGTAAATAAATCAAACTTTGGAAAAAAGAAGAAAAATTTACTGAAAGTCAGTTTGGAAAGTCAGTTTTGGAAAGACTAAGTCTGTCGATAAACTCAGGCCTCCTTCTCTCTCTCTCTGGTGCATACCTGCATCCTCTGGCAAATCATAAAAATTAAAATTAAAAATAAAAAATAATAAAAAAAAGGAAAAAGAAAAAGAAAAAGGGAGAGAGTTTACATTGGCTTGAAGGGATCAGGATAGACTTCCTGGAGAAAACTGTATTTGAAATGAAAATTGAAACAGCACATCCCCAGAGGAGGCATGTAAAAATAAAAAACAAAGAGGCGGGTGAGAGGATGAAAACACTGAGCCCTCTTGTTGGGCTGGTAAATCACCTACCCTAAATGTGACGAAAGCAAAAAGCACGCGAGCCCCACCCCTCACCCAGGGCGACTTCCCCACCAGTCACTGCATTCGCCCAGACTTCCCTCCAACAAGCACTCCAGGCTGTCGCTACCAATCAGATTAGCAGGAATTCACATGAAATAAAACCTATTTGCCATGCTCACTGTGGTCTGATCACATCTAGAGTCAATGGCAGTTTCCATTTAGATCAAAGTCATGCGCTGGAATACGAGGACACGGTACACCAGAGCCCAGCAGTGAGAGGCGGCTTCTGGGTACCTGTGGTGAAATTCCCCCGGCCAGGCTGAAACAGCATAGAGCGGCTCCAGTCTGAGTCTCATGCCGAGTGCTCCTCAAAGCATACCCGAAAGTCAACTCTGCCCCCGGAAGCAAATGTCTCAGTGCACAGAAACAGAAAGAGAAGGGTTGGTTTGGGACCAGCAGATGGCCTAATGGCTACGTCACTGGACTCCCACATGGCTGACCTTGGTTAGAGTCCCAAACTTAGTGGCTTGAAACTCACACTGGGTCCTTGAGCATACATACCCAAAACACCAAGAGAAGAATGGCGGAGAAGGGATTGCAGCATGGCTATCCCCCCCGGGGGTTTTTCTCTCTGTCTCTCTGGCAACTGCATGCACCTGATAGCAAAAATCTAGAGAGAGAGAGAAGGATGGTGGGTATTAGTCTTTCTCCTATGACCCACAGTGGTAGAAGAGAGCCTGCACCCTTATACACAGCAGAAGGGCAGAGGGTTAACACTGGAGGGCTGGCCCTGTGGCCAGATGGTTAAAGCAGCTGGATCTCACATGGTCTATAGCACAGTTCAGTAGTTCAAATCCCAGACCCCCAAACTTGGCAGCCTGAGAAACATGCTGAGTGTATGTGCATGTGTACCCCAAATCCTGAATGGAGAAATAGAGAAGAAAAGACTGTAGAGTGACCATTCTTCATTGGGGCTGTTTTCTCCTTTCCCTCTCTGTCTCTCTCTGGTGAGCGCACATGCTCTCTAGCATACACACACACACACACACACACACACACACACACACAGGAGTGGGGAGGGGGGAGTTGAAGCAGGAGACCAAATACCAAACAGATGTTGAGCTGACAAAGGTGTGGGTTTGGAGGGAAGGGTTGGAGCCAGGTTAGGGATCAGTAAAACGGCTGGAAAGGAAGTGGTGTGGCCATCATGGCCGACATCTGTGCCTCCAGTAGATTCTGACACGCTTGTGTGGGCAAGGCCATCCAATGAGGGGCCAGAAGAGACATGGCAATGTGAGAAAGAAGCTAAGTTAGCTGATCTAAAACCCTCTATACTGGAGGCCAGCAGGTGGTGTGGTGGTTAAGGCACTGGACTCCCACATGGCTGACTGTGGTTCAAGTCCTGGACCTAGCAGCTTGCTTTCTCACTATCCCTCTCTCTGTCTCTCTGTTTCTCTTTGGTGAATGCATGTGCCCTATAGCAAATTTAAAATATATATATATATAAATTAAATATTTTTAAGAGAGATTTTTGCCATAGAGCACGTGTGTTTGCTAGAGAAACAGAGAAAGAAGGCAAGAAATCACCCCCTGGCAGGGATGGCCATGCCACAATCCCTTCTCCTCCATTCTTTTCTTGGGATTTTGGGCATGCACTCACATGCACCTAGCCTGAGTTTTAAACTGCTGGGTCCGGGACTCAAACCATGGTTGACTATGTGGGAGTCCAAAGACGTAGCCATTACACCATCTGCTGGTCTCAAATAAATAAGTCTTTGAAAAAAAATAAAATAAAATAAACCAAAAACCCTCTGTGCAAAATGTCTTTCTAAAGGAGCTCAAAATACGGTACAAGGCTATTCTCTTCACACTGTCTCTAGGAATGAGGTAGCATACATTTCCCCATTCCTGTCTTCAATGAATAGGTACTCTTTACTAGACATCTACTCGGTGTCAAACCTGTACACGTGCACGGGATCTCTAAGAACACACAGCCCCTGCAGGATGCATGGTGTGCCCAGGGACACGAATAAAAGCCAGGAAAAAGCTAAACAGTGTATGCTCAGGAAGAGAAAGTGCTGGAACCTGGCCCGTGAGGTGCCAGCGTGGCCCTTTCCTACCACACGGCAATGCCTCCACACACTGGGGTGATGGCCACTCAGGTAGTATAGCCCAGCCTCCCTCCCGAGGCCGAGGTCTGGCCCACCAGGTGATGGCGAGTGGCACTCACTCTCAGAAGCCAGCGATGTGGCTGCCAATGGCCGGTTCTCCCAGGAGCCCTGGCAGGAGCTGAGGCACTCAACTGTGCTAAACCCCGGAGGCTGACAGAGCACTATGGAAACAAGACATCGGATTTCCTCGACTGTACCTTGAACCCGAAGGAAAACGCATACATGCTGCTGGCTGCAAAGTGCCAACCAACGCTCCCACCCTTTAGGAGAGGCAGGCGATCCAAATCTGTCCCTTGCACTACTCCTGTCGAAGTCTGGTTGGGACTTTTTGTCTGGGTTTAATGTTGTTGCTACAGAGAAAATGACAAATGCTGACAATATAATTGCAACTGTCAATCTTCCTAAAATAAATTAAACTTGGAAGCAGTCAGGGAGTAACCGTATAGGCACATGAGTTAATTACATCTCATAACCTCGTTCCCAATGTATGTGTTACCCTAGCAGGAGGCATTGTTAGAAAGAAACCACGGTTCATCTGTTATCCGGGCTATTTTTAAACGTGAGATTCATAAATTGTGTTTTTCTAAAAGGAGGAGGTTGGGGGACAGTTTTTAATGTCATCCCTAGCAATTAGTCCTACCAACTACTGGAATTCTACTGGGGATACCCTATCATTTCTTCTTGGCGGGCTTTGGGAGGAGGAATCCCCGAAGATCTTGGTAGGGGGCCTGCTTCCCAAAGCCAGGAACACAAAAGACTAGCTGGGAACAGGGATGGCCTATCACACAGACTCACAGGTTACTAAGTTTGGCTGTAAACTCCGGTTCATTTACTACAAAAGAAATCTAGGCCCACTGAATTTGGTTTTGGTTTAACTATTTCCCTTAAAGAAGCCAATAAGACAATCTGGAAGTCAGAGGTAAATACTTTTCTCAGTCCTACCAGAAGCCCCTCTTCCTTGTGCTCAACCCCAACAATCCCACCTTGCAGGCACACACGACTGCTATGTCATATGTCACCATGGGAGGGGTTCTGCTCTGGGTCACACAGCGGTGCAGAGGTACAGGATACGCTGGGAGCTGAGCCACGTGGGAAGATTCCAGATCCTGTCCTAGAGGCTCCCCTGAACACACTGGGTGCATGGCGTACCCATGACTGAGGCTGGCGGGGCTGGGGGTACGTGAGTGGCACTGGGACCCAGTTGGGGGTACTGTGTCCGTTTCTCTCTCTCTGTCATAGAGGAACTAAATAAATAAAGTCCTTGGCTCCACTGGAATCTTCTGTTCCTTTTTCACCCTCAACAAACTCACTCTCTCGCACATACACACCATCCTTAGGCCAGCAAGCAGGCAGTAATTCCCTTCCTCAGCGCAGGATGGCTTCCAGGCCCGTCCTGCTCTGCCTTGTGGGCTAGGCACTGCACAGCTCAGCGGGTGCCATTTATACGGACTGTGCTATCCAGGGGTGAGGGATGCTGCTACCCACTCTATTCAAAATTAGCCATCCTGGAGCCAGGGCCTGGTGTGGTTGAGGAAGCTGGATTCCACATGGCCACCTGTGAGTGGGAGTCACGGACCTGGAAGCTTGAGAGCGATGTCAGGCATGCACGCACGCATGCCAAAAAAGCTCAAAAGGAGGGAGAAATGGAGACGAGACTACAACGTGACCACGCCCACAGACGGTGCTTTCTCACTCCCACTCCCTCTGTGTCTCTCCAGCAAGTACACACTCCCTCTGCCACAAACTAAAAACCAAACATCGGAATTTACCACCATGGATCTCCTTCCTTCCCACTCCACCTGCCTCCCTATCAGACAATGAGGAGATGGACTGCAGAGTTAGATCCTGGGGTGCACGGGACATTTCGGGGCACACGGCACTGACGAGCACCAGGACCCACCCTCAGGTTGGCTGAAGTTTGCTTGGGCCAACAGGGCCCCAGTGATGGATTTCAAGTAAGGAAGTGACAGATCAGATTAGGGTTTCAAAAGGGAGGAGGAGTATCCAGGAGCTGTCCACAGCGTGGCGGTGGGACGGAGCGCCCCCCTGACTGAGGCCGGTGTAGAGAAATGGTGACTGGGGACAGGCACATTGCCGAACCTTTATGGAGGAGGAATCAGCAGGGCTTGGAATGCTGAGGAGGCAGGGATGGTGGAACGAGAATGCCCTACTTTCTGGAGTGGTGTCCTGGGGGGTGTCAGTGCCATCACCTGACATGGAAACAGGCGAGCTTTTGGGGACAGGGCAAGCTGTTTCAGACACGGTATCTGAGGGGCTTCTACCCACCCTGGCAGGGGTGACAACTAGACAATTGGATCAGTAGAGGTTGGAGCTCAGCAGGGAATTCTGGGCTAGAGATACAGAGTTCGGAGACACTCACACAAACACTGTCACGCAGTATTTAGATGTGAAGGAAGTTCCCAGATCTTTCCCAGAATGAGAACAGAAAGTCCCCTACCAACACCTGACGTCAACATCTGAGGCTCCAGTGAGGTTTGGGAAGAGACAGAGAGGGAAGAGCCACTGAGGACGGGACCCCACGAGGGAGGAAGTCTGCCACAGGGTCATCTTCCCAAAGACACGCTAGGTCCACAGTAAACTGTCACACTGAAATGTGCTTCTGTGTCCAAAGGAAAACCTACTGGAAAGTTAAGCTACAAAGAGTTTAATATTTTTAAGAAGAAAACAAGTCTTAAAATATATTATTACTAAATACATTACTACACTATTATACCAGTCTTAAAATATATTACTATTATTACTACTTGGAGAAGTCACAGAAAGAAAGGAAAAGAAAGACGCGAAACATAAGAACTGGGAATGGAAGGCAGGAAAGGGAGGGAGGAAGCTCCGTGTTGATGCCCGGCGGCTTCCCTGACATGAGTTCGCACTTGTCTGTTCAAAATCCAGGCCCTGGGCACGGCTTCTTTTGTACCGTCGGCAGGGTGCCAGACTGCAGTGCTGGGAGCTGCTTAGAAACCACAATTCAATCCCTAGCCCCACTGGCCTGAAGCATGCTGGGTGCACACGAGTGCTAAGACCCAACAAGACAGAGCACTGGATGCTGGGAATCACAGAGTAACCAGACCCCGTGTGCATCTCTCTCTCTCTCTTTCATGCATGCACTGTATCATTAAAAATAAAACAAAACAAAAACATAAAACCTACTTTTGAAAGATTATATAGCATCACAGTTCAGAGGCCGCCTTAGATAATCACTAACATTCAGAGTCTCGGTTTCTTTACAAAGGAGAAAAGGCAACTCCGACCACCCCGCCTGACTGCACAGGAGGCCTTAGATAAATCACTTAACTTCTCAACCTCAGGTTGCGTATCTGTTAAGTGACCCACAGTCTTATCTTACAAGGGTTACTGTGACACACACAGGGAGCGACTGGACAGTGCTCCACGCATTTCAGAGCCAGGTCTAAACACGGAATTCACTTCATGTCCACTACACACACAGCCTGAAAGTCGTCTTACACCACATCTTCAAGTTGCAGCGTTTTGACTGCAAACCCATCGCGCGAGGCGAGGAGTGTCATTTTCCACTTGTGCTGTCAGGCAGGTATCCAAAGTTTCTAATTGTGGAGTATTTCAGATATTGGGTTCTGTGATTAGAAATGCTCAGCCTATAGTAATTTATTTTTTATACAAGTGGGATCATCAGCTGGGAAAATAATTCCTTATACGTTTTTAGCAGTAAACCAAATTTGACTCACATAATATGTACTTACGAAGGCCTTTCAAGGACTGTAATCTAATAAAGACTGCTTGTACTGGATTCCCTTCAATGAGCTCTGCTAATGAATATAAAACAGAGCAAACGCACATGAATTAATGGATAACCCAACATAGCTCATTAAGCCCAAATTCACGTTTGTCTCCTCGTCTATGTGCTCTCAAGTGTCTCCCAGGGCCTACCCTTCCTGGGAGCTTGTGTGTGGTGATGTGGACACGGGTCTGTGTTCCCAGAGACTCCCCACTCACCTATGCAGGGGACCCAGCATTCACATCACCCAGTGCCTGCGGAGCCCCAAGACCTTCCCTGAGACCGCGTAGGCATGAAGGCCTGGGTGAACCAGGACAGGCCCTGACTGCAGCTACCCAGTGAGGCGGGAGGTGGTGGGTGCTGGACCACTCGGCAGGACGATTTGTACCATGTCTCCAAGGCCATGAGCTGCCAGTGCCTCTGCAGGCTGTTTTGTGGGTCACCCTTACCCAGATGGCCTGCAGAGCCCCAAGACCTTCCCTGAGACCGCGTAGGCATGAAGGCCTGGGTGAACCAGGACAGGCCCTGACTGCAGCTACCCAGTGAGGCGGGAGGTGGTGGGTGCTGGACCACTCGGCAGGACGATTTGTACCATGTCTCCAAGGCCATGAGCTGGCTGGCTCCTGAGCCACCTTTGGGTCCACAGACCTGTTCACCCCCTTGTGCTCTCCACAAGTCAGAATCCTCATCCTGTTTATGATAAAGACACACCTCTTAGGGCAAGACGATTGAATTTCTCTGCCTCTACCAACTCAAATGCCTCACAGGGGAGCCAAGAGAAAGAACTTCTTCTAGACCAGACCATGATGGGACTTCATAAAAGAAAATGCTACAGGCGTCAGTAGGTGGTGTGGTGATTAAGGATGCTGGACTCCCACATGGTGGACTGCAGTTCATGTCCCGGACCTGGCGGTTTGCTTTCTCACTCTTTCTCTGATCAAGTTAAAATTAATTAATTAAAATAAAGTTCAATAGAATAATTCTTTTTTAAAAAAGAAAATGCTACAACTACATACATGTATATTCTCGGGGCAAGGTGAGGGGCATGATGCTTAATGTTTAAGAACACACATCCTGAAGTCAGTCTGCTAGGGTTTCAATCCTGGCTCCTGCCAGAAAATCTTGTGCAAGCTACCTACTCTCCTGGGGTTTAGCCTGCTCATGTGCAGAAGGGACACAGTGACAGGGTTGAGTTTGGGGAGCAGGGGAGGTGCTACAGAAATGCAACATCGAGGGCCAGCAGGAGGCGTGGTGGCTAAGGCATTGGATCCCACATGGCTGACTGCAGTTCAAGCCCTAGACCTGGTGGCTTGAAAAACACACCAGTGCATGTGCATGCGTGCCCAAGATCCCAAGACGAGAATGGAGGAGAAGGAATTGCGGTATGGCCACCGCCTTCCCCCATCCCCAGGAGTGATTTCTCACTTTCCCTCTCTATCTATCTCTGGTGAGCTCACACGATCTGTGGCAAAAATCTTAAAAAAAGAAAGAAAGAAAGTAAACATTGAGTGCTTTAAAACAATCCTTGTCCCATAGCATAGCACCAGCAAGGACTGCATATCACATTATCAATGTCATCTGGAGAGATGGAATAATGTTAGAAAGTCTAAAAATACACTCAAATGCAAGAGGTTCCAAAACAAGTCCTTTAAAAATCTCCATATGCTAGCAAGAATGTGTCTGGTTATATCTGAATCACCACTTGCTTTTCCGTTTGAAAATACTGATTCTTAGGGACACCTGAACACCAACCCATCCAAAATTAGTGCCCCATTAGGAAGTATCTGGGGGAGGGGAAGGTGAGGGTCAAGTAATACTGCCCAGTCATAACAGAACAAAACCCTGCATGTCCTAAGACAGAATCTCTGTGCCTTGACTTATTTTGAATTAGTGAGAAGCTGCTCAACTCACCATGCACAAGGCAAAACCAACCCCCCAAAGAACTGCAGAGTGAACAAGTGGAAAGAACTGAGGATGACAGTGAACCCAAGTGAACGGAGCCTCGGTAACCACAGCATCAGGGCTCTGACCATACCCGTTAATACACTTCCGCAAAGTTCACACCACTTCAATGTGGTTTCCTGTTACCCAGGGCCGAGAGCACTGCAATCAATACTCAGGCTGGTAAGTACTCCAGGGGTCACCGTAAATGGGAATATACAGGAAGACTCTCCTCTAAGAGGAAACTGTTGCTCCCAGGGATGCAGCGGAGGAGGAAACAAGGAGATGGTAGCCAAAAGGGACAACATTTTAGTTATGGAATTTTAGCTATGGGTCCTAGAGATGTGTGGAACAGAGCGTCCGAAGGCAACAATCCCGTATCCTACACTTGTTCTCATCACACACACGGAACAGCACAGTAGGAGGGCAGAGGGAAACGTTCAGAGATGATGGACAGGTGATGTGGAGATGATTTCAGGGATGCACAGGTTCTAAACTCATCAACGTGTACACATTAATTATGTGCCGCTTTTAAATAAAAGGTTAAGTAAAATGAATGGTGAATTTTGGGGGGAAAAAGGGGAGGGATTCTTTAATTTTTAATGGTTACTTCTTTTTTTAATTTGTTATAGGGCAAGTGTCCTTGCCAGAGAGGGAAGGTGAGAAATCACTTCCTAGGAGGGATGGCCATGCTGCAATCCTGTCTCCTTCATTCTCCTCTAGGAATTTCAGGCATGCACACATGTGTGCCTGGCGTGATTTTTCAAGCCACTGAGTCCAGGACACGAACTGTATAGTCAGCCACGAGGGATGCAGCCACCTTAACCTCCATACCACCGGCTGGTTCTAACACTTAAAACTTCTTCCAGATAACTAAATGAAAACTCATGCAAATAACATGCATCCTCATATCTGCTAACATGTTTACACGTGTGAAACTGCGTGATTATGACAGAGTCTGCTTTAACTGGGGAGTGAATTCTACTACCCTGGAAACACACTCCTAATACCAATTTCCTCCACTTCTGTTCAGCCTCCCTGTACAAAGGCCACTGGGCCGTCCATGGGCTGTATTGTCTCCCCACCTCCCAGATTCGCCCATCCCTATCTAGGCTCCCATCTCAGTCTCCTTAGCACCCCAGACCCCAAAGGCCTAACAGGGACTTCAGACTACGGTCTACAATTGGTATGGCTAAGAGAGGACCCCGAACTCCGACAGTATTAGTAAAGCTGACGGTGTTCTGAGACCTTTTCAGCAACAGCCATGCAGGCTCACTAAAAGTCAGAGGAAAGGTCAACTTTCAAGGTTAGAGACGAGCTAGGTTCACTGCACGGTTTACACTGTTTCAGGATTCCTTCTGAAGACATAGCTGTATTCACGGTATTTGCCCTCAAACTCTGTAAACAACTTGGCCAGGTAGAGAACTGTCAGGCGGATAGCAGAGGCTTCTTTCAGTCAGAGTGCTTCATCCTCTGGGATGATGTTTCAATAAGATCCTGAGTCATCGACCAAAAGAACTGTCCATGTGAATGAATTCAGATCAAAGAGTTGGAAACCCGAAAGGTACTGACTCTATTGACAATTGTGACAATCACTACCAAATAAATCCAACCCCACTCTTGTAGCTTTGCTAAATACGGTCCCCAATCTATAATGGTGTGACAAAATTTTTCAACTCTACGATGGCGCAAGTTGCCAACTGTTTTCTGTTTGTTTGTTTTTGTGTTTGTTTCTGCTATTTAACTCAGTGGGTATGTGTGCTCACCAGAGAGAAATGGGTGGGTGGGGTGGGGGAGGAAGGAAACACTCCCCAGTGGGATGTGAGTCTGCATAGGGAAACACTCCCCAATCCCTTCTCCTCCATTTCCCCATCCTGTTGGGATCCGGAGCATGCATGGTCAAGTCCTGGAATACTCTTCAAGCTGCAGTGGCTGAGATTAGAACCCGTCAGCCATATGGGATCTGGTTTCCTTAACCACTAGGCTATGGGGCAGGCCTCTTTTTTTTTTTTTT
>NW_006159728.1:902022-915569 GCF_000334495.1 Tupaia belangeri chinensis | reverse complement strand
CCCCCAGAGGGGATGGCCATGCCGTAATCCCTTCTCCTCCATTCTCCTCTCAGGATCCTGGGCACACATGCACACACGCCCGGCATGAGTTTTAAGCCACCGGGTCCAGGACGCGAACCGCGGCCAACTACGTGGGAGTTCAGCGACATAGCCACCACGCTAACTGCTGGTCCCAGGCCTCTTTTGTTTTTTAAAAAACTGACATAGTTAGGGCCAGCAAGTCATATGGTGGTTTGATCCCACACATCTGACACTATGGTTCAAGTCCTAGACTCAGTGGCTTGAAAAACACACCAGGCATGACTGCATGTGTCCAAAATCCCGAGAGGAGACTGAAGGAGAAGGGACTGCAGTGTGGCCATCCTTTTCAGGGGGAGATTTCTTACCCTCCCTCTTTCTCTTTCTCTGGTGCACACATGTACCCTATTGCAAAAATCTAAAAAACAAACAAAAAAACCTCGACATGGTCCACCTTCTGTGGCAGTCTCTAGCTTAGTGGACTGTGGAGCCGGAAGTCACATGCCAGTGGCAGTTCAAGTCTTCAGCCCCATCTGCCTCAGAACACGCCAGGCACATGCACGTGTCATAGGGAGACAGCCAGATATGAGCGGGCAGCCCTGAGACAGGGCAGAAGGACATCAATCACAGCCATCACAGTATACACTGGACTCCCTCCTGATCTCATTTTATTATCTAAGGTTCCTTCAAGAAGCTCAGGAAGGTTGTTATCATCCCTCCCTCCTGCCATTCCATATCACAGAGATGCTTGGTCAACATCCTAATTTCCACTTGGGGCAATAAACTGATGGGGGAAAATCATCCGTCTGCAGACTTCAAAGTCCACACTGAACCTGTGTAATCCGTATTCAGATTCCTCACCTGAGGAGAAGCACGAAGGTGCAAATAAAACCCTGCGAATTCAAAGAAGCCAGGCACAAAGGCAGACCCCTCTAGTATACGTGACAAGACCCGAGGACAAAAGGAACACCTAACCCCATTCCCAGCCGCAGTTGTCCGCTAACAGCTGCCCACCCACACACCTTTCTGGCATGCGGGTGTATTTCTTTTCTGTTAAAAATCTTCACTTTCCTATTAAAAATGTCTCTTTTCCTACTTGACAGGTGTCCGTGGTTTTTCATTCTATGCCTTAGGGATGGTCTCTAACCTTAGAGACCTGGACCCAAAGAATCGGGTATTTCACACAGAGCAGCTCAGGCCCCTGTGCAGTAACACACACGCCCAGGATCCTGGCAGACTGGGGGACTGGAAGAAGAGAACAATAGCGTGACCAAGCCCTGTGGAGGGTGCCCCAACCTGCCATGCACATGCATGTACTCTACCGCAAATTAAAAAAAAAAAAGTGGCAAAGACTTTAGATTAAAACAATGACTGTATTTTGTTTTTCATTTTCAGTACAATATTCAGTAAATGACACGACATCTTCAGTAGTTTACTATAAAACAGGCTGTATTGAATGATGTTTTTTTCTTTTTTTGGAGAGGTTTTCGCTATAGGGCGCATGTGCTCTCCAGACAGACAGAGACAGAGAGATAGAAAGCGAGAAATCATCCCCCAGCGGGGATGGCCATGCCACAATCCCTTCTTCTCCATTCTCCTCTCAGGATCTTGGGCACGCACACACATGTGCCTGGCATGAGTTTAAGCCACCGGGTCCAGGACTCAAACCATGGTCGACTACGTGGGAGTCCAGCGACATAGCCATTATGCTAACTGCTGGTCCCTGTATTGAATGATTTTTTTAAAGAATGATTTATTTTGCTTATTATTATTATTTTAAATTTTTCTGTAGGGCATATGTGCTCACCAGCAAGAGAGAGAGAGAGAGAGAGTGCGCAAATAACCAGATCCAGGCCTTGAATTGTGGTTGGCCATGTGGGAGTCCAGAGACCAACTACCATGCCACCTGCTGGCCCATGTGTTGGATGATTCTGCCCAAGTGTAAATGTTCCAAGCACATTTAAGGTAGGCAGGGCTAAGCTACGATGTTTGGTAGATCAGACAGTTTAAATGCATTTTTAACAGAACAATATTTTCAACTGAAGGTGGGTTTATTGGGACGTAACCCCATCACACATAGAGGATCATCTGTACATCACCAGGTCATGCTGACACTTGGAAAGAGAGCAAGGACTCCTAATTAAAAAGCCTACTCTCCGTGTGGGACAGGAAAAGTGACTTGACTCTCGCCCCTCAGCTTGTGAGAGCAGCCGCTGTCCCCAGTGCTGACCTGTGAACATGTCACCTTGCACAGCAAAAGGGACTTTGGAGATATGATGAAGTCAAGGATCTTGAGATGGGGAGATTATTATGGCTAATTCAGGCAGGCTCTATGTAATTAAGAGAGTCTTTACAAGTGACAGAAAAAGGCAGAAGTGTGAGAAGAATTTGAAGATGCTACACTGCTGGCTTAGAAGATGGACGGAGGCACCACCGCCCAGAGGTGGCAGACAGCCTAGAATCTGGAAAAGGCAAGAAAATGCATTTTCCTGAGAGCTTCCAGGAGGAACGCAGCCCTGCTGACATCTTGAATTCAGCTCCATGAGACCCACGAAGGATTTCTGGCCTCCAAAACTGTTAAGATAATCAACTGGTATTGGTGTAAGTCACCAAGGTGGTGGCAATTTGTTGCAGCAGTGGTAGGAAATGAACAGACATCACAGTGAGCTCTTCTGCAGCACACACATCCTCATGCTCCCTCTCCTCAAGGCTCACAGCTGACAGATGACCCTACACTCTTGCCTCCCTCCCATGTGGCCGCCAAGTTTCTACCAGTGCGCTCTGTTCATTTTCCAATCCATCAGCCCTTTCTAGCGCCACACTCCACAGGAAAGACTGAAATCAGCCACCCCAATGGCTCCCTACAACGCCTCCTCTTGCCCCACCACATCCACTGTTCCAGCCCCAAGTGTAGACCCAGTTTCCTAGTTCTTGGCTCCCAAGCCAGGAAATCTGTGATACCTTTAGGATTACTAGAAATGCTCACTCTAAACCCCAACCTTGGATGCTCCACGATAGACGCAGACAACTCCCCAGAGGCCCTTCCTATGCTGGCTCTCTCAGACCTTTGCCATTACTTGGAAGGTCAGGTCCCTCTTAGCTCACCTCCACAGCTTACTTGAACAACAAGGTTCCAGACATCCCATGTTGCCCCAGCCTCTTTCCACTAAACCTCAAGTAGACCCCCATTGGTCACCCCTCATTTCCTTCCTCAAACCCCCTTTCTCCCTCTTGAGGCTACTCTCACCATTTAAGCCCCTGATCCCATCTGCCAAAATCTTCTAGACCAGGCAGGTCCTTTGGTAAGCTCCAGGTCTACAGAGCTCACAGACAACACATGGGCAATTCAAATGAGAATACCCAAACTAAGAGCACCTAGGGCCAAGGTGGTGGCATGGTGGTTAAGGTAGCTGGATCCCACATAGCTGGCTGTGTGGTTCAGGTCCTGACTTGGTGGCTTGAAAAACACCCCAGGTGCACATACATGCATGCATATCCAAAATCCTGAGAAGAGAATGGAGGAGATGGGATTGTGGCATGGCCGTCCCCCCAGGGGATGATTTCTTACTTTCTCTCTCTGGGTCTCTCTCCCGGGAGTGCACCCACTCTACGACAAAAACAAAAACAAACAAAAATGCCTAGAGTTCACGTGCAGAGTCTTGGATGTAACTGGTCTTGGATGAGAGCAGGTACAGCTAGTTGTTAAAAGCTCCCCAGGTCATTCTAACATGCAGCCGGAGCTGAGAGTGGCAGGGGAGTCTCTGGAGGAATCAGAGACTTGGGGGAAGGGTTATTCCTCCATACTGATAAAGGATCATTTTCAGGCCTTCATTTCCTAGGTGTTCTTTCCTAAAACTGGCCTACACCAGAACGAAGGTGGGTAAGCGGCACTGCTGGTTCCCCTTTCACAATCATCCTTCTCCTTTTCAAGGAAAGGCACCTCCCCCCACCCCCATTCAGGATGTGCTGCCAGCTCTGAGAACTGTCCAGGGGTCCAGTCGAAGGCCACTGCAAACACTGGTATCAACACGGTTAAAGAGAAATTATTTCGACACATGTCCAAACGGTAAGAAAGATTTTATTTGAGACTATTGCATTAAGGGTCAACTCTTTCACAATAGGTGAGAGACTGAATCCAGCTCTGAATACAAAGAGAGACAGCAGGGTCAGGAGTTCCATGGATAGAAAATTACTAAGAGGGGCGACATTACAGATAGGGGAGATTCTTGCTGAAGACCAGCCAAAGTGATCTGTTATCAAAGGTGAGGAGATGATGAAGCAGGATTCTTCCTAAAACTAGATTCAATAAGGACAGACACAGAAGGCAAAAATAGAAGCCTAATTGAGAAGAGGACTCAGAGGACCCTCACCAAAGTTTGGCTGAGGAGAGTCTGTCAATAAGTACCTTGCCTCTCAGGTGGCAAGTTCTTCGCTTTCAATTAAATTGAAACATAACCTAATCACACATTACTATGTGGTGTAGGCACACTACTCAGAAGGTCAACTTGAACCTTTTTCCATTTCCATGAATAGTACATACCCTAATTGAAAAAGACCCTCATCTCTCTCATGAGCTTCATTACTGTTTATGTTTGATATTCAATTCGTAATACATTTATAGTTTAAATCAAATGTGTAATAACTATAATGATAACTCAATCTACAAGTCATTTTTTTTAACCTCTTGGAGGTATATCTGAAGAAAAGTTTTAAAAATTAATTCAGATACATATTTTTATTACAAAAAAAATGAGAGATCAAAAACAGACTTTCAGGCCTGAATATATATAGACTTTATTAGGATAAAATTCTGTAGGGAATGTAGAAGTTCAAAGAGAAAAGGAAATGCTATTAAATTTTTCCAACTGTTAGAGAAGATTGTTTGCATATTTTTAAAGAAATGATAATCAGTATCAAATTGCTAATGGTACTTCGATTCCACTGAATACATTAACGGAGTGATGTTATAGTTTAATTTTAAACAATTTTCACAACGCATGAGAAATCAAATCCATTGCAAACATTCCAAATCTATGAGAAAAAGAGATTTTATGTTCAGCTTAAAGCTAAGTGAGAGGACATAATGTTTTTGAACATTCCTTAAAAGAGTACACAGGACCAGCGGGCAGTGTGGTGTCGAAGGCACTGGACTCCCACATGGACAACCACAATTCCTGTCCTACATCCAACGGCTTGAAAAATCACACCGGGTGTGTGTGCATGTGTGCCCCAAATCCAGAAGAAGAATGGAGAAGGGACTGTGGCGTGGCCATCCCCCCAGGAAGTGATTTCTCACTTTCTCTCCCTCCCTGTCTCTCTCTCTCTGGTGAGTGCATCCCCACTATGGCAAAAACCTAAAAGACAGAGTAGCCTTCCTTTCCATAGGCCCTAGTCGTGCTGTCAAAATGGGCAAGTTCAAGGGAACCAGCAGTTAGCGTAATGGCTATGTCGCTGGACTCCCACGTAGTCGACCGCGGTTCGTGTCCCGGACCCGGTGGCTTAAAACTCACACCGGGCGCGTGTGCGTGCGTGCCCAAGATCCCAAGAGGAGAATGGAGGAGAAGGGATTGCGGCGTGACCATCCCCCCTGGGAGGTGATTTCTCGCTTTCTGTCTCTATGTCTCTCTCTGTCTGTCTGGCGAGCGCACGCGCCCTACAGTGAAAATCTCTCCAAAAAAAAAAAAAATGGGCAAGTTCAAGAAACCCGGGAAAGTGGTTCTGGTGCTGGCTGGACGATGCTCTGGATGCAAAGCCGTCCTCGTGAAGAACATTGATGATGGCACCTCAGATTGCCCCTATTGCCTTGCTCTTATGGCTGGAACTGACCGCTATCCCCACAAAGTGACAGCTCCGTGGGCAAGAAGAAAATCACCAAGAGGTCAACGATCAAGTCTTTTGTGAAGATTTTAACTCCGATCACCTCATGCCCACAAGGTACTCTGTGGGTATTCCCTTGGACAAAACTGTGGTCAACATGGAGGTCTTCAGGGACCTTGCTCTTAAACGCAAGGCCCGGCGGGAGGCAAAGGTCAAGTTTGAAGAGAGGTACAAGACAGGCAAGAACAAGTGGTTCTTTCAGAAGCTGCAGTGTTAGAGGGTTTATGTTTCAGTCATTAAGAAGGTGGGAAAGGACCAGCAGTTAGCATAATGGCTATGTTGCTGGACTCCCATGTAGTCGACCACGGTTCGCGTCCCGGACCCAGTGGCTTAAACTCACGCTGGGCGCATGTGTGTGCGTGCCCAAGATCCCGAGAGGAGAAAGGAGGAGAAGGGATTGCGGCATGGTCATCCCCCCTGGGGGGTGATTTCTCACTTTCTGTCTCTCTGTCTCTCTCTGTCTGGCGAGCAGACGTGCCCTATAGCAAAAACCTCTCCAAAAAAAAAAAAAAAAGGAGGTAGAAAAAAAAAAGACAGAGTATTCAGACAAAAGTTTTGACAACCTCTGAGCTGGAGAAAAGGGTTGGGGAAAGAAATAAGAAACAGGTAAAGAACAACAAGGGAAAGGAAGATTCCCGGAAGGGATCTTAGGAAAAAGGCAGTGTATGAAACTCCTCTGTGGACAACACAGAAATGCTGAAAGCACAGAGCTTTTGTCTAAGACAGGCTGGTTTTTTAGAAAGATCCCTTTAGGCTATCAGGACCTCGCTTCACTTGCCTCACACCTGGCTTCTTTTCTATCCAACTACAGAAAGCAAGCACAGGAACTAGGGCTTTGCACAAGCGTGAGCTCCCTGACACCCACACGCTCACGCACACTGCCTCACTCCCGGTAAGGCTTCAGTGACTGCGCCCATGAGGTCCTATTTCGATTCTTTAAGGACACGGAAACAAATCATAGAACATCAAGGGATTGAGGCCAGCTAAGGAGCTAAAGGATTTACACAACCTTTACTCCCAGTAATTAAAGTCAAGGTGTTAAATCTGACTTTTTAAAATGAAGGCTATCACTTCTCCAAGTCAAAATCGCAGTCATCTGCCTCCACTCAGAAGGAAGTATCCGTAAGTGACTCTGCTCTGCTCGACGGTTTTATTAGTCAGTTGGATAAAACCAAGAATGGGATGATAATGAGAGCTGCTTGTGGCACACACAAAAAATAGTCACGGATTTTAAAACGAGTATTTGAGTATCCAAAAGGACACCTGACGGCAGGGGTGTGGGGTTGGTCAGCGCGCTAATCTGTCCTTATCTGTCTAATGACAAGGTCAAACAAGGGTGATCGTGCCAGGCAGGCTACTCCTATGAAACAGTGTCCTTATTGTTCAAATAAGTGCCAACAGGGAAGAAAGAGGAGGTAGCCAAAGGCTTTAAGACAAAATGCACTTGGTCACTGAACTCATTCTTCTTAAAGAGCTCACCAGCACCCCCTCCCCCCCAGCCTACTTAACACCAGCAGCTCTCCTAGGATTTGAACATGTCTCCCAAAGATCTGCGTCAGAACTTTAATCCCTGGTACAACAGAGTTGAGAGGTGAGATCTTTAAGAGGTCATGAGGGCACACAACCCTCACAAACGGATTCACATCATTTGCAGGGAGTGGGTTACTGGACTCTCTCTGTCTCGTGCACGTGCACACTACCCCGTTTGTGATGCCTTCTACCGGGTGACGACTCAGGAAGAAAGCCCCCCCAGCTCCCTGATCTTGGACATGTCAGCCTCCAGAACCATAAACCAAATAAATTGATTCCTACTGTTCATAAATTCCCCCAGTCTGTGCTACTCAGTTACAGCCACACAAACTGGATTAATCATAATCAACCTCTGATCACAGGAGCACGGGAAGAGTGTGACACAAATACCACACAACCAAATGACCTTACAGACCTCACGGAGATGCATTATCTCCTGACGTCAATGAAAGAGACAAAGAGATCAGGCAGTTAAACCATGTAATAATGTCCCACCGGGTGCCCAAGGGAGAAGGACTTGATGAAAGAAACTAACACAAGCCAGCACATGGCGTGTGATTAAGGTGACTGGATCCCACATGGCTGACTCCACAGTTTGAGTCCTGGATCCAGTAGCTTAATAAACACTCCGGGCACAAGTTCAAACATGCCCCAAATCCTGAAAGGAGGGAGAGATAAAGAAGAGATTGCACTGTGACCCCTTTGGGGAGTGCTTCCTCCCTCTTTCTGTCTCTTTTTCTCTTTGAGGAGTACATAGACTCTCTGGCAATTTATGTGCATTATGAAATATTCAATAAAGTTGCCCTAAAAGTTGATGTTCTGTCTTTAAAGATAGTGGCTTTGGGGCCAGCAGGTGGCATGGAGGTTAAGGCAGCTGGATCCCACATGGCCAACTGCATGGCTTGAGTTCTGGATCTGATGGCTTAAAAATCATACTGGGGCGACCAGCAGATGGTGTAATGGTTACGTCGCTGGACTCCCACATGGCTGACTGCGGTTGGAGGCCTGGACCTGGCAGCTTGAAACTAATGCTGGGTGTGGGTGCATGCCCAGCATCCTGAGAGAATAGAGGAGAAGGGATTGCAGCAGAGCCATCGTCCCTGGAGGGTGATTTCTGTCTCTTTGTCTTTCCGATGAGTGCATATGCCCTATAGCAAAACTATTCCTCTCAAAAGAAAAACAAAAACAAAAACGAAAACAAAACCATGCTGTGAGTACACGCATACCCAAAATCCCAAGAGGAGAATGGAGGGGAAGGAATTACTGCATGGCTATCCCTTGGGGAGTGATTTTTCACCCACCCACCCCTCAAGCGAGTGCATGTGCCCTGTAGCAAAACTGAAAAAAGAGAGAGAGTTTGAGTCACTAGCAGTGTTCATGCACCAATTACATCTAAGCTCAGAAGTACCTAGTCCAGATGCTCCCCCTCCACTGCTAATCAATTACCTTCCTCTCTCCTGTACCTACCCAGCTCCCTGCCCAGGACCCTTACCCACTGAGCTAGTTTCTCATTCAAGTACTTAGTGAGTCCCTACTGTGAGCCTGGCACTGTCCTAGGACCTGAGGCTATTTCAGTGAACAAAAAGGAATGGAATCTTTGCCCTTTTACCCAGGGGAAAGTAAATTCCATCATACTTGGAAGATAACAGGCACAGAGCAGGAAAGAACTGGTCAGAGTAGGTGGACCGAGGGGGAAAGTGGGAAGGAATTTTAATCAAGGCAGCCAAGATGGGCCTTGCCAGAGAGATGGCGTAAGAGAGGCTTCATCGAGGGAACGCCCGCCCGTAAAAGAGAGTCGCAGGCTATTTTTTGCATCCTGGGGCTGGACAATTGGGTGGCCACCGGCCTAATCCTGTCCTTGCCGAGCATATCTGGGGTCACTTCCCCGGTTAGCCTGGATGGCTGTACACTCACTGGAAGAAAGCAGATACCAGGTAGACCTCAAGTTTGGGCCTGAAACCCAGCGCTCCCTGAACACCCGGACCTGAGCGCTCCACGCATCACTTCTCAGCACCCACCACCACGGAGCTCCAGGACATAGACTCCCTACAGGTTTCCTTCTCATTCAAAGTGCAAGTTGCTCAGATTCTAAAAACTCTACCGAGTGGGAGGGTTGAAAAGCTTTATTTCAGGAAATTGGCAGCCAGAGACTGCCACATTTGTTGGAATTCCAGGACACGAAAAACATTTGGCAAGAGACGAAAAACACTTTACACATAACTGGGTTCTAATTTCAAGACTCCGGGATGACAAATACATACAACTTTAAAAAGATACTCAATAATCCCTTTACTTTTCCTAATTTCCAAAGAGAATGTTTGATTTCCTGCCCTCTGTCATGGAGAGGACCACCACTCCTTCTTTTAGTCCAAGAAGAGCTGATCTTCTGCCAGACAACTTTGAAGCACAAGGCTGCCTCACTTGAGAGTTTTCCACCTTCCTTTGGTTCTCCGGAAGGCTGGGAAAGATACTGAGGCTGGTCCAGGGGGAGGACAGAACCTGCAGAACCTGGTGGTTTTATACGAAGTGACGTCCTGCATACTGCAGGGCTCGTTCAGTAAGAGTCCCTTGAACAAATACTCCATTGCATTTCCAAAGTGTCAACAACCTAACCCCTAGAAAGAGACTGCAGTAACAATACCTAGGAAGCAGGCCCTCTGATGAACACCCCTGAGGTGCTCCTGTGTGCTCAGGGCCTAATTAATCCCCAGGCTCAACTAAAGCGCAACCAGGTTTGAGAGATTTTTCTTTTGGTTTCTAAGGTGCTGCTGAGGCCCAGTGAAGGCCACAGGGAATTACTTCGCCTCGCTGGGGCTACCAGGAGACAGCTTAGTGTCACTCTCCCTGCAAGGACTGCTTTCAGGACCTCACAAGTCAGTTGGCAGGACAGAAACAGCACCTTAGAATCCATGAGCTAGCCCAGCCTGGGGGGCACAGCAGTAGCACAAGGCTCCGCAATGCTGGGGCCGTTTGGAAGATTGGGGTTCCGTTTCCGGACAAGCTGTACACCCCAGGCATGCTCCATGCCAGTGATCCTGATCGTTGGATGGCTGGGGAAGGACCGCAGCGGAGACCCCGTTGAGGGTGCTTGTCTTTCTCTCTCTCATGAAAGAAAGAAATACATTTTCCATTTAAACAATCTTTTTATCACCCTAAAAGGCCTTTAGGATTTCCCGACTTGTGGGAAGGAAAGCCTGTGGCTCCCCTTCAGAACTGGCCCCATCTGGGTCCCTGGGACTGAACCAGCATGCACAAAGGAAGCGGGGGAGGGGGAACATGAAGTAAGGGCCGTCACGGGCTGCTTATGTAATTCATAGGAATCTGAGTTAATAGAAAAGAAAGGTCACTCCAGTAATGAGCTCCCAAGAAGCCTCCCTGGGGGAGGGATGGTGCTGTCAGCTGTCTGATCTTCCTCAAAGCTCTGCCTGGGCTTCAGGACAGACACTACCAGGGTTCCCCAGGACCACCCTGGTGACGCCCACTCTCAGGCAGTTAGGCACCGCATCCGACTCCACTCTCCAAAGTATGACAGTTTGGATGTGTCCCAAGGAGGGGCGACTTAGGGAGTTTCTGGAGGGTATTTTGTGGGTTACTCAGTCACAGAAGCCACCACCGCCCTTCAGATGGACGCTGCAAATTCCCTACATGCCCTGTGTGTGAAGAGACCCAAGGGGGAGGAGAACATTGGAGGGAGGCGGATAGCCTGGAGCCAGACTGCCTTGGGTGGTGTCTCGGACCACTCCGTTCACAGCAGAGACTCCCCGCAAGTTAGCCAGCATCTCTCATTTGAAATAAAAGTGGCGATAAGAGTAATTGCTAAGAGAATGAGGAGTTAATACTTATGACCTGCTTAGAACAGTGTCTCGTGTAGAAGGAGCCTCTACGAATGTTTGCCAAGTCAAAAAATAAATACGCAGTTGTATGACTAACAGGTAAGTAAACTTCTACAACAGGATGGGGGTGCAGGGGAAGAAAGCCTTTCTCAGAACAGTTTTCAAAGCCACGCCCTCCCCGCAACTCCAGGACTTCTCGCTTACATACAAACTGCTGTGTGATGGTGCCAGTTGGGCACAGGTGCTGGGGGCAGACCGGAACAGCCTCTTCGTTCCAGGTGGTTTATAGCTGGCTGAGCTGAAAACGTATACACTGAAACCAGCTCCACAGAACAAAGAAAACAGACCCAGGTCCCAGGCTGCAGCTAGCAGACAAAAGTGAGAAGCCATTAACTATTGCCCTCGACTGCTTCATACACTCAACCTTCCCTCACGTGCTGAACAACTGGACTTCAAAAGCCTCTGAGGTGGTCCCATAAAATACAGTCAGAGCAACCAATTTACATGGAAACATTTCAGATACAATCTCGCAGATAAAATTCCAAGCCATGAGTTTTAAAAAATGCAATTTTGTTACAGAGAGACACCTCTGCAACAAAAAGCAGGTACTTAGGATGGTCCTCAGGCAAAGCAAGCTGTACCAGCTCTCACTGAACACTGGGATTAGCAACCAGCCAGATCCGCGCTTTGCGAAAGCAGCATCTCGGCCATTCAGGGTTTTAGTTTCCTGCCAGAGGAGGGTTCAACCTTTCAGACATGATTTGAAGTCCCTGTTGGGATGATACATCCCCATGCCACAAAACAGCTACTTGGCAAAGAGTTAAGTAAGTCCCTGAGGCCTTCAGGGTACACCCAGGGCACAGTACAATGTAGACCGAAGCCCCAGAAGAGACATGGGAGCCACAAACCAGAACCAAGGAAATGCTGGAAAATCTCACCAAACACTGATTGAAAAAGGGGGGAGCAGCAGGTAGCACGATGGTTGAGGTGCTGGACTCCGACAGCGGTTCGAGTCCCAGAGCTGGCAGCTTGCTTTTTCTCTTTCTCTCTGATGTGTGTGCCCTACAGCAAACTTTAAAAAATACTACTACTAATAAAAAAAAATAATTTAAAAAAAAAAATGTTAAAAGCAGGGACCACAGGTGGCGTGACAGTTGAGGCACTAGACTCCCACATGGTCGACTATGGTTCAAATCCCTAACCTGGTGGCCTGAAAATCACAACAAATAATACATTATTTTAAAAATTATTCATCTGAATTGTATTTATTCATTCATTCATTTTAATTGGAGCAGAGAGAGAGAGGGAAAGTGAGAAAGCAAGCCACCAGGTCCTGAACTGGAACAGTGCTCAGCCACGTGGGAGTGCCCAGCACCTCAACCACCACGCCACCTGCTGGCCCCTTAATTAATATTTTAAAAATAGGAAAAGATTGCAATGGTAGGTACTGACACATTAGGGTCCAAACGTTAGTTTTTACGTAAATAGTGGTCTGTAGTTGCTTCTCCAGCCTCTAGAGCTGAGTCACTGAGGGGTTGATGCCTAAGGTTTTAAAATTCTAAACAAATGGAAAGAATGCAGCCGGAGAGGGCCTCCACCAGAAAACGGAATGCCAGGCTAGGGAGATATTTTGAAGAAAAACAGGAAGTCTGCTCTGGCAGAGCCTGGAGCAAGGGGGGACTTTTCCATCGACCTTCCTTTCAAATGCTGAGGTTTTCCCCCAACATTTTACAACAATTACTTTTTAATAAATGGAGGAAGAGAAGCAGTCCTTGTCAGCACGACTGAACTATTAAGGGAAAGCGTTTTTACAAGTCTCTAAAACAGAGAGGACCCAGAGAAGTAAGTTATTCATGTACCTGGACTTCTCTCATTTAATACACATTTCCTTCCAAACAGTGAACCTGAACAAGCCCTAATTCAGACCGTACACCCCAGAAATCCACTCGTTCCCATTTCAAAGAACTTGCTCTCGCAGGAAGTGGGTGGCCCCCAACAGCGGCTGCAACTTTTCAGCCTCAACCCCACCGGGTCGGGATCCCCGGGCGCTCCCACCCTCGTCAGTTCAACAAGTTCCCTTCCCGGCCCAGCTCGGCACACCCACCGCCCGCCACGGCCCGAGCGGCTTCCCGCATCAGAAGACGGTGCGCGTCGCTGTCACCAGCGGGGACGTCTCCTCCTGCTGCTCATCCCTGCGATTTCTCTGGCATTCGCGTGACATTTTCCCCACAACTTCCCCTCCGCCCACTCGCACCTCACCCCCGCCTCCTGCCATCCCACCCCTCCCCC
>NW_006159728.1:891682-901158 GCF_000334495.1 Tupaia belangeri chinensis | reverse complement strand
TCCTCGCTCTCCCTCCCTGCCACCCCCTGGGCGTGCACCCACCCACGTGTGACGCAAGGGACAGCCAGAGGGCGAGCGAGGAAGGCGCACTGGGAGAGAGAACGCTTCCTCCACCTCCCTTCTCCTTAGTTGCCGGGGTTCTGTTCCCAGTGCCCTCCTGCCCTGGTCCCGCCTGGACCCCACTGCAGTCGGGCCCCTCGGTGAAGCTGTCTTCCCGCCACTGAGCAGTGCTGCTGGCGGGGTCCTTGCCCCCTGCTGTGTTCCCACTGCACGGCTCAGATCCGGCTCATTCGGGAAGTTATTCCAACACGGTTGCAGAACTTAGATATGCCAGACAGCTGGCCTGTGTGCAGAGGTGGATGAGAGCTCCGCGCCTGGAGAGCAGAGGGCGGGGTAGGTCCGGGGACCCGAGCAGAATGCCGGAGGCCGCAGGCGGAAGCACCTGTCAGTGGAGCTGCAAGCCCTGGGCTCCGGGACATACATGGCACGGAGGCAAGTCCCACTGATTACATGGATGTCGGTCCCCTTTTCCCAGCTTCAACTCATGCACCAAATTGCGGAATATACGTGCACGGCCAGACTCCACCTGTCAGACCCAGAACTTGCAAGTGAGGCAGAAGGGATGCCTGTGGATCCAGTGTCATGCCAGGGCACTGTCGAGAAACCAGAGGGCCCCCAGACTCCAAGTGACTTCACCTAGCATTCACCATGAGGGAAAGGCCGAAGCTACTTGGTAGAAAACTAAACTGAGGGACGAGCAGATGGCATAACGGTTATGTCGCTGGACTCCCATGTAGTCAACTGAAGTCTGAGTCAGCAACTTAACACCCATTTTTCGTGAGTGTATGGGCCCTGTAGAAAAAATTTTTAAAAAAAGAGGGGGCGCTGGGACCAGCAGTTGGCATAAGGCTATGTCACTGGACTCCTATGTAGTCTACCGCGGTTTGAGTACCCGACCCAGTGGCTTAAGTTCACGCCGGGCGTGTGTGTGTGTGTGTGTGTGTGTGTGTGTGTGCCCAAGATCCCAGAAGAGAATGGAGGGAAAGGGATTGCAGCGGGGCCATCCCCCCTGGGGGGCGATTTCTCGCTTTCTGTCTCTCTGTCTCTGTCTATCTGGCAAGCAATAGAGCCCTATAGCAAAAACCTCCCCCCCACACACAAAAGGGGGGGCAAAGGGGGGGCTGCCAGATAGCGTGGTGGCTAAGGTGCTGGACTCCCGCATAGCTGACTGCAGTTCAAGTCCCAGAACTGGCAGCTTACTTTCTCACTTTGCCTTTCTCTTTCTTTCTTGTGTCTCTCTGGTCAAATTTTTAAAATAATAATAACATATTCAATTAAATAAGCAAATAATCCTTTTTTAAAAAATGGAAAAAGAGGACCAGCAGTTGGCAATAGTGGTTAAGATGCTGGATTCCCATGTGGTTGACTGGTTTGAATCCTGGACCCAGCAACATGAAACTCAGCACTGGGTGTGCTCAAAATCTCCAGAGGAAAATGGAGGAGAAGGGATTGTGGCATGGCCATCCACTGGGGGGTAATTTCTCACTTTCTGTCTGTAAGAGCATGTGACCTAAACAAAAAGAAAAAAAAAAAAAAAAAAAGTGACCTAAACAAAAAGAAAAAAAAAAAGAAAGAAAGAAAGAAAAAAAGTGGTATAGGATCTGAGCTCAAAGAGCTAGATTTGTAGTTCACTGCAAAGATTTTCTATTCTTGGGACCAGCTGCAAAGATTTTCTTGGGACCAGCAGTTGGCGTAATGGCTATGTCGCTGGACTCCCATGTAGTCCACCGCGGTTTGAGTCCTGGACCCATTGACTTAAACTCATGCCAGGCGCATGTGCGTGTATGCCCAAAATCCTGAGAGGAGAATGGAGGAGAAGGGATTGCAGCGTGGTCATCTCCCTGGAGGGTGATTTCTCACTTTCTTTGTCTCTCTTTCTCTTTCTCTTTCTGGCGAGCGCATGTGCCCTATAGCAAAAATCTCTCCAAAAGAAAAAAGAAAAAGAAAAAAAAAAGATTTTCTATTCTGTTCTGAGAGAAATGGAATATTATTTGGGGATTATTAAATGAAAGTTGTAACCATTGTTTTGGACTAAGTTCCTGCTTGAGGGCCCAACAGAACAGACCAGATGGAGCCTCTGGTGCTAAAATGTCGTATCATTGCAATAGAACTTCAAGGAAGCTGATAATTCCCAAAATAGACCAGATTTTCCTGAAAACAGGAGATTCCAGTCTATTCAAGTCAGAGCTATAAGGAAATAAAACTTTAAAAACTGAAGTACACCTTGTGAGTTTCTTAGGAATGTCCATCTGAAATAGTTCAGGACATTACCTCGACTCATGGGACTTTTTGTTCTGTGAGTTTCTGCGTTGTCCAGATACATTCCTCCTTTAACTTCCAGACTCACTGTCTCCAGCAGACCAACAAGTGATCCTCCTCCCCTTCTCATAGACTTCAGTCAAGCACTGCTGTAGGAGACTCCTGCTACTCCCCTCCCCGCAACATTGGCCTTCAAAACCATTCTGGAATCTCTAAGACCTTGGCACACGTTATTCAAAGCAACCTGGATTTTGTAATGCCTGGGTGCTTGTCCCTGGCCCACATAAATTCTTTGCTTTACTTACTTTGCCTTAGCGTTCCATTCCTTTTTTTTTTTTTTTTAGGTTAACAGAATTTTCAGCTGAAAAGTAACATGATCTGGATTAAAAGAATACAAGTGCTGCATAGACAGCAGACTGAGGGTGGTTAGGAAGACCTGAGAGAAGGGCAGAGACTGTAAGAGTGCTCCGGAGAGTGACGTGACATGAGCCTCACTGCCCCTGATCTCTGCACTCACGCAGTATTTAAGTTGCTCTCTCACGAGCTGAACTCCAGGCAAGATCTGAGGTGACTTAAAACAGGAGTGGAGGAGAGAGAGAGATGCTTAGAGTCTAGCTGTGCATAAAGGCCGAGCCTGGTAATAGCTATAGAAGGCTGACACATGGCTGGTGTTTTGTTGTGTGTTTAAGGTTTTGTTTTGTTTTGTTTTTTCCCCCAAATTGGTAGGGAGAGCGCAATAGAAAGACAGAGAGAAAGAGGGAGAAAGCAGCTTCCAGGGGGCATGGCCATGCTGCAATGTCTTCTCCATTCTGTCAGGATTTGGGGCATGCACACACACGTGCTCAGCATGTTTTTCAAGGCACTGGGGTCAGAATTCGAACCACACTCAGCCATGTATGATCTGGCTCCCTTAATCACCAGGCTACAGGGTTAGCTCACCTGGCTGTTTTGATAACAGACAAATTACAGAAACTTCAAGTGTGGTTGTTGCAGAAACAGAGAGCTGAAAAGCCAAGCACCACTCAGAGAGTAGGAGAACTCAAGTTTACTATGCCAGTGGACCCAGAAGCGTTGACTCTGAAGTCTGGGTCATGACTTGGAAAGTTACAGAGGCTCTGCACTCATAGTTTGCAGTTATAATAGGGAAAAGCCTGTTCCCTAAGTTACCTTTCGGGCTATGGATGTTTATATAGCAGGTGTATTGAAGCCTTCCAGTTCTCAAAGTGTCACAACGTTTTCACACCTAGCTCTACATCAGCTTGCTCTCTGCAGCATACCACACCTCCCTCCACTGTAGCACACCAAGGCTTCTGCAGCAGCTGCTGACTGCTGTTATTGACGTGCAAGAGCATTTCCAAAAGCAGGTTAGCAGCGGTTATTAGAAACAGGGCCCATGTTGAGGTATGTACCGCAACACACCTACATGATAATGCCTGAAGGGTTCATCGGAATCAGGTGTCAGGAATCCTGCTCTTGGTGAACTGCATAAAAAAGCAGGACCCATTCAGAGAACAAAGTTACAAGCTCTGAAGACAGATTAATAACAAAAGTGAGTAATGCCTGTGTGGATAGGATTGGTGAGGGTCACTTTAAATGCTTTCCAGAGTGTGTGCATGGTGGGTGGGGAAGATAAAGAGGTGGAGGCCACCGATACAGAAAGAAGCCTTAGAGCCTCCCCTATCAGACCTGAAGCAGGAACTTTTGAGAAAATGAGGTTACAAGGGCCAGCAGATGGCATCGTAGGTAAGGCGTTGGACTTCCATATGGCAGACTGCTGTTCGACTGGCAGCTTGAAACTCACACCAGGCACAGGTGCATGTGTGCCCAAAGTCTCTCTTCTCCCTGGAGGAGAATGGAGGAGAAGGAATTGCAGCGTGGCCATCCCATTTTGGGGGTGATTTCTTACTTTCTCGCTGTCTCTTTCAGGCAAAAGCATGTACCTTATGCCGAAAACCTTAACAAGAAAAGAAAGGACGAAAGGAAAGGAAAGAGGAAAGGAAAGATAAGAGAACAAAGGAAAAGAAAAAGAAGCAAATGAAAAGAATTAGGCTACCACGAATTCTCTTAGCACAGGTCTATGCTCAGAAAGTAAACCGAGGATAAGCCTATCTTAACTCCTCTTTCTGGGGCAAGCTCATGACCATAAAGAGAATGGAAAACCACTCACACTTGCGTAAACACACAGCACCGCAAACTTTCTTATCTTCCCCTGCTTTCCTAAAACTCCACTTATATGTTTTATCTAAAGAAACCCATTTGTTCTGAGAGTCTTTTCTCCCATCTCCCTTTACTGAGTTAGGTGCACAAGCCTCCAACCTTAACCTTAACCCTTTCGTGAGCTAATGACTTCTTTTGTTCTCTTCATATGCATATGAATAAACCTTGTTTCTTATTCATCTGTCTTTTGTCAGTTTAATTTGAAGCCCACCAGGGACTTAACATAAGAGGGCAGGGGAAAGTTTTAATTTTGTGAGAAGTCTGATGAAAGAATTGGTAAATGAAAAAAATAACAAAATTGAATGAGTCATCAGGAGGTTCAGAGAAAAAAAAATGATCAATGATCTATGTAGATTTTAATGATCAGAGTAATGGTGTTACCTTTGGTACACCTCAAGCTGACTTTGCAAGGCTAGCCCTACAGGGTCCCCCCACCCCGCCCTACAGAGGTTTTTGCTATAGGGCGCTTGCGCTCACCAGAAGGACAGAGAGAGACAGAGAGACAGAAAGTGAGAAATCACCCCCCAGGGGGGATGGCCACGCTGTAATCCCTTCTCCTCATTCTCCTCTCGGGATCTTGCACACACATGCACACGTACCAGGTGCCATTGGGTCCAGGACTCGAACAGCAGTCGACTACATGGGAGTCCAGGGACATAGCCATTACGCCAATTGCTGGTCCCCGTTACACAGTCTTTTTAAATTAGCTTATGTATTAGTATTTTTTTTTATTTTGGAGAGATTTTTGCTATGAGGTCTGTGCACTTTTTTTTTTTTTTTTTTTGGAGAGGTTTTTTCGCTATAGGGCGCGTGCGCTCGCCAGACAGACAGAGAGAGACATAGAGACAGAAAGCGAGAAATCCCCCCCAGGGGGGATGGTCACGCCGCAATCCCTTCTCCTCCATTCTCCTCTCGGGATCTTGGGCACTTACGCACACGCGCCCGGCGTGAGTTTTAAGCCACCGGGTCCGGGACGCGAACCGCGGTCGACTACGTGGGAGTCCAGCGACATAGCCATTACGCTAACTGCTGGTTCCCAGGTCTGTGCACTTTTTGAAGAGACAAAGATAGAGAGACAGAAAGCAAGACATCACCCCCAGGGGAATGACTGTGCTGCAATCCTGTCTCCTCCATTCTCCTCTCCTAATTTTGGGTGAACACACGCACACAAAAGCCCAGCTTGAGTTTGAAGCTGTGGGGACAGGGACTTGAACCAGGGTCAGCCATGTGAGAGTTCAGTGATATAACCATTATGCCATCTGCTGGTCCCCCCAAATTGTATTTATTATTATTATTTTAATTTGCTGTAGGGCTTGTCTGCTCACTAGAGAGAGGCAGAAAGAGAGGGAAAGAAGAGAGAGAAGAGAGAGAGAGAAAGCAAGACACCATGGTTGACCATGTGGGGGTCTAGCACCTTTACCACAAGACCACCCGCTGGCCCTGTCCTACAGGGTCTTTACACGCTTTTCTTCCACTAAATTGAATAAGTCACATGTCTACTCATCATGCCTTTTCTAGTTTTTTTTTTTTTATGTGAACAACACAATTTATTAAATACTATGGGTCACTATGGTACACACACCCTTGGAACATGATAAACAACTGAATCATCAGCGATTCTGAAAAGCAGATGTTATGCCTTTCTCACAGATTAGTCACTGTTTTGGTCATTGTTTATGTTGCTAAATATAAATGCCTGAGACCGGGTAATTTATAATGAATAAAGGTTTATTGGGCTCGTGATTCTGAGGGCCGTGAAGTCTAGGGCCCCTGGTGCTACCGTACAATGTGGCAGAAAGGAGCTGGCAGGTTAGCAGGAAAGTGGGGAGAAAAAGAAAGAGGAAGCAGACTTTTCCACTTCCTGTTCGCTCCTCGGTGCTCCCAACTGGGTATTTGGTCCCCACGAACGTTGAAGGCCCCTATGTCTGTTATAGGTCTCATCACCTCTGAGTGCCATTACATTAGGGACCAAGTTTCCATAATGTGACACTTAGCAGGACAAACCATCATCCAAACCACAGCCGTCACTACCAGGGAGAGACAAGCAGCCTACTTCCTAATAGCGCGCGGAGCTGGTCTGAACTTTGCCTCCAACGTCCACGCATCTGTTACACTGATGGAAAAGTTCCCTAAGGGAGGACGTTGGAGAGCATTGACGTAGCCGCGATGTCCTCTAAGTCCACTGTAAACAGGTGGTCTTTCAGTGAGAAAGTCCAAGCATCCAGGCAAAGGTCTCACTGTGTCCTACAGTGTGGGCTGGTTTTAAATCTCCTCCATCCAATCAACTTGGAAACCAGACTTATTGCTGGATTTTTTTTTTCCTAATGGGAGTTTCTTCTCAAAGCATCTCTTAGGACCAGCAGGTGGTGTGGTAGGTGGTAGTTAAGGCTCTGGACGCCTACATGACCGGCAGCGTTTCAAGTCCAAGATCTGATGGCTTGCTTTCTCACTCTTTCTCTTTCTCTCTCTCTCTGGTGAGCACACATGCCCATACCAAATTTTTCAAAAGTAATAATAAATCCAATTTAATAAATAATTCCTTAAAACACAAACTCCTCTCGAGTAATAACTAGAACCAAGGTGCTCATTAGGATGTTGCTGTTCTTCATGATGAATGTTCTCTGATTCACATTTGCAGAGAAGCTGGTATCTCCACATCAGGTGGGGACATCTCTGCTCTGCAGGAGTGTTCCCCGCCTGCATTTCATTGGCAAGTCAATGGAGTCAGCCTGTTGTTCCTACAGCCAGCTGTGGTAGAGACTGCATTGTTCCGTTCAGTCAGATGATCATCTCAAAGAACAAAAGATATGATTTGAGGCTGGCCCCATGGCCTAATGGTTAAAGGAACTAGATGCCACATATCTGGTGAATCCCAGCCCTGGCGGCCTGAAAAGCATGACAGGCACATGTGCAAGTGTACCCCAAATCCCAACAGGATGGAGAAATGGGGGAGAAAGGAATGCAGTATGACCATGCCCCATTGGGAGGTGTTTTCTCTCTCTCCTGTCTCTCTGTGGTGTGCACATGTACCTTCTGGTAATTAAAAAGAAAAGATATTATTTGTTCAATGGATGCTTCTCTCTCTTTCATAGCTAGGACAGATATACTTCATTGATGTAACCTCTACTCCTTCTAACGTGGGAAGTTGGGGTGCATGGGTCTAATACCCAATACAGGAACTGCAGCAAAGCCAGTTCTTTGCCTCATGCTTACAAAGAATTAGAGAAACAAACAGAGAGAGGAGATAGTAGACCAGAGATTATGGAAGGTAAGAGCATCTCTCAGGCCCTTGGTCCCTGACTCTTCCTTGTTCTTGTGTATGACCTACAAGGGAGGTTACAATGATTGGTTTCATAATCAATTAGGGGAAAGAAACTAGATTGCTAAAGTGACTAGATCCAACTGGCTGGCTTTACAAGACCTTCTTATCATCTTTCTATCATGGCTTTTCTGGTTCCCTTCTTAGCTGTCTAAATAACTCGTACCTTACTTCTTCCCTGTCTCAAAACTTAGCTGTGACCACTGAGTGCATATATACATCAGGTTCACTTTGTATCTCTAACATCTGGCACAGTGTCAAGGACAGTAATGAGAGCCGAACAAATAGTTAAGGAAGAAAGAATAATTTACAAAGTGAAAGGAAAAGTGATTAGAAGTACAGAGTACATATCATAAAGGTGAATTTTAAAGTCCCGCTGAGTCTCCTCATAAGGTATCTCTTTGCTAAATTTTGCAGTCTTAGTGAAATGCCTACACTTTTGTTCTGAATCACAGTTTAAAGTGCCTGGAAACTTAGTTGTCAGAGCCTTTGAAACAATTTAGCAAATGAAGCCAAATAATCTACTGGATATTGTGCTCTTAACACTGTGGCAAAGCAAATGCACAGCCCCTTCCCTCTCATTGATCTCTAGACGTCTCCTTGGCCGGTCTTCAAAGCCCAGGTCTGAGGTTGGCCTTGTAGTCTAGTGGTTAGGGGAGTGAGCTGGACCCCATGTGGCCAACCACAGTGCGTAATCCTGGGCCCCACAATGCGAAGAGCATGTTGGGCATATACACATGTGTGTCCCCACATCCTGACAGCTTGGGGAATGGAATAGAAGGGGTTGTGGCGTGCCCAGTCTACATCGAGGTGTGATTTTTCTCTCCCTCTGGCAATTATAAGCAAATAAATAAATCCCAGATCTGCATTCAGGGCCACCACATGGGCTGTGCACATCAGGCCCAGTGTTCCTTGGCTGCCGGCCTCCGCTTGATAGTTCCTGATTGATCTGTCACTTTGGTTCCTTAATGCTATTTTTCTCCTTTCCCTGTCTCACACGAAAGACCTAGAAAAGTCACTATTCTGAATGGCTAAGTAGCCACGGATTATTTCTCTCTCTCTTTTGCCCTCACCAAACTCTTCTGATTAAGGTCACATCATTTCGGAACACTGCCTGTATCTTAATGACAAGAAGAGCCAGACGGCAAGGAGTGACTCTATAAAGAACCACAGACCCCTAGCCTTGTCTGCTATGCTATTTGTTGTTATTACTTTTTTTCTGCATAAGGCGTGTGCACTAGCCAAAGACAGAAGCAGTGAGACAGAAAGTGAGAAACCACCCCCAGGGGGAATGGCCATGCCGCAATCCCTTCTCCTCTATTCTCCTCCTGGGATTTTTGGCACACATGCACCTGTGTCTGGCATGATTTTCAAGCCTCAGGTCCAGGACTTAAAGCACAGTCGGCCATGTGAGAGTCCAGTGCCTACCACCATGCAACCTGCTGGCCCCGCCATTCAATTATTTTTACAACACTGAACTGACCAATCAGAGCACGTTTATAATTGCTAAAGACTGCAATCACTTCATGGCCCCTCACCTTTAATATAAAGGTTGGCCTCAACACAGTCCTGTGTCAGGGGACAGCTTGAATGTCTTGTTACTAAACCTACCATCTCTTCC
>NW_006159728.1:857686-891569 GCF_000334495.1 Tupaia belangeri chinensis | reverse complement strand
GATTTCTTACTTTCTATCTCTGTCTTGCTTTACCTCTTCAGCAACGCAAGTGCCCTATAGCAAAAATCTCTCCCCCCCTAAAAACATCTTACCATCATCAGGCTACTTTACACCTTGCTGACCTGGCACAGTAGGCATGCACTCTCAATTGTTACTGATTAGACAGCTGAAAGAATTTCAGGCTCACTTCTCTGTGTTCCCAGGTGCTTGCAGAGTAGGTACAGCATCAGTTTAGCCCTTAACTGTAGATAGGTCCTCAGTGAGTTAGTTCTTTTCTTTTCTTTTCTTTTCTTTTTTTCTTTTTTTTTGAGAGTTTTTTTTTTCTTTTGCTACAGGGTGCATGCACTCGCCAGAGAGACAAAGAGACAGAGAGACAGAAAGCGATAACTCACCCCCCATGGGGGGATGGACACACCGCAATCCCTTCTCCTCCATTCTCCTCTCAGGATCTTGGGCACACATGCACATGCACCCGGTGTGAGTTTAAGCCACCGGGTCCAGGACTCGAACCCTGGTCGACTACATGGGAGTTCAGCAACATAGCCATTATGCTAACTGCTGGCCCCTGCAGTATTTCTGATCTTAAGTTCTGTTCTAATTCTTGTACAAAGGAAAAGATTCTTCTCGGCCTCCAAAATCCCTACAGGAGTTATGAAGGTCTGCAAGTTATCCCCACAGTTCGGGTTCTTCTCCTTTTCCACAGGAGCAGAACCTCGGATGTTAGAATATCAATTTCAGTCTTGCTAAGTGAGGGCAGAAAAGCCACTGTATCACTCTCCTCAGGCTGCCACATCCAAGTACCGGGGCCTGGGGACTTAAATCAGTGGAGACTGGTTTCCTCATAGTTTGGGGGATGGAAGTCCCAAGGGAAGGGACTGGCAAGGTTGGTTTCCCTGGAGGCCTCTCTCCTTTGGCTGAAGGTTCTCTGTCCAGCTGACTCTTCACTGCTCATCCCTCGTGCCCCTGGTGCCTGTGTCTGCATTTCCTTCTCCTTTTTTTCTTTTGGAGAAATTTTTGTTATAGGGTGTGTATGCTCATCAGAAAGACAGAGAGAAACAGACAGAAAATGAGAAATCACCCCACCAGCGAGGGATGACCATACAGCAATCCCTTCTCCTCTGCTCCTCTCAGGATTTTAGGCACACGCTTACACACACCTGGCGTGAACTTTTTAAGTCACCAGGTCTGGGACTTGAACCATGGTTGACTATGTGGGAATCTAACAACATAACCATTACATCACCTGCTGATCCCTGACTTTCCTTTTATTACAAAGGCACCAGTCAGCCTGAATCCATACCTATTCTAATAGCCTCTTTTAACTTCATCATCTCCTTAAAGGCCCCATCTTCAACTGTAGTCACATCGTGAAGTACTGGGGGTTAGGACTTTGGTACATCAATTTGGGAAAAAATAGTTTAGCTCATAAAATTGTACCCTCTTCTCCCCAAGTTTATGTTCTCCTCACATGCAAAGTATGTTCACCCCCATATTAGCAACCCAAAAGGCTTAACCCATCCTAGGATCCAAGTCCCAATCTCACCTGAAAGTCAAATCAGATAAACCAAGTGAGGATAAGCCTCAAGGTATCATTCATGCTGAGGGAAACGTCCACCCCAAGGTGTGAGTCTGCAAAACCAAGCAGGTTTCCCTTTTCTGGAATACGGTGGTGGAACCAGCGTAGGATCGACACATGGCTAAAGGGAGAAATCAGAAAGGGGAATGGAGACATGGATGTCAAACAAATCCAAATCCCAACAGGGCAAATTCTATTAGACTTTTACAAATTAAATGAATTATTATTATTTTAAAATTTGCTATGGGGCATGTGCAGTCACCACAGAGATAGAGAGAAAGAGAGAGAGGGAAAGTGATAAAGCAAGCTGCCAGGTCTGGGACTCCAGCCACAGTTGGCCATGTGTGATTCCAGTGCCTTAGCCACCACGCCACCTGCTGACCCTCCCCTGCTAGACTGTTAAGGATCAAGCACAATTTGCTTTGGTTGGCTGCTCTGTCCCCTCGGCTCACCTAGGAGGTCCTCTCACCTTCCAGGTCACAGTCACTATCTCAACCTTGGATGGCAGTGTCACGCCAAAGACCTCGGGTGGTGGTTGTCTAGTTACTGAAACAAAGAAGGTGGCCCCACACTCGGATTCCTCTGACACCAAAGAGGAGACAGCTTCACCTCTGATGTCATTCTTCCTCTTTCTTTAAAGGGAATCCACATTCACGACTGAACAGCTGTACTGTCCCATCCTGTAACATTTCAAAAGTTTAACAGTCTTTTTTTTTTTTCATTTTTTTCTCATCTCCCATATTTGTGACCCATAGAAACTGCAAAGTAATCAGTTTTTGTTGTTTTTTTCAACTTAGGAAGTTTTGAAGTAATATGGTGTGTAACAAGAGGTAACAAATACAGGGACTGTCTCCCAATTTGGGGAGATATTTAGCTTGCTTGATCTTCATATGCTCAATGATAGTCCCACCTCCAAAAATGTTCAGACTGCTCCTCACCGCCTAGGTTGAGATCCACAGAACCAGATGTTGAGAGCCAAGAACCAGCTGTTCTCTGGGGCTCTTCTGTTGCCTTGATCACCCTTCTCCTAGGTCATCGCCTTTCTCACCAAACCCGGGTCTTTACTCTCCCTAGAACTGTCCTCACACGGCTGCATCTTCTCATCAGCCAGAGCTCAGTTCAAATTTGGCTGCAATATCTGAGAGGCCTTGCCTCTCTGCCTCATTCAATATGGCCCCTCCACTGGCCTGCTCCACAGCACAGTATTGAGCCCTTTGTGTGGGGATCTGGATCCTCCATGGCTGATCATGGTTCAAACCTTGGCCCCAGCAACTTAAAAAAACATGCCAAATACATGTGTGTACATGGCCAGAATCCTTATAGAGTGAAGCAGTGGAGGAAAAAAGAATTATGGTGTGAACACAGTCTGTTGGGTGCTTTCCCTCTCTCCACCTTCCCTCTCTGGAGAGCATATGCATTCTCTGGCAAAAGATAAAACAATTAATGTGGCCCATCCTTAATTCCAGATCCCCATAACCTTGCTGTATTTCTTTCACTGGATTTCTTTCTGAGACTATCTCATATACTTACTTTTTAAAGTTTTTGCCATTGACTCCATGCACTCTCTAGAGAGAGAGAGAGAGAGAGAGAGAGAGCCAGTGAGAGGAAAAGTGAGAAATCACTCCACAAGGGGGATGGCTGCTCTACAGTCTCCCCTGCTCCATTTTCCTCCTGGGGTTCTAGGTGTGCATGCACACGCTCCTGGCATGAGTTTCAAGCCACTGGATCCAGAACTTAAAAATGCATTTGACCACGTGGGAGTCAAATGCCTTAACCACCACAGCAGCTGCTGGCCCCTCACATACTTGTGAGTGTGTTTGTTTGCATCTTGACTGTTTCCCCTGTGAGGACATAAGCTGCATAAAGCATGGGCCCTCTCAGTCCTGCTCTCGTTGCGTCTCCCGCGCTTAGAGCAGGTCCAAGGACATGGTATACGTTGCCTTGCTGCAGGGGTGGGAACGAAGCCTCATGACAGGATTCTGCCTTGAGAAGGCAAGTTAATATCTAAGCAACACCACAGAACAACAGAGGTCAACGTGATATACAGCTTGTACTTCATGGATCTTAGAAGAATTACTACGTATGGAGCACTCAATACCTGCCAAAGTTAGTTTTTAATTGTGTAGAAAGTTGGAAGACTCACTCCCATTAAACTCTACATGTAAAGAAAATATAGTTTTCTATTCCTCTATAACTGATCTTTTTCATAAATTTCTCCCTCATTGGGATTTGTGGTGAAATTGTGGAAGATTAGATTTAGACTAATCCTGAAATCTTACTTTCATTAAAATTTTTTTTTTTTTTTTTGCCATAGGACTAATCCTTATATCTTAGTTTCATTAAAAAAAATTTTTTTTTTTTTTTGGCATAGAGTGTGTGTGCTCACTGGAGAGAGACAGAGAGAGACAGAGATGGCGAAAATGAGAAATCACCCCTGAGGGCGGGTGGCCGTGCTGTAATCCCTTCTCTCCCAGTTCCCTCTCAGGATTTTTGGCATGCATGCTCATGCGCCCGGCATGATTTTTATATCTTAGTTTCATTAAAAAAAATTTTTTTTTTTTTTTGGCATAGAGTGTGTGTGCTCACTGGAGAGAGACAGAGAGAGACAGAGATGGCGAAAATGAGAAATCACCCCTGAGGGCGGGTGGCCGTGCTGTAATCCCTTCTCTCCCAGTTCCCTCTCAGGATTTTTGGCATGCATGCTCATGCGCCCGGCATGATTTTCAAGCCACCGGGTCTGAGGCTTGAACCATGCTTGCCCATGTGGGAGTCTGGCACCTTAATCACAACATCGCCAGCTGGCTCCCTTAGCTTGAACATTTTTTTATTCATAACTATCTTCTTAGAAAATCATTTTGTGTAAAGATGATCCAGGCAAATGATCATCCCAAACTATTCTTCTCTAAGATGGTACCTGATGCATGTGTGTGTTTTCTGCTGTTATATTAAAAAATATCTCTAAAACTCAGTGGCTTAAAACAATGTATATTTATTTATGTCATTACCAGAGTGTGTATGCCCTTGCCAGGCAGAGACAGAGAGATAGAAAGAGAGAAAGCACCCCCAAAGGGTCATTATCATTTTACAATCCTTTCTCCTCCATCTCTCCATCATGTCAGGATTTGGGGCATGCACTTGGCATTTTTCAAGCTGCCAGGGCTAAGATTCAAACCACGTTTGGCTCCCTTAACCCCTGGCCTACGGGGCCGGGTCACAATATACTCTTATTTCACGGTTTCTGTGGTGATTCCTGCCTGTGATCGTTCATAAAGTGTCAGGCAAGCTGTTGAGAAGAGTCATAGTCACTTCAAGTCTTGACAGGGTTGAAGAATCCATATCAAAGATGTTCTACTCACATGGCTATTGGAGGGAAGCCTCCGCTCCAGGATGAATGGCAGCAGTAGGCCGTAGTTATTTGCTGCATAGACGCCTCCAAGGGGTAATTGTGTATCCTCATGATGTGTCAGCTGGATTCTCTCAGAGCAAAAGATCCAAGGAGACAGCAATGAGGAAGCCACAATGCTTTTCAACAATCTGCTCCCATATTGTCACTTCTGTCATTTTCAATGGTTTAGAAGTGAGTCTCCCAGTTTAGCCTGCCTTCAGAGGGGAGGGACTTAATCTCCGCCTTTGGAAGGGAGGCATGCCGAAGTACTGTGGACATATTTTGAAGGCTCGTGGAGTGCAGTAGCCAGTCTCCAAGGTGGGGCTCCATTATTCTCATCATTTATTATTGATGCCTTTGTTTAGTCCCTTTCCATAACAGATAGGGCTGACTTGGATAATCAGTATGATTTTGTTGAACTAGCAGAGGGTGACTTGTAGGTCTAGCTCATAAAAGCATTATGATTTCTACCTTGTTCTCTGTTGGATCACTTGCTCTGGGGGAAGCAAGCTGCCATTTCATGAGGTCACTCCAGCGGCCCCATGGAACAATCCGTGTAGCAAGGAACTCATGCCTCCTGCTCATAGCCAGCACCACCTTATGCACCATGTAAGCAACTCATCTTGGAGTCTAATTCTCCAGGCCAGGGCAGGTCTTCAGATGACTGGAGGCCTGCCTGGCATCCTGACTATGCCCTTATGAGAGGTCCAGAATCTTTTTACTTCCCGCTCTATCAAGGTATAATTGGCAATTATAATTTGAGCTGGTGCCATGGCCTAATGGTTAGGGGAGTCAGCTCCCACATGGCCAGTCCCACAGTTCAAGTCCTGGCCCCACCAACTTGAAACACACACCAGGCATGTGTGCCCCAAATCCTGACAGAATGGAGAGGTGGAGCAGCATGACCACATCCATTGGGAAAATGCTTTCTCATTTTCTCATCCATCTCTTTCTCTCTGTCTGGTGAATGCATATGGTCTGGCAGTACATTTGTTAAATTGCATATGCTTAAGGTATCCAACATGATAATCTGAATACATTTCATTGTTAAATAATCATGACAATCTGGTTAATTAATATATCCATTTTCTCAGATGGTTAGCATTTTTATTTTCTCTCTCTCTTCCTTGTGGCATGTGTGATGAGAACACTCAGGATCTACCCACTTAGCACACTTCAAATATATATTAGACCACTATTAATGATAGTCATCTTGTACATTGGATCTGTAGGACGCAGACATCTGGCATAACTAAAACATCGTTTCCTCAACCAACATTCCCCCATTTCCCTCCTTTCAGACCCTTGGAACTACCACTCTATTCTCCACTTCTGTGCATTGGAGTAGTTTAGATTCCACATAGAAGTCACATTCTTCATGACTGAATGAGATAACAGGGTTTGTTGTTTTTACCCTATATGTTTCCAAATAATTTTTTGGACAGTAATAGAAGGAGGTACGTGAAGTGAAGGCACTGGTTAACTCACTTATTCAATGAACATTACAGAGAGCAGGTCATGTGTCAAGCTCTATTCAGAGACTGGGGATGCATCCTTGGGGAAAAACAAAAAACAGAAACATATGCACAAAACAATTCTTGCTTTCATTTCAACAGCCATGGAATATATAGGTCTCTTGAAGCTGAGCCAAGATTTCTGGATCTTGCCACCTCTACCACACAGTGACCAGTCCAAACTGACTTAGATTGGTTATTATTGAGATATGACGGATTCTGTCATTTAAAGGGAGACCTCCTGAGAGTCGAGTACATTGCAGTTAGGCCACAGGTACTGGAAACTTCCAGACTTCTAAGCTGACCACTTTCTACAGCAGCTGCTGCATCACTGTTTCATACCACTTCAGAAATGGCTGCATGTAGGATTCTTCAAGATCTCTTGCCCTGTAAGCTAAAGAAAAATTAATCTGGGCCAGTCAGTGGCACAGTAGTTAAGGTGGCTATATCTCACATGGTTGACTATGTGGTTCGAGTCCTAGATTTGGCAGGTTGTGAAACACCTGGCACAAGTATGTCTCTTGTGAGCTCTGGTGCCCTGTAACAAAAACAACAAAACAAACAAACACAAATGATTGCAACAAGAATCAAGACTATTACAACAGAGGAAAAAAATCAAGCTCAACTCCAACTACAATAATGATTGAGGATGGTAGTGGTTATAGCCCACAAAGAGAATTGGCCAGGAAACGGAAAATTACTAAGAGGAAACATTAAGAGTAGAGAAATTCTTGCCAAAGGCAGGCCAAAATCTTAGACATCAAGGGTGAGGAGTGAGGAATTTCTTCAGTTATCATGAATGGAGTATTCTTGCTAAACTGAATTAGGGTTCTTACTAGAGACAGGCCAAAGTAGGGACCTCGTTGAAAACAGGGCTCTAAGGAGCCCAAGTAAAGTCTGGTCAGAGAAGGAATCTGTGTCTCTAACACACCAAGAAAGTAGCCATTGGCCCTGGAGTTCTTGAAGTCTCTCATTCCTGTTAAGATGTTTCTGAAGTCCTAAAGCACACACAGTACAGAAGAGAGTGAGAACCCTAGTGTCTGACAGCTTTGCACCCGCTCTGAACTTCTTTCTTTAGACTTCCTTATTCTAAAAAAACAGGATTTACTTTCTTCTTTCAAGTCATATCCTCCTACATAGGTCAGCGAGCCTCTGGTCAGTCATCATAATGGAATGGGAATCCTTGCTTCGTTAAGGAAGAAACTAACTCTTTCTGACATCATTTTTTAACCTACAAATTGTGTGACTAATTGGGACTAGTAATTTTTGTCGTAAACAGTATATTAGTTTAAAATCCCTTCTTAATGCTTGCAATAATATCATATTAATGTGCCTACATTAAAAAACCACAGCTGTGAAAAGTTAAATACCTATCTGTTTCTGATTCAAAACTATTTATTTCTGCCTTAGTACAATAGTTTAGAGACTTACCGAAACAGTTTTTATTGAATTAGTTACATGGTGTCAATAGCTTAAGCAAGTTCGTTTTACTGAGATATTGATTTGGCTTTTGTGCACAGTATCATAACTGAAATCAATGTAATTTTCTATCTCTATGTTAAACAGTTCTGGGACTATACATACTTCTTTGCATTAAACAATACTGAAAAGGTCAGGCCAACAGATGATGTAGAGTTTATGGTGCTGGATTCCCACACGGTTGACCATGGTTTAAGTCCTGGACCCAGCAGCTCGAATTTCACACCAGGGAGGTGTGTGTTGAGTGCCAAAAATCCCAACAAGAGAATGGAGAATGGATTTCAGTGTGGCCATCCCTCCGGGGGATGATTTCTCACTTTCTTCTGTCTCCCTGTGTCTCTGGTGAGTGCACATGCCCTATGCAAAAATCTCTTTAAAAAATAAAAGAAGCAAAAATAACTGAGCCTTTTTCTCTAGGAAGTACTTCCACTAGCTATAATATCGAAACCAAATTATCACATCTAATGACTTAGTTCTTGGGACTCACTCATGATCCATGCTTCACCACGCCAACAATCCTAGTCTTGCAACATCCATGATAAAACTTCACAGCTCAGACCCTAAACATTTTAAATTTCTTCCTGACTTTCCCCTTCTAAGATTCTGTTAAGGTGGTATTCTTATTTTTTTTTTTAATAGCATAAGTCTAATAAACTTAGTTTTGCATGATTAACACATTTCTTTTCCTGTTGATTTTTGGGAGAAGTCAGCAGTCAATAGCTATTAACAAACTAGAAAGGAAACAAAGCCTTCTGAGCCCAGCCCCTTTTCTCTGGGGGATATAATTGGCTTGTCTGCCTCTTCTGAGAAAAATGTAGCTTTCTATGTACCGTGGAGGAGCACTGCCCTGCCCCCTGCTCCCCCACCCCTCTTTTCTTTAAGAGTCTATTTTCTCAGGAGTGGAAAGGCCAGAAATACTTGGAGGAGACAAACTGGAGGGCTGTAGGAGAAAAATGGAGGAGGCTGAGACTTCAACATCTTTCCCATGCAGTGTCTGATACTGGTAAGAGTTGCTGAGCAGTAGACCCAGGGTTTTAAAAGTCAAAGAAAAAGATCTTCATTTGTACTCTTGACCCAGAGGAAGCAGAGACACCTGTTCCTGAATAAATAACTGAGATTCAAGTTCTGATTTACTTGATAAAAATCGATTCGGAGTTGTATCACATTTTTTCCTCAGTTGTTTTCTTTTTTAGGTTTTGGTATATGGCATGTGCGTTTGCCACTGAGAGACTGTGAGAGAAGGAGGGAAAGTGACAAAGTGACAAATCACCCCTCAGGGAGATGGCCACTCTGCTAAGTCTAATAAACTTAGTTTTGCATGATTAACACATTTCTTTTCCTGTTGATTTTTGGGAGAAGTCAGCAGTCAATAGCTATTAACAAACTAGAAAGGAAACAAAGCCTTCTGAGCCCAGCCCCTTTTCTCTGGGGGATATAATTGGCTTGTCTGCCTCTTCTGAGAAAAATGTAGCTTTCTATGTACCGTGGAGGAGCACTGCCCTGCCCCCTGCTCCCCCACCCCTCTTTTCTTTAAGAGTCTATTTTCTCAGGAGTGGAAAGGCCAGAAATACTTGGAGGAGACAAACTGGAGGGCTGTAGGAGAAAAATGGAGGAGGCTGAGACTTCAACATCTTTCCCATGCAGTGTCTGATACTGGTAAGAGTTGCTGAGCAGTAGACCCAGGGTTTTAAAAGTCAAAGAAAAAGATCTTCATTTGTACTCTTGACCCAGAGGAAGCAGAGACACCTGTTCCTGAATAAATAACTGAGATTCAAGTTCTGATTTACTTGATAAAAATCGATTCGGAGTTGTATCACATTTTTTCCTCAGTTGTTTTCTTTTTTAGGTTTTGGTATATGGCATGTGCGTTTGCCACTGAGAGACTGTGAGAGAAGGAGGGAAAGTGACAAAGTGACAAATCACCCCTCAGGGAGATGGCCACTCTGCAATCCCTTCTCCTCCATCTTCCTCTTGGGATTTTGGTCGTGCACACACACACACCCTGAGTCTCAAGGCACTGGGTCTGGGACTCATCCTCAGTCAGCCATGTGGAGGCCGGTTCCTTCACCATCATGCCACTTGCTGGCTCCATCTGTGATTTTTTTAAAAAATGTGGTTTATTATAATGCCACCAAGTCAGATGATGTAGTTATTTAATATTAGGACCAATATGGAGTCAATTCTCTTCTATTTTCCCATTTTCCCCCTAAAATGTTGAGCATGACTTGGCAGGAACATGTTCACTGAAGCCTTAAACATTAGGAGGTTCTCTCTTCCTTTCCTTTTTCAGATAAATGTCACATTTTCATAAAGTCCCCATCATGATGCATACAATATATATATGTATATTTTTCTTTTTTCTTCCTTTTGTTTTGTTTTACTTTTGTCATGGGACTCATGTGCTTGCCAGAGTGAGACAGAGACATGAGGGGGAAAGTGAGAAATCACCTCCTGCAGGGAGGGTCACACCACAGTCCTTTCTCCTCCATTCTCCTGGGATTTTGGATATTCACACACATGTGCTAGGATGGAATCCCACATGGCTGCATGTGATTTTAGCCCAGACCCAGTGGCTTGAAAATCATGCATCCCAACAGAATATAATGAATAGTATTTCCAGTGCTGAACTGGTCCTTGATGCAAATCACACTGTCTGAATCAACTGCACAAGTTACTTTCTTAGAAAATTCTTTATAGGGGGTCCGCAGATGGTGAAGGGTTCAAGGTGCTGGATTCACACACAGTTGGTCGCAGTTCAAGTGCTGGACCTAGTGGCTTGAAAATCACACCAGTGGATGTTTGTGCACGCCCAAAAACCCAGGAAGAGAATAGTGTAGAAGGGATTGTGGTGTGGCCACCTCCTGGTGAATGATTTCTCACTTTCCCTCTCACTGTATCCCTCTCTGTCTTTCTGGTGAGTGCGTGTGCCCTACAGTGAAAACCTTAAAAAAAAAGAAGAAAGAAAGAAAGAAACAAAGAAAGAAACAAAGAAACAAAGAAACAAAGAAAGAAACTCATTTATACCTATATTTGATCAAAGCTTATAAATGGATTTCAAAATAAAATGGTTTAAGGACCAGAAGTTAGTGTAATGGCTATGCCGCTGGACTCCCATGTAGTTGACCATGGTTCGTGTCCCGGACCTGGTGGCTTAAAAGCTCACACCGGGCGCGTGTGTGTGCGTGCCCAACATCCTGAGAGGAGAATGGAGGAGAAGGGATTGTGGCGTGGCAATCCCCCCTGGGGGGTGATTTCTCACTTTCTGTCTCTCTGTCTCTCTTTGTCTGTCTGGCGAGTGCACACACACTATAGCAAAAACCTCTCCAAAAAAAAAGTTTTTTTCAAGGAATTCCAAACCATGGGAGCAACTAGCATGCCTAGAAGCATGATTCACATATGTGTGTTAACAGATTGTATTAGATGGGCATGAAGTGACTTTTGTTCATGGGAATGGTGATGCTCTGAATAACGCGCTCAACTAGTATTCTAAGAAACTTGTATTGTACGTTTGTCTTCCCAGAGTTCATCCAATGGTGTTAAGAAGGTGGGAAACTTCCCTTTACTGAACCAATGTGGTTCTGAATCACGGGCACAATGAGCCCCGGCCCCCGAAACTTCTTTTACCTTTTTTTTAAGAGAAATAATAGATGGGACCAGCAGTTAGCATAATGGCTATGTCGCTGGGCTCCCATGTAGTCAACCGTGGTTCACGTCCCGGACCCGGTGGCTTAAAACTCACACCGGGCACATGTGCGTGTGTGCCCAAGATCCTGAGAAGAGAATGGAGGAGAAGGGATTACAGCGTGGTGGTGATTTCTCACTTTCTGTCTCTCTGTCTCTCTCTGTCTGTCTGGTGAGCGCACGCGTCCTATAGCTAAAACCTCTCCAAAAAATTAAAGAGAATGTAATAGAGTCAAAGTATGAAACACTTCCATTCACTGAAAACTATTGTGAAGTAAGCTTGTAAATAGCACTTGTACACCTGTAGTTTATACATGTGTTTGAACAGAGCACATTATATGAAATTAGGTGGGGTGAGCATTTTTATTCATGAACACTATTCAAAACTATGCACAGTTAACATTTTCAGAGAGAAAGAGAGAGGCGGTAAGAGGGAAAGTGTGAAATCACCACCAGGAAGCATGACCGCACTACAGTCCTTTCTCCTCCATTCTGTTGGGACTTTGGGCGTGTACTCACGTGGGCTGGGCATAGCATTTAAGCCATTAGGTCCGGGACTCAAACCATGGTCAACTATGTGGGAGTTTAGCACCTTAACCACTATACTACCTCCTGTCCCCATGATCCACTTTCTTACCGCACCTGTATGGAAGATCTTTGTAAGAGTGATAGCTTTGTGCATGCTCCAAACTTTTATGTCACTGAAAAGAAGTGTTCACTACTCAGTTTAATACACGGTATTAAAACACATGTACGACATGTGAGTATTAAAGTACTGTTTGTGTGGTGTTTCAGAACAATGTTATCCTACTGAATGAAAGTGTTTACTATTCTTTTTTTTTTTAAATGTAAAAAAATTATTTAAATTTATTTATTTATTGATTTATATTTGACCAAAGATGGAGAGAGAAAGAGAGAGAGAGAGAGAAAACAAGCCTCCAGGTCCAGGACTCCAACCACAATCAGCCATGAGGGAGTCCAGCGCCCTTAACCACAATGCCACCTGCCAGCCCCAGTGTTTACCATTCTTAACTCCATTTTTTCACACATTGTCAAAACACGTGTATAAAGTGTTTCTACAATTGTTAATTGAATGGATGAATCAGAACAGTTTTATTTCAGTGACTAGAAGTGTCCACTCTTAACTCACCTGAATCTCACTGTTCAGCCATGGGTATGAAAGATATTTCTCACAATGCCAGTTTAGGAATGATAGGTAAGCGTGCCATTTCAGTAAATGAACTAGACTGCTGCTGCTTCGCTCCAAATGCACTCAGAAAGACACAGATATGGAAGGGGGTTCTCTCTCTCTTTTTTTTTTTTTTGGAGAGGTTTTTGCCATAGGGCGCATGCACTCACCAGACAGAGAGAGGCAGAGACAGAAAGCGAGAAATCACCCCCAAGGGGGGATGGCCATGCTGCAATCCCTTCTCCTCCATTCTCCTCTTGGGATCTTGGGCACGCATGCACACGCGCCCGGCGTGAGTTTTAAGCCACCGGGTCCAGGACTTGAACCGCAGTCGACTACATGGGAGTCCAGCGACATAGCCATTACGCTAACTGCTGGTCCCTGGAAGGTGTTTCTCAAAGCAGTCATTTTGTGCATGATTCAGAACAGTGAATGAAAGTATTCAGCTAACTTAACTCCATCTGTTACATGTTATGAAGACTTATGAGGGACCAGCAGGTGGCATAATGGTTACGTCGCTGGACTCCCACATAGTCGACCACAATTTGAGTCCTGAGCCCAGCAGCTTAAATCTCAAGCCAGGTGTGTGTGTGTGCATATCCAAAATATTGAGAAGAGAATGGAGAAGGGATTGTGGTGTGGCCATCTCCCCTAGGGGTTGATGTCTCATTTTCTGTCTCTCTCTGTCTCTTAGGCAAGCACATGTACCCTGTAGATCTCTCTTAAAAAAAAAAAAAAGTCTTATTTATAGGGGGCCACCATGTTGCATGGTGGTTGGGGTGCTGGCCTCTGACACGGCCGACCATGGTTCAAGTCCCTCATCTAACACTTGCTTTCTCACTTTCCCTCTTTCTTTCTCTCTCTGGTCAAATTAACATAATCATAATAAATAAAATAAAGTAAATAACTTGTAAAAAAAAACTGATTTATTTATGAAAGATGTTTCTAGGTTAGCAAGTGTGGAGACTAAGGTGGCTGGATCCCACATGATTGACTGCACAGTTCAAGTCCCAGACACGGTGGTTGAAAAGTATGCTAGGCACATGTGGTGCATGCTGAAAATCCTGAGAGGAGAATAGAATGGAGGAAAAGAGATTGCAAACTAAAAAAAAAAAAGTGTGTGAGGGTGCTCCTTGTGTGTACTTAAGAATAATGTTATTTCGATGTCATCAGCATATAAAATGTGTTTACTCATATGCAAACTCTACGACTGACTGATTCAGAACTGTATTATTTCAGTGAGTGAAAATGGTCACCATTCTTAATTATATATTATACCTCTTTTTTTTCCTCTTTTTTTTTTTTTTTTTTGTTAGGGAATGTGCATTTGCCAGAGATTTGCCAGAGAGACAGAGAGAGACAGAGAGAGAGTCAGAGAGAAACTAAGAACTCACTTCCCAGAGAGGTAGCCACACTGTAATCCATCCTCTTGGAATTTTGGGGATGCATAAATATGCTCCCAGATTAACAGTGTACCTCTCATTGGAAACCATGCAAACAAGGAAAGAATGGGAAAATGTATTCCAAGTGTTAAGTGAAAAACAATTTCAACTAAGAATACTGTCCCCAACAAGATTATCCTACATATGGATAAAAAAGACAACAACATTTTCAGATAAACAAAGCCTGAAAGAATTTATCAACACCAGACCAGCTCTCTAAGAAGTGCTGAAGGGGGTGCTATACCAGGAAAACTAAAGTCAGACACACAGAAATAAGAGTACAAGATACAACCAAGAGAATGGTCAGCCTAATGGAAGGGTCAAGTCCGGAGTTGAATGTTAACTTCCAGAGTTTATATAGAAAGATCAGACCACAGTAACACTACAAATCCAATAGAAGAGAGATTAATTATGTGAGTCTGAGCTAAAGAAATAGAATTTTTTTACTTTAGACTAAAACATTACTGATTTTCTCTGATGCCTTGATTTCCATATTTAAGCATTTTTGTCTTCTCTTGAACTGTTGATAGGTTCCTTTACCTACAATTTGAACTGAATCCTAACCTTTTTCCTGGCTTTAAGTTTTAAGCAAATCTCTCTTAACATTTCTTTATTCTGATTTATTAAAACTAAAACTTTTCTTTTGAAATTAAAAAAATGTGTTAAAAATACCTATTAATACCTTAAAAAAAAAAGTGGCATACATACACTATGGAATACTACTCAGCCATGAAAAAGAGACCCTAATATTTAATACAGAGTTGGTGCATATGAAGGATTTAATGCTAAGCTAAGCAGCCAGACTCTGAATGATGGACATTGTAGGTCTCTGCTCAATATATGCCAAGTGTGTGCCCTTGATGGCAGAAACTGAGAGACTGGATGTAATCACAGAGACAGCAAGTATACATAGTAGAGACTACACAGGAGAGGATGGATGGGGGAGGTGAGGAAGGGAGGGGCTCAGAAAGACTGGACAGGAGAGGATGGACGGGGAGCTGTGCAAGGGAGGGGCTCAGAAAAGCAAAACAAAACATTTAACAGACACAAGATGATCTGTCAAGGATGATCTGTGTGATACTATCTATGGCTTAATTGATATGCAATGCTTGTATGCTTTGAAAAGCCATATCGTGTGCTGTAAAGACGTGCAATGATTAAATGAAAAAACCATTTCTAAAAAGACACATAAAATACATTTCTAACATCAGTACTTGCATGTAGACTCAAAACAGTTATTTCATTGACTGAAAATGCTCATCATTTAAACACTTTTTAAAAAGTTGCCAGAGGGTGTGCACGTTCACTGAAGGTGGGAAGAGGGTGAGGGGAGAGGACTGTGGTTTTAGTGATGCATTTTTGGTAGGAGTGGAGGGCCTTCAGTGAGTCTCTTAGCAATATGCAATAGTAGGGGCTGGAAGTACTGCCCAGCAGTCTCTATGGAGCCCATAGGAACCAGTGTTGCAGTGGGAGCAGTCAATCAGGACAGCAGGGCCAAGAGTGCCAGCCTGCAGTGTCTGAAAGGCCCTTGGTGGGGGTGGGGACCCATACACCGTGCCTGTAATAGATGATGAGCTCAGCTCTGGTCCACAGTGGGAGCCAGCAAGTCTAGAGGTCCTGCCAGCAGGAAGAGCTCATGTACTGAGCCTGTCATACGTACCAGATTCAGCACCTGACAGCAGCAGAGACCTGCAAAGTCCAGAGTGCTCCGCTGTGCTGGCACTGAGAGATGGCAGGGGCCCTTGTCCTGGAGCTGCTAGTGTGGGCTGGGATTCCGATAGCAGCCAGCAGTGTCAGAGACCTCCTATCAGGAGTAGGAGGCCCTGCAGTGCATGTGGGCTCATCTAGGGTCAAAACCAGAGGTCTGCAGGGCTTGAAGGGTCCTTGTATTGAGGCTGCCATGTGTGCTGACCATCTGGGGCAGCTGAAAGTCCTGAAAGGCTCCCACAGTGGGGAGGGGCCCTTTTACTGGATGTGTCTCTAGGATGGACCTCAGGGTGCAGCTAACAGAGCCTGGAAGTCTCCTGCAGGGGACGGAGACCCTTGTTCTGGAGCAGCTGTCTCAAATGGTCTCCGAGGGCCAATCCACTGTGCCCGGAAGACTCCAGAAGGAAGGAGGGGCTGTGTTCTCAGTCTGTGGAGTGAGTGGGGACCAAGGGAAGACAGGGACTGCAAGGACTGAGGTTGCAGGGGCCCACAGTCAGACACTGTTAGTCAAACACTGCATCATGAGCAGCCTCAGCTGTGGGGTTTTCACATCCATTGTCCTGTTCCCTGGAGCAGTCCTCCCTCTGTGCTGATTCATTTATGATCCGGAGTGTACAGTGCTGCACGGGCTTGGGTACTGGTGTCATGCCCTTGTGCTCAGCCCAACCCAAGTGGCAGCTGTAGCCCCTCCTGCAGGCTTGATGGAATTGCAGTGGGTTCTCAGGGATGTGAAGGTTTCTGGGCATTGGTTCTTGAAGCTGGTTTCACTCGGAGTTTATTGGTCCCCTCATGGTGCAACTGCAGCAACTTGTCCTGAGCTGTGGGTAAACCAGGGTGAGGTCCTTCCTAGGATTTATGCACCCTGTGGACCTTGCACTCTTCTGCTCACTAGGTCTGGGCCGATGTGGAGGGCTGGACCTCCACGCAGCTAGGAATTTTGTCCACACTGGGATCAGAGGCTGCTAGAGCTCTCTCACTCACTCCTTCCGAGCAACGGGGAGTTTCTCACTAATTCCGCCTGCCAATCTAAGCTGGCTGGGCACGTTAGCTCCCTTTCTCTGCTGCTCCTCTCCAGTTTTCATACTTCAGAAAGCTTCAGCTCTTTCCTCGGGGAGTATAAGTGTTCTTCCTTAGATATTCCACTCAATGTGTGTCTGAGTGATCATGTTTTATGACTGGGGAAGAGAGGGTGAGTGCTGTGTGCTTCCTGGCAGCCGTCCTGAGCCATGTCTCTAAATCGCACGTGTAAAATGAATTCGCCCATCTAGTGGCACAGGCCGCTTTCTTGTTTTGGCTAGTATGAATACTGATGCAATGAATGTGGGGTGCAGCTATCTCTTGATACACTGCTTTTGTTCCCTTGCACGTATAGTTAGTAGTGAAATTGCTGTATCATCGGTAATTTTTGAAAACATTTCACCATAAGGTTTTTTTTTTTTTTTTGGTCATAAGGTACAAGTGCTGTCAAAACAGGGAGATTATGTGTGTGTGTGTGTGAGAAACACGTGTAAGTGATCCTCCAAGAACGCTGGCTGTGCGTGACTCAGAGGACTGTTACCTCAGTGCAGAGAGGTGTTTGGTCCTCTAACACACTTTATTACACTCGTGAAATGCATGTATTTTACACGTTTGTAACAGCGCCACTTGAGATGTGATGCAGAGCAGTCTCGGCTCAGTGAGCAGAATGTTCCCCACGTCATGTCCATGTCACGTGCTCCTACAGCACATGACTAAAAGTTGTAAGAGTGCCAGTTGCATGTGCACTCACTGTTAATTCTGTGAGAGGAAGTATTCACTTTTTTAAAATGTTTTCTAGATTTTCGCCATAGGATACATGTGGTTGCTAGATAGAGAGACAGAGACAGAGACAGAGAAACAGAGAGGGAAAGTGAGAAATCACCTCCCAGGAGGGATGACCTTGCCAATCCCTTCTCCCCCATTCTCATCTTGACACTTAGAGCATGCACACACATGCACCTGGTGTGAGTTTCAAGTCACTGGGTCTGGGACTCAAACATGATCGACATGCAGGAGTCCAGTACCTTAACACATCATGCCACCTGCTGGCTCAGTATTCACCATTCTTAACTCCATCAAGGATCTTCTGTTAAGACGCATGTATATAAGAAGTTTCTGCCAGTGCTAGTTTCATGCATTACTCAGCACAGTATAATTTCTGTGAATGAATGCATTTATTTAACTTCTTTGTTTGGAAATAATTATTTATTTTATTATTATTATTATTATTTTATATTTACTATTGGACAACTCTGCTCACCCAAGAGAACAGAGAGAGAGACATAGACAGAGATAGAGAGTGAGAAAGCAAGCAGCCAGGTCCGGGACTCAAACCCTGGTTGGCCATGTGGGAGTCCAGTGCCTTAGCCACCATGCCATATGCTGGTCCCCCTTTTAACTTCTTCTAAAGTACTCTACTAAGAAGATTTGGGACCAGCAGATGGCATAATGGTTATGTCACTGGACTCTCTCATAGTAAACTCTGGTTCGAGTCCCAGACTTGGTGGCTTAAACTCATGCCAGGTGTGTGTGCATGCATACCCAAAATTCCAAGAGGAGAAGGAATTGTGGCATGGTCATCCCCCTGGACAATGATTTCTCACTTTCCGTTTCTCTATCTCTGTTTCTCTGGTGAACACATGCACTCTATAGCAAAAATCTCTCTCAAAGAAAAAAAAAAAAGGTTTATTAAAGATCTTCTGAAGGCACACTATCAGAACAGTGTTGTTTCAGTGAATGGAAGTATTCACAACTTTTATGTCCATCCAATACACTCTGTTAAGTTGCATGTGTCAATGATGTTACTAAAAATGCAAGTTGCATAAGTCACTCACAATCAGATAACTTCAGTGAATATACATGTTCACCACACTTAACTACATGTCACCACTCTGTAAGACACACGTTTACAAAATGTTTCTGAAAGTGCCAGTGATGTAAGATTTAGAAAAGTGTTATTTTATTGAATAAAAATATCTCTCACTCTTATTTCCACCTACTAGTACATTCTAATAACACCAACATAAAAAGTATTTCCAAGTGTGATGAAAGGCATGTTGACTCAGAACAGTATCATTTTTCCAGAAAGACTCATTTGTCTCTCTGGAACCATCATTTTAACTCTGTTGAGACACGTGTAGAAAAGATGTTCCTGAGAGTGCTAGTTGTGCATGTAACTCAAAACAGTGTATAACGAGTGAAAGAAAGCATTCACTGCCTTTGCTACCACTTAAAACACTGTTTCTGACATTTGTTTAAAAGATGTTTCTAGGAGTGCTAATTGCTTTTGTGAACCAGAACAGTGTTCTACTGTCAATGAACATGTCTACCACTCAACTTCAGTACAACTCTCTGTTTAGACACATTTACTTATTTATTTAAAAACAATTATTTTATTATTATTATTTTTAAAAATTTTCAATAGAGCATGTGGGCTTACTAGAGAGAGGAATAGAGAGAGAGAGAGAGAGAGAGAGAAAGAGATAGAGAGGGAAAGCAAGCTGCCAGTTCTGGGTCTTGAATTGCAGTCAACCATGTGGTAATCCAGTGTCTTAACCGCTGTGCCACCTGCTGGCCCTAGACGAAAGAGTGAGAGAGAGAGAGAAAGAGATAGAGAGGGAAAGCAAGCTGCCAGTTCTGGGTCTTGAATTGCAGTCAACCATGTGGTAATCCAGTGTCTTAACCGCTGTGCCACCTGCTGGCCCTAGACACATTTATTAAAGTTGGTTCTAGGTTTGCTAGTTGTATAATTCTGAACATTTTTATTTTTGAATGTGAATGTCTTTCTCTGATTTCCATCAAATACAGTCTGAGACATGTGAATTAAAGGTGTTTCTAAGATTGCTAGTTACATACCTAATTAAGAACACTCATATTTCAGTGAACAGTATAATTCATTGCTCTTTCTTCCATTTAATAACTCTTTTTTCCTTCTAGGTTTTTTTGGCATAGGGCATGTGTATTTACCAAAGACACACACACACACACACACACACACACACACACACAGAGGCAGTGAGAGAGAAAGTGAGAAATCACCCCCTGGGAAGTAGAAATCTCCCCCTGGGAAGTAGTAGGAATGGCCACACCATAACCTTTTTCCTCAACTCTCTTCTTGGGATTTGGGCATGCATGTATTTGAACCTGTTGATTTTCAAGCCACTGAGCTCAGGAATTGAACTGCAGTCTACCATGTGGGAGTCCAGCATCTTTAATCACCACATCACCTGCTGGCCCCAATACACTCTTTTAAGACCCATGTATGGAGGAAGATGAATAGGAGGGGTTAAATGTATGTCTCCTACAGTGATTCAGCAATCATCCACACACAAAAGTGTCTTGGTGAGGCTTTGATTTCAAGATAGCAGTCGTAAATCTTCAGTGGATCTGAAGACCAAAGAGGTCTTCTTTCAGAAGGTAGACCTCTGCTCCAGTATTGGCTCACTGATCATGGCCCTGACTGTGGGCCAAAAGCAATCCCTCCCTCCTGTGGACTTGTCTCCTGCTTACTTGCCACTAGCCCCATCTGCCAAGGGACACAGGAGGAGCCATGCCCATCTATGCCCACAGTGACAGGGACACCAACCTTGGGACCAATTGCAGACCTTGAAACAGCTCTGAGACCCAGCTCCAGTCCTGCTCTACCACAATAGGGGGCAGTTCTCTCTGCACAAGGACCCTGACAAGATACACGTGTCCACCCTCTCCCAGCAAGACCACATCCTCCACTAGCAGGTCTGTCAAATGTCCTGTTTCTGAACTCTGAAGCAGTCATGTGTATTGTCTTTAGCCTTTCTTCATACAGCTTGGAACCAATCACGCCCCTTGGGCACTGAGTAGGAGACACATCTGTCCATGCCCACAGGACAGACGTGACAATATAGCTCCTACCTGTAGATTCTTCAGCTTCCTTTGGCTCAGCCTTGTTCTGATTCAATCTGCAAAGTGGACTGGTAGGAGACATGCCTGTCTGTTCCCCCAATAGCAGGGCTGTAGACCTTTATCCTAATGGTGGATCCTGAAGGAGCCCTAGACCTAGCACTGGACTTTGGCATAGCCAAATGTGGTTTGAGTCCTGAACCTGGTGGCTTGCTTTCTCACTTTCCCTTTCTCTATTTTGTTTCTCTCTGGTCAAATTCAAATAAATAGATTAAAATAAATAATTCTTTAAATAAATTTAAAGAAAAAGAGAAATGAAGAAGGAGTGATTGTAGCATGATCATACCCCATTGAGGTGGGGGTGCTTTCTCCTTCTCCCCCTGTCTCTCCATCTGTCTATCTCTGCTGAGCACATGCTCCCTTTTGCATTAACCACACAGTTAAAAGACCAGACCTATCTATATGCTACCTATGAGAGACTCACCTCAACTTAAAGGATACTCATGGACCCAAGTAAAGGAATGGAAAAATGTATTCCCTGTACATGGAAATCAACAGAGAGTAGAGGTAGCTATATTGATTTCAAACAAAACAGACCGCAGCAATGCAGTAGGGCCAGTACATTACCAGTGAATTTACTGGAGACAAAGCTGTGACCAGGAGCCCAAGCTAAGTTTATTAGCGCTCAGAGCACAGGTGAGAGTGCCCAGGAGAGACTGTGGGAGAATGCCTGGGGCAAGACATGAGCAAGTTTGCAGGTTCACGCTTTTTGGTGAGAAAGTCTTCTCTTCATGGTCTCAATTGTAGGGGAAGGGTGAGGAAAAACTCTGTAAACTCCTGTTCAGGTGGGCGTGCTGGTCATTTCTCAGGAAGGCAGGACGTCTGTGGTGATTGCTTACTGGAGGTAGAATCAGAGGCGGTTTGGAATATCTCCTTTCCCTGCTGTAAAAGCTGACCTAGGGGTATAACTTGGGCCGTTAACCTCCAGCAAATGTGCGTATGTCCTTAAGTAAGACTCATCTTAGACCCTCTTTATTACTCCTTGCTTGCCTATTTACTTATGAACCCTCCACATAGACTTTATGTCAAAAACTATAAAAAGAGACAAAGAGATGAGTATATTGTGAAAAGGAGTGAATTCAGAAAGACAATGCAATAATTGCAAATGTATATGCATCCAACTTTGGAGCACCTGCATGAAACTTATGGGAAATTGAGCTTAGAGCACCCTCTAGTGCTGAAATGACTACAGTGATCAAAGAATTAGAAAACTCAGCAGGCTTTTTGCATTGCTGGAAGGCCCTCTGAAGAATGGGTTCAGGGACCAGTAGCGTAATGGCTATGTCACTGAACTCCCATGTAGTCAACCATGGTTTGAGTCCCGGACGCGGTGGCTTAAACTCACACCGGGTGCATGTGCGTGCATGCCCAAGATCCTGAGAGGAGAATGGCGGAGAAGGGATTGCGGAATGGCCATCTCCCCGGGGGGTGATTTCTTGCTTTCTATCTCTCTGCCTTTCTCTGTCTTTCTGGCAAGCACACGCACTCTACAGCAAAAACCTCCCCCCCCAAAAGAAAAGGAATGGGTTCAAACAAGGCCAGACTACAGAGACTAACATAAATACCTAATTCTACAATGCCTAGACATTGATACACACCAACAAGCATCCGAAACGTTTGGGAAATATGACCTCAATATATAGATTAACTAAGTCACAGGTGATCAAACCTAGTGACACAGAAATGTGGGATCACTCGGACAATTTCAAAAGAGAAATCAAAATAACGTGTTTTAAGGAAACTCAACAAACTTTAAGAAAACACAGAGAAATGACTCAGGAATTTATCAGAAAAATTTAAAGAAGAGATTGAAGTAATTAAAAGCTTAATCACAAATTCTGAGCTAAAAATATGATAAACAAACAGAAAAATGCAATAGATGGTATCAACAGTACAACCGATCAAGCAAAAGCAATTATTCATGAGCTTAAAGGCAGACTATTTGTAAGTATACAGTCAGAAGAATAAAAAAGCATGAAAAGAATTAAGAAGTTTAAAGGATCTACAGTTTCAAAAAGCAAACATTAAGATTACTGACATTCAAGAGGAAATAGAGAATGACAAAAAAGATGAGAAGTTTGTTTAAAAAAAAAAAAAAAGGTAGGTCAGGGGCCAGCAGGTGGCATGGTGGTTAAAGTGTTGAACACTCCCACATGCCCATCCACAGTTCAAATTTTGGACCTGGTGGCTTTCTCATTTTCCCTCTCTCTCTCTTTCTCTCTGTGTGTCTCTCTCTGGTCAAATAAAAATAAATAAATTTTTTTTAAAAAAAGAAATAGTAGGTCTATTACATTTATGGTTTTGAGTATGTTGAAACACCCTTCCAAAAAGGAAAAGAAATAACAGGAAGAAACTTTTTTTTTTTGAGAGGTTTTTGCCTATAGGACTTGCCAGAAAGACAGAGAGAGACAGAAAGTGAGAAATCACCCCTTAAAGGGGATGGCCACACCAAAATCCCTTCTCCTCCATCCTCCTCTCAGGATCTTGGGCACACACGCACAGTGAGTTTAAGCCACTGGGTCCAGGACTCAAACCACGGTCGGCTACATGGGAGTCCAGCAACACAGCCATTATGCCAACTGCTGGTCCCAGGAAGAAACTTTTTAAACATGAGAAAATGTATAAATATCCAGATAAAGGAAGGTCAAAACTCATCAATTGGATACAGCCCAAGTAAGACTACCCCAAGGCATAAAATCATTGAATACTTAAATGTCAAGATGAACATGAGATCTTAAAAGTAACAATAGACAAGACCAGCAGGTGGACAGGTGGTTAAGGAACTGGATTCCCAAATGCCCCAACATGGTTCAAGTTCTGGACCTGACAACTGGAGAATCTGCTAGACGCAAGGTCACATGTGCAAAAAATACTGAGAAGAGATGGGAAGAGAGGCTACCCCACCTGAGAGGTGGTTTGTGACTTTCTCTCTTTCTATCTCTCTCTAGTGAGTGCTTACAACATTAAGTATAAATAGGACTCCATTTTTTCTTCAGAGGCACAGTCTGTCGTTTTAGCTCTGCTAGTTTCTCTGATAGTGTTACTAGTGACTGATGAGACAGAGAAGCATCCATGTCTCTAGTTGAAAGTTACTCCTCTGCAGTTCTGATTCCAAATCCGGACTCCTCTTACTTTGCTTTGAGAAAGCCCATGTTCTGAAGAAGATTGTCAACTTTAGCCCTTTCCGTAGACAGGTGCAGCTCTGCTTTCTTGAGAAGTCGTAGTCAGTTTTCTAATACTAAAGTTGCAGTTAGATTTTTGTCAAGTTTTCCCAGTTCAAGCTTGATTTCTTCATTTTTAGATTTGGTATGAAAAAGATCAGAAGTCAAACTATTCACTGCAGGGATAATACTAGTGAGTGAGGTATCCTTTGTTTCAAGGGCCACTACACTGTCAACCAAAGCATTCAGATAATAGGACTCAGTGCTAGACAGATTGGCAAAAGACAGACAGACAAACAAACAAAAAAGAAAGCAAAAACCCCCACAAAAATCAATCTATACAGAGAAAATATTGATAAGTTAAGCTACATTAAAACAAAATGAACAAAAAATCCTCTATGGAGCTTTACTGAAGTTGTTGTATATGCATTTTTAGTATCCATTCTACTCTTGCACAATATGCAAGTCAATAAATTCATGAAATTGCAAGGGTTACATAATCATTTTAATAGATGAAATTAAGTATTTCACAAAAGTTAAAATCTCTTCATAATACAAATTCTTAACAAATTAAGAATAGAAAGAATATACTTCAGCACAATAAAGACCATTTATGACAAACCCATAGCCTACATCACACTGAATAAAGAAAAGTTGAAAGTTTTTCTGCAGGGATCTTGAACAAGGTAAGGATGCCACTTTGACTGCTTTTGTTTATCGTAACACTAAAAAGCCTAGCCAGAAAAACTAAGCAAGTGAAAAAAATAACAAACATCTAAATTGGAGTTGTTGGAGACGTTGGCCCTGTTTGTAGAATACAGAATTACATATATAGAAAATCCTATGGATTCTATTCAAAAAATGTTACAATTGATAAATAGCTTCAGTAAAATTGCAGGATACAAATCGGCCTGTAAAAATAGTAGTGTTTCCATACTCAAATAGTCAACGACCTGAAAAATAATTTTTTAAAAATCTCATTTACAGTACCTACAAAACAATAAATGAATCCAAATAAACAGCCTTGGAATATATTTAATTGAAGAGGTGAAAAATATCTACAATGAAAACTACAAAACATTGATTAAAAAAATTGAAAAGGACACAAATAAATGAAAAACATGGATTGAAAAGTTAATATTGCTAAAAATATCCATACTAGCCAAAGTGAGTGATCTACATATTCAATGCAATTGCTATCAAAATGCTGATAACATTATTTGGAGAAACAGAAAAAATAATTCCAAAGGGTGTATGAAAACGCAAAAGACCTTGAATAAACAAAGCAATTTTAAGCAAAAGAAGAAATATGCAAGCAGCACACTACCTGACTTGAAAACAGTAAGGATCATTTATGGAAAACCCAAGGTTACAAACTTCCTCAAAGATCTAGAATAAGGCAAAAATGTTCACATTTGCCACTTTTATTCAACATAGTTCTTTATAGTCTACATAGGGCAACTAAATAAGAGGAAAAAAACGAAAGACACACTAATTGGAAACTAAAGCTACAGTAACTACAATAGCATCATATTGACATATAAACAGAGAGGTAGAAATATGAAACAGAAGAGAGAACCCAGAAATAATTCACACGTTTACAGTCAACTGTGTTTTGACAAAGATGTCAAGACCCCACACTGGGCAAAAGCATAATCTCTTCAATAAATGGTACTGAAAAACTGAACATCCACATGCAGAAGAACAAAATTAAACTCTTAACTCTCACCATATTTAAAAATCCTCTCAAAATGGGATTAAAGACTTAAACATAAAATCCTAAACTATGAAACTACTAGAAGAAAACATAGGAGAAACACATCATGACATTGGCCTGCACAAGGATTTTATTGTTTTAACACTTAAAAGCATAGGCACCGAAAGGAATAATATACAAATAAATTATATCAAACTAAAGAGCTTCTGCACAGCAAGGGCAAATATCATCAGAGTGAAAAGACAACCTAAAGAATAAAAAGAAAGTACTCACAAACTGTGAATCTGATAAGGGGTTAATATTTGAGAAACTCAAACAACTTATTAGCTAATAAATTAATTATTTTCTTTAAGAATTAAAAAAGACATGACTAAACATATCTTAAGAGAATACATACAAATGTCCAACAGGTAGATAAGAAATTGTCTAACATTCTAATTGCCAGAGAAACACAACCAAATAATCAAAACCACAATGAGATATAACCTCACCCAATTAGAGTGGATATTATAAAAATGTTTTAAAAAATAACAACAACAACAACAACAAAGGTTGATATTAGAAAAATGTTTTAAAAAATAACAACAACAAAAAAAAAATAAAAAAGAAAGAAATAACAAATTTTGTAGAATGAGGAAAAAGAGGAACTCATATATTGGAGGAATGTAAATTAGTACAACTATTACAGAAAACAATATGGCGATTCCTCAAAATATTAAAAATAGAACTATCAGTTGATACATCAATCTCATCACTGGATAAAGAGTCAAAAGAAATGAAATTAGTATATTTAAGAGATATCTGCACTCCCATATTTGTGGCAGCATTATTCACAATAGCCAAGGTATGGAATCAACCTAAGTGTCCACTAATGGACAAGTGAATAAAGAAAATGTGATGTGCACAGATGATGGAGTACTAGTCAGTCATAAGATGGAAATCCTTCATTTGCAACACCACAGATGAAACTGGAGGACATTATGTTCATGAAAACTGCCAAGAACAAAAAACAAATATTATGGGATGAGTGCGTTATCACAGATATGTGAAATCCAAAAAAAAAGTTGACCTATAGTAGTGGAGAGTAAAATAATGGGAACAGAGGCTGGAGTAATTAGGGGAAGGGGAAAGGGATAGGGATTGGTCAACAGGTATAAAATCACAGTTAGGAATAATCATTTCTTCTTTATATTACATAGTAGGATGACTATAGCTAATAATGAATATATTGTGTATTTCTTGGGTGATAGACCAGAGAATTACAGACATTACCACCACAAGGAAATGATACATATTTAACATGATGAAATGTTACTTGCCCCAATTTGCTCATTATACAATTTATACACATATTGAAACATCACACTGTACCCCACAAATATGTACAACTCTTATGTGTTAAATATAAATAAAACTTAAAAAAAGATAATAGAAGACATACTGCAACACATAGAATATTTCAATACCCCATATTCAACTGTGACTAGTTATTAAGGTAGAGAATTTACACCAAATTAACTTAACAGATGTAACTTTACAGATATAAACTGAATATTCTATCTAAGAGCATTCTCCTGAAAAACATATTGAGCATACAAGTGGACATGCTCAAATTCTGACAGAGTGGACCAGTGGAGGAGAAGGGATGGTGGCTTCATTCAGAGGTGCATTTTCTCTCTCTCTCTCCCTCTCCCTCTGTCTCTCTTCTCTGGCAAGTGCTTGTGCCCTCTGGAAAAATTTTTAAAAAGATTATTCATCATGATCAAGTTTGAGTTATCCCTAGAATAAAAAGATGGTTCAATATATGCAAATCAATAAATGTAATTCACTATATTAAAAGAAAAAAGGACAGAGGACCAGCAGGTGGTGTAATAATTATGTTGCTGTATTCTCACGTAGTTGACTGCAGTTCGAGTCCTGGATCCAGTGGCTTAAAACTCATGCTGGGCATGTAGTTGACTGCAGTTCGTGTCCTGGACCCGGTGGCTTAAAACTCACTCTGGGCATGTGTGTGTGCGTGCCCAAGATCCCGAGAGGAGAATGGAGGAGAAGGGATTGTGGTGTGACCATCCCCCCTGGGGGGTGATTTCTCGCTTTCTGTCTCTCCATCTTTCCAGTGAGCTTACGTGCCCTATAGCAAAATATCTTTCTAGAAAAAAATAAAAGAATAAAGGGCAGAATGACCGGTAGTCATTTTGGTAGATGCATAAGAAGCATGTGACAGAAGTCGACACCCTTCCAAGATAAAAACTCTCAACAAGATAGATGTAAAGGAAATGTTCCTCAGCTCAATAAAGGCCACATATGAGAATTCCAGCTAAGAGGAGACTCAATAGTGAAAAGTTGAAAGCATCTCCTCTATGATCAGCTATAACATAGGATGCACACTAGCTCCTGTTCTGTTCTGCATAGTATTAGAAGTCCTAAATAAAGAATTTAAGTAAGGAAACAAAAGCCATCCAAGTGGAAAAGAAAGAAGTGGAATCTGTTTCTGTTTGCTAACAACATTATTTTACATATAGAAAACCCTAAAGACTCCACCAAACAAACAAACAACAATAAAAACTGTTATTACGGACAAGCAAAATCTGTAGTTATGGGATAGAAAATCAACTTACAAAAATAGTGTCATTTTTATACATCAACAATTAATTATCTGAAAAAAATGGAAAAACATTTCCATTGACGATAGTGTTTAAAAATATTTAAGAGTAAATCAGACATAATGGAATGGAATGCCAGTTAGACCACGTTCATGGACTAGAAAATTTAGTATTGTTAAAAGTCTGTACGACATGATCTACAGATTCAATGCAATCCTCATCAAAATTTTCATGTAATTATTACAGAAAAACAGAAAAGAGAAAAACAACTGTAAAATGTATATGGAATGGGAACCAGCAGTTAGCATAATGGCTATGTCGCTGGACTCCCACGTAGTCGACCGCGGTTCGTGTCCCGGACCCAGTGGCTTAAAATTCATGCCGGGTGCGTGTGCGTGCATGCCCAAGATCCCGAGAGGAGAATGGAGGAGAAGGGATTGCAGCGTGACCATCCCCCCTGGGGGGTGATTTCTCGCTTTCTGTCTCTATGTCTCTCTCTGTCTGTCTGGCGAGCGCACGCGCCCTACAGTGAAAAATCTCTCCAAAAAAAAAAAAAATTTATATGGAATCATGAAAGACCCCAAATAGCCAAAAGAATCGCGAGCAAAAACATTAAGCTGGGGGACCAGCAGTTAGCGTAATGGCTATGTCGCTGGACTCCCACATAGCCAACTGCAGTTTGATTCCCGGACCCGGTGGCTTAAACTCATGCCGGTCGCATGTGCATCCATGCCCAAGATCCCAAGAGGAGAATGGAGGAGAAGGGATTGCGGCGTGGCCATCCCCCCTGGGGGGTGATTTCTCGCTTTCTATCTCTCTGTCTCTCTCTGTCTGTCTGGCGAGCACACGCGCCCTATAGCAATAACCTCTCCAAAAAACCCCAAAAAACAAAAAACAAAAACCAAAAAACACTGAGTTGGAGTCATCACACTACCATTATAAAGCCACAGTAATCAAAATCTCACAGTAGTGGCTTCCACCAATAACATGTTTGGTTTCAAACACCAGTTGACTACATTTACAACTTTCACAGTTATCAGCTGTGAATGGAATTTTCATTAAAACATTTTAATATAATTCTTGTGCTTACTTGGCCCTACACTGGTCATTCCATCAATTTTTACATTAAAAATATTGAATAACACTATTATCCTCCTGCAAAAAAAAAAAATTTAAAAAAGAAAGAAAGTAAAGAAGAATAAATAAAAAGAAAGATGGGTATTCTAAATGACTTTTGGGGCCAGAAGATGTTGTGGAGGTTAAAACAGCTGGAATTCACTTGGCCAAGGGTGTGGTTTGAGCCCTGGGCCTTGGAAAATAAACTGAGAGTGTGTGTGTGTTTGCATGCTCAAAATCCCGAGAGGAGAATGGAAGAGAAGGGATTGTAGTATGGTCATTCCCCCTAGGAGGAGTCCCATAAAAGGTGCTTTCTCACTTTCACTTTCTCTCTCTGTCTCCTGTGAACAGAGCACACTCACCCTAAAGCAAAAGAAGAAGGAAAAAAATACTTTAGTTTTTAGAATTTCAGGTAAAATAGCAAAACCTGGTCTGTAATATCCTGCCAGTCTCTGACACCTGATTTTCCCCCAAGGTTTTTTTTTTTTTGAGAGGTCTTTTGTTATAGGGTGCGTGCATTCGCCAGAAAGACAGGGAGGGACAGAGAGACAGAAAGTAAGAAATCACCCTCAAGGGGCTATGGCCACACCACAATCCCTTCTCCTCCAGTCTCCTCTGGGATATTGGACACATACATACATGCATCTCATGTGAGTTTAAGCCACCGGGTCTCGAACTGCAGTGGACTACATGGGAGTTCAGCAACATAGCCACTATGCCAACTGTTGGTCCCTTCCCCTAAGCTTTATCACAGGCCACTTACTGCAGAGCTGCTGTTTTTTCCTACTCATGTTCTTGATTAATCAACATTTAGGCTTTTCCATGTCATTAAAATGTTCTTATACTCCTTTTCCCAGGCAATTGCAGAGCATTGAGAATTACTTGGTTTAAAGTTACATGCTCCTGTAAAATTTGTGTTTTCTCTTGGGCCAGCAGGTAGTATGGAGGTCAAGGTGGCAGGGGCCCACATGGCCCACTGTGCAGTTTGAGTCTAGGGCTTAGAGGCTTGCAAACATGCCAGGAACATGTACATTCTTGCCCCAAATCACAAGAGATGAATAGAGGAGAAAGGATTGCAGCACACCGATCTTTCAGGAGGGATGATTTTTTACTTTCCCTCTCCGTTTCTCTTTGACAAGCATAAGCATCCTATAGCCAAAAAAAAAAAAAAAAAAAGGAAAACAAAAATTTATTTTTGCCCATATTATTAGAAGCCCGATTCATTATTAATCTTAACCTCTTACATTTTCCATTGAAATTTTTAATAAAAATGCTATATGCTTAGAAAATATAAATGCACATCCTAAAACATAAGAGAAACCACATAAGACATGGCATTACTTGACCAGCTTAGGGAGCTGTGTGTTCTATTCACAGCAGGCAGAGCCGGGCGTGGGTATTCTGGGGTCTCGGCTCATGAGAATAAAGGGGCTGATTGTAGGAAAACAAGCAGTGATTAGTGCAGCGATGTTCACTAGCCACTTACTGGGATTATTAATCAGAGTAACCCATAATGTGAATAAGTAGGAGAGAGCGTAAAATGATATAAAGGTGCTCAACAGGACAAGAATGCTTTCAGTTACTCTGGACTCGGGAGAGGATCTTGAGGACAGGTTGGTTCTGTGAATGTGTTGGACCCGCTGCCTGTGTCTGTACAGGATGAAAACCATGGAGCTGCAGGCCCAGATCATGAGTCCCAAACACAGAAAATCATAGCATGAAAACAATATGACAGGTAATGAATATGAAAATCTATTATTTCGTATCACAGAACAGAATACAACATCCTTCTTTGTAGTATGGTTTTTGCCATTCCTCTTCCCAGTCATATACATGGGAACGACGCTGTTCACCAGCATGTTTACCACCCAGCACAGGATCAGGGAGTGGGACAGTCCAACATATTGAGAAGTGTGTAGTTTCAGCTCTGCCCACCTGGAGTTTCTGGGGCTGATGGTGAAGGCCTGGAAGACACTCAAGAGGCAGGTGCTGCCAATAGATACACCTCTGCCCACTCTGTAGACATAGAAAACGAGTTGGCATCCAATATTACCAAGGAAATAGTTGACCCCCAAAGCAGAAAGTGTCTGCAGAATCCCTTTAGAGAGAAAGATCAAAATGTTGGCTACAGTCAAGTGCTTGACCACGAGGTCCGTGGACCTCAGTGTGGCTCTGGTGAAATAAAGAACACTATAATGGTAAAGGAGGAAAAAATTACCCAGCAACCCAATCACGGTCTGAGATAAGAAGATCACTCCCATTGCCATGTCACTGGAGGCCATTTGTGGATTTTTCAGCCACAGATTTTCCACTCAGTGAGAGGATCCTGCATGAGCACGTGAGCCCTGTGTTCCTGGGGCAGTGGGAGTTCATCTTTGTCCGCCGACTATTTTCAACCCACACTTTTTAAAAATATTAAATCCTAAATTTTTCTTGTTCAAAGTTTTGCTGTAAAAGGAAAAACATTGTGTTCTCTATTATAGCTAAAAACACATATAGTATTGGATTAGTGTTTCATTCATGAGTTTTACAAAGCTTCAACGAAGTAAGTGCTTCACTTTTATTTCCCAGGTAAGGAGCGCTTAGGCACAGGAAGGTTGACTAACATTTATAAATTCCCCTCCTGGTAAAAGACACTCAGGTGTTGAAGATGGGCTTAACTACTGTGTCTCTGAACATCAGACATACTTGCTTTTTTTCTTTTTAGACTTCACGTATTTTTAAATTTTTTGTGTATCCTGTCAATTTTATAAAGAATTGATGTATATGTTTTTAAAATTAAGATTGTGACAATTTCTCATTAAAACTGAATTGCTTCACATGAGGCAGAGATCACCTATTAGAGTTCTACGTGGAAAAGAGATGTTGTGATTGTGGTATAATATTGAAGAACTGATCACACCAGAGCAAATGGAACTTAAGTTTCTAAGTGAAAAATTTAAAAGGAGATCTGTTACTCCCCACAGACAGCCTCTGCCTATGGATTATTCCAGTTGTGGACTGGGCGTGCGGAGCGTACCCATACCGGTCACCACTCTCTATCCTCCCGAGAAAGCATCAACTTCTGGACCAGAAATCCAAAGCACAAGCGGTGTGCTGCTGAGAAGTGAGTGGTCCTCCCCAAAAAGGACAGATGGCAGTGGAATTTTTGGCAGTCTGGACTTTTTATTTATTTATTTTTTTACGGTTATTGTCATAGGATAAATGGTCTTGCCAGATTGAAACAGAGGACGCCAGTGAGAGACAAAGTGAGAAATCACCCCAGAAGCAAGATGGCCATGCCACAAACCCTTCTCCATTCTCCTCCTAGGACGGCATGCATGCGCATGTGCCCAGAAGGATTTTTCAAGCCCCTGGGTCTGGGACTCCAACTGCAGTTGTCCATGGGGGAGTCTATCAACATCACCACTACGCCACCTGCTGGCCCCAAAGGAGACTCACTTTAACCAAAAAGGAACACATAATGGAATGACTGCGTACTAAGCAAAGTGATATAAAATAGGAGTCGAAAGGGAAATATTGCAAAGGAAATATTAGTTACCGTGAATAATAACTTTTTAAAGGTTTTTGCAATAGGACATTTGCATTCACTGGAAAAAGACATAGAGTCAACCTGAGGGAAAATGAGAAATTACCCCTGGGCAGGGATGGTCACATCACAATCCCGTGCCCTCCATTCTCTTCTCAGGGCTTTGGGCACGCACATGCATGTGTCTGGTGTGATTTTCAAGCTGCTGGGTCTGGGACTTGAAGTGTGATCAGCCATGTGGGGTTCTGGAACTCTTTTTGGCAGATATATATATATATGTATATATTTACACACACACGTGGGGGGCCAGCAGGTGACATGCTATTAAGGCACTAGATTCCCATATGGCCGGCCGTGGTTTGAATCATGGACCCAGTGCCTTGAAAAGCAAGCTGGCTGAATGTGTGTGTATGCTCTCTAAATCCCAGAAGGAGAAAGGAGGAAAAGGGACTCCAGCACAGTCATCCCACTTGGGAGATGATTTCTCACTTTCTCTCTGTCAGTCTCTCTCTGGTGAGCACATGCACCCTATAGAAAAACCTAAAAAAAAGAGGAAATAAATACATAAATAAATAAAATAGGACCAGCAGTTGGCATAATGTTATGTTGCTGGACTCCCATGTAGTTGACTGTGGTTCGAGTTCCAGACCCAGTGTCTTTTCTTTTTTTTTGGAGTGGTTTTTTTTTTTGCTATAGGGTGCGTGCATTCGCCAGACAGACAGAAAGAGACATAGAAACAGAAAGCGAGAAATCACCCCCCATGGGGGATGGTCACGCCGCAATCCCTTCTCCTCCATTCTCCTCTCGGGATCTTGGGCACACACGCAC
>NW_006159728.1:841392-857570 GCF_000334495.1 Tupaia belangeri chinensis | reverse complement strand
TCCCTTTTTTTTTTTTTTTTTTGGAGCGTTTTTTGCTATAGGGTGCGTGCGCTCGCCAGACAGAGAGAGACAGAGAGACAGAAAGCGAGAACAGACACATGTGCACGCTTGCCCAAAATCCTGAAAAGAGAATGGAGAGATTGCATCATGGCCACTCCCCTAGGGGGTGATTTCTCACTTTCTGTCTCTCTGGCAAGAGCATGCACCCTATAGCAAAAATTTCTCTCAGAAAAATAAGTAAATAAAATGTAAGTTCACTATTCAAAAAGAAAAAACAAAACTGGTTGAAAAACTTGTTCATTGAGTCAATTTATACTACCAACATAAGCAGTGAGACTGGGAATGGCATTAGAGTATCTTTTAAAGCCATACAAAATACCACAGCGTGATGCAATTCTATAAACTGCTGAAGTCCATGACTCATTTTTAATACAAAAACCTAGGGTTATCCTAACCTTTCCTTGAATTCTCCTTCCCTGACTTGAAGAAAGAAAACAGTTTACACATAATCCACAGGCACCAACCGTTTTCTGTCACCGCACCATCACTGTCTCTATTCAGTAGAGACTATGCCCAGAGTAGGTGAAAGCCTGTATTCCCATTTCTGAATAGAAATCAGTCAGCTACATCTTACGTATTATCGCAGGCACAAAGGTGTGGCTGAAATCCTCTGCTAATTCTGGAGCTGTCTCTGACTCTTGTAGGGACTCTTGCTAAAACACCTAGCAGATTCATTTCCAGTTATATGAGATAAAAAACAAAATAGATCCATACATCAGACTCCAACAATGAAAAACAGTGAAAATAACAATATTAAGCTAGAAGCAGTGAGAGACTGGTTTGTTGAACTGGACCTCCATTTCTTCACCAGTAGTGTAGCCCATAACTTTGTAATTATTCCCTCCTTCCCACATGGCTTTGGCTGGCTCAGTTTCTATGCAGAAGAATCCTTTTTATAGACAAAAACATTAACTCCATGTCCTGGTCAACTTCTTTGTCTTAAAGACTCTGTCTCAAAGACTGAAATATGAAGTACTCACCCGACTCCTTGCTGTCAGGACAATGGGCTCTAGGCGATAGGACAGAAAGAGAATGTGTGCAGAGGGGCAGCCAGGCCTGGGGTATGGGGTTGCGATCCTGTGACCTCACCTCCCCACAGGACTGCAATTATCATTTCACTTGTAGCAAGAATGACAGGACACACTGGGGAAGCTAATGAATTTTGTTTATAAAACCTTTATTGCAGTTACCATGAACAAAAACAATTTAAATGTTCTACTGAGGCCCTCAAGAGAAATGAGTATTTGGAGTATAACTTTTTTCTAGTCCTAGGATGCAGACCAGGGACTCCTGTGGAGGGAGCAGGAACTGCTGAGATTTTGGACATGGCGTACTGACAACAGAGCTTGGGTGTCTTAGTGGAATTTGAACTTCCTCGAGACATGCTTTTGCTTAAAATTTAAATTTCTGTAGATCCCCAAGTCTCAAAGTCAAACTATGAGTACAGTAACAGCTTATATTTTCCAGAGGGAAATGCTACTGAGGAGTTGAAAAATTATGCTACTTAAACTCTTTAAAATTTTAAAAAACAAGACCTGGTCGTTAACATGACTGAAGCTCACATAGGTGACCATGCAGTTTGAGTCTGAACCTGATGCATGCTGGGCATATGTGTGTGTCTAAAATTCCAAAAGAAGGAAGAGATGGAGGAGAAGGGATTGCGATGTGACCATTCATCATAGGGAGGGAACTGTGTACTTTTCAATGCTCTTTCTCTCTCTATGTCTCTCAGTCTCTCCCTGTAAGTATATGTACCTTTTGGCAATTTTTTTAATAAAAAAGTTATAGAACAGTAAACTGCCCCACAGAATTTAGAACTTAAGAAGAGTTATTAGTAGGATATGAGACTGTTGCCTGGTTTGAGCCATACAGAATATTATAGAAAATTAGGATATAAATAATAATATAAATAATACTTTAAAATGTTGTTATTGTGTCAACAGAGTAAAATATCATTTCAGATCAACCACACATTTTATCTGGAATGAAAGTGAGATTTAGCACAAGGAAAACCATGAATATAAGAAAACACATTAATAAGAATGTCATGTGTTCATGCTCACAGATGCAAAAGAGACAATATCAGAACTCTACATACTATTAAAACCAAGTTGCTGTAGAACATCTCTGCAAGCATGAAATTAAATGTGTACATGTGAAAAATGCGGAGCTCACAAGTTTGAAAATGAAAATTCTATTATATCAATTTCTAAATTGATTCTGGCCATAAATAATATAACTTCTGTCTGATTGTGTTCTGGAGATATAAATCTTATTACAAAAATATGACAACTGAAAATATCCATAAACATGGTCCAGCTAGTGGCACAGCAGTGAGGATGTCTGGATACTCCATGGTCAGCCATGTGGTTGGAGTAACAAATGTGACGACTTGAAAAATATACCAGGCATGTGTGCATTCATTCCCAGAATCTCTAAGTAAGGAAGATGTGGAGTAAAAGGGAGTGTACTGTGACTCTCATGGGGGGGGGGGGGCTTCTTTCTCATCTTCCCTGTCTTTTTCTAACTCTCTCCCTGGCAAGTGCATGACCCCTGGCAAATTACTGTGTGTGTATATAAATATATATGTGTGGAGAAAAAGAAACCACCACCCAGTTCCTTCAATCCCAGAGAGAGTAGGAGCAGCAGGGAAAGAAAAGTTTCTGGTCTTAGCTCATCAATAGGGATTCCCACCCAGCCTTCAGCACCTTCCCTGTCTTTTTCTAACTCTCTCCCTGGCAAGTGCATGACCCCTGGCAAATTACTGTGTGTGTATATAAATATATATGTGTGGAGAAAAAGAAACCACCACCCAGTTCCTTCAATCCCAGAGAGAGTAGGAGCAGCAGGGAAAGAAAAGTTTCTGGTCTTAGCTCATCAATAGGGATTCCCACCCAGCCTTCAGAGGTGGCCACCACACAGATTGAACTAGCACCTAATATCCTACCGGTCCAGCTCAACCTCCAGCCACACTGGGAGCAGAGTGGTTTTGCACACAGTAACCAAACACCTGAAAACAGGGAGATTTGGGTGAAAGTCTCTTCCCACAACCACATCCACCATGAACAAAAGGAGGGAAACTCCCCTCTGAAAACCTGAATCCCAGACTCCCACTGTGAGTTCCACACTCCCACCCACAATAAAGGAGGAACATTGGCACAGCGCTAACACACACCACAGGCAAGCACATGAGCACACAGCTACAATAACATCCTCCGAAGAAATAGGAAAAATTGTGTACATCACCAGCAGACTAAAAAGCAAAGCAGAGTCCCAGAGAAGAAAGTCAGAGAATACCTCCCCCCAAAAGGAACATCATAACTGCTCACTCACAATGGATAAAACACAAGAGATCCCAGAAATGCCAGAAAATTAATTTAGATTATTCATTGTAACACAACTCAGTGAGATGCAAGAAAAAAAGAGAGAACCAGTTCCAGGAATGGAGAAAATTCTTCCATAAAAAGATAGACTCCCTGAAAAAGAATCAAACCGAAGTTTGGAAAGAAGAATGTAATGTAGGAAATCAAAACCTTCCTTGAAAGTATCAACAACAGAATGGACCACACAGAAGAAAGACTCTGACGTTGAAGACAGAACCTCTGATTTAGTCTAAGCAACAAAAAAGAACAGAAGAATAATCATTAAGGGGTTATCTTGGAACTTGTGGCACTTTGTCATGATGGCACTCCCTGCCGCTTGAGTTCAACCCACCTACCAGGACACCTGGGACTGAGATTCCCTGACCTCTTCCTGTGAGTGCATCCCCACCTCCCTGGGCTATCTTTCAAACTGTGGCACTAAAACCCACGTGCTGTGTTATTCACAGACTGTGACATGATCGTCTTCACTAAATTATATATCTTTAGCTTGTTCCCTCCTCTTCAAGAGCTGAAGGTTATGTAGAGGAGACATCACTCAAGTTACAAGCTTTACCTGCTCTGATCTGGAAAACACAGCATTTTAACAGAAACACACCTGGAAACGAAGGGTGAAATTCCCTCTTCCAGTACTACAGAATCTACTCTCATAAACAGAAAAAAGGGACTACTGAATCAGCTGACCAAAATCCAGCACAGATCTTGAAGGAACATGAGAAAACAAGGCTCTCCTCCAGATAAGCACAGTAGCCCCGCACCAGTGATAGACAGAATAAAGTTATTCACAGAAATGTCCTAAAAAGAATTCCAAACATTCATAATGACAAAATTCAATGAGATGTAAGAGAAAACAGACAATCAATTCCAGTGAATGAGAAAATCATTCTAGGACATGAAAGAGGAACTCCATAAAGAGAAGATATTCTAAGAGATAATGAATTGAATATCTGGTTTCAACAATGATGGGGCAGATTACAGGGAGAGCGTGAGGGAGAAAGAGCTGAAGAGGGATCATGGCTCACCTCCTCTCACATGTCTTTGAACTCTCACGTGTGTTAACTGGGATCTGGAGGGTCCCTCTTTTCCCTGCCCCTGCACCACTAGAATATCTGGTTCCATCCTTAATGGAGCAAGTTGCAGGGTGAGCATCAGGGACAGGGAACTGCAGAGAGCCTATGGTTCACTTACTCCCATCGATGACTTTTGTAATATCTAGCATCCTTTGAGACTTCATATTTTACTGATCTGTGCTATATATACATCTCTCTTTTCAGCTACATTCTTTAGTTTCCCCCCAACTACACCTGGTCCTGAGACTCTGGGGAGAAACCAAGCACCTCAAGCTGGCTACATACACACATACTCCGATCAGAACATGAAGCCCTCATCAAAGAACACATCAAAGAAGTAGAGTGCATCTTTCCCCTGGACATTGCAGGATTAACTCCAAGAAAGTAGGAAGAAATATATCATTCATCACATGACAAGAAACAAGTACAGAGACACAAGAAATATGAGAAACCAAAAGAACAACTCCTCACCATCCACAGACACTACTTGTGGGAACATCAGATTAAAAATTCAGAGTATTCATAGTGGCAAATCTAAATGAGAAACAAGAGAAAAGAGAAAATAAATTCCTTCCAGAATTTGAAAGAAGAAATGGACACCATAAAAAAAATTGAATAGAATTGTTAAGGATGAAGGCTAAAATACAGGAAATCAAAACCTCCCTTGAAAGTATCAGAAGCAGATTAAATCATGCAGAAAATTAAATCTCAGAACTAGAAGACAAAACTCTGACCTAGAAAAAATGTCACCGAAAAGAATACAAAAAGTAAGCCAAAAAAAAATAAAAAGAGGATAATATATGGGAAATGCTAGTACCATTAAACACTGAAACATCTAAATAATCGGTATTCAGAAGATGAAGAATCTTATAAGGGCATTGATCATCTATTCCAAAAATCCTGGAAGAGAACTTTCCAAACCTAGAGAAGCAGTCAAACATCCAGACCTAATAATACAAAGGACCCCAGATAGAATCAACCCAAGAAGACCTTCTCCATGACATATAATAGGCAGACTGGCAAATATCTAAAAAATGGCAAGAGAGAAACTTCAAGTTACTAGGCAGATTGACTACTACCACAGATAAAGATAAGAGTCTAAAAAATGGCAAGAGAGAAACTTCAAGTTTCGAAAAGAATACAAAAAGTAAGCAAAAAAAAAAAAAAAAAAAAAAAAAGAGGATAATACATGAGAAATACTAGTACCATTAAATACTGAAACATCTAAATAATCGGTATCCAGAAGATGAAGAATCTTATAAGGGCATTGATCATCTATTCCAAAAATCCTGGAAGAGAACTTTCCAAACCTAGAGAAGCAGTCAAACATCCAGACCTAATAATACAAAGGACCCCAGATAGAATCAACCCAAGAAGACCTTCTCCATGACATATAATAGGCAGACTGGCAAATATCTAAAAAATGGCAAGAGAGAAACTTCAAGTTACTTACAAAAGTTATCCTATTGGGATAACATTGGACCTCTCAGGGGAATCAATGCAAGCAAGGAAAGACTAGGAAGATATAGTCAAAGTGTTAAAAGAAAAAAAATTTCTTTTTTTTTCATTTTTTAGAATTGATTCTTTTTTATTTTAAATTTATTTATTTTACATTCATTCACTATATATCATTGTAGCATTTAAAATGAATTTTCCATATAGAATACCCTGTATATTGGCTCAATCAAAGATATTACCATATAACAAATAATTTTCCACTTCTTGTTTCTTATATATATTGCTTCTCTTTTCCCCTTGATTTTCTCCCTTTCACCCTCTACCATTCCCCGCCCTCCTCCCACACTGTCATATTTACAATTGTTTCCATGGTTTCTTTTTTCCTTCACACTTTATTGATTCACAAACAATCTCAATTAAACTAACTACTTTCAGTAGTAAGTGGAGTTGATATAATCATTTCTATGAACACGTGTCTGATTTTAGGCATAAGACTCAGTGAGTAGAATGAACCTAGATGAGGCTATGTAGTGTACTGTGGACATTAAGAAGGCATGCTTTGTTTTTGTTTTTGGTGTGTGTGTGTGTGTTATGTATTTTGTTTTTAATTCAAAAAAAGCAGTTTTAGCTAATAGAAATCAAAATCAAAATACGTTAAGAAAGGGACCAGCAGTCAGTGTAATGTCTATGTTGTTGGACTCCCATGTAGTCGACTGCAGTTTGAGTCCTGGACCTGGTGGCTTAAACTCACGCCAGGCCTGTGTGCATGCGTGCCTAAGATCCCAAGAGGAGAATGGAGGAGAAGGGATTACGGCGTGGCCATCCCCCATGGAGAGTGATTTCTTGCTTTCTGTCTCTCTGACTCTCTCTGTCTTTCTGGCGAGCACATGTGCCCTATAACAAAAACCTCTCCCTCCCCCACAAATAAAAGAAAATTAAGAAAAAATTTCCTAAGACTTAAAGCCAGGAAAATGGTTAGGATTCTGTCCAAACAGTAGGTAGATACTAAAAGCTCAAAAAGCAGATATGGACAAAACTAAAATCTAGTAAAAAAGGTACAGTCATTTTCTTCTAAAACATTTTTTTTTCTCTTCATTCCCCTTTTACCAAAGAGAGGCATAACTTGTAAAAAATGTTTAGTTTCAATTTGGTCTGCTATTTGCACAAAGCCCCATAAGAATTTAATTGGCTTTGCTGGGACCTTTATAAGGAACTTCAGATTAGACTCTTTAAAAAGCCTACCAAGGCATAGTCCCTGGTTACAGGGAGAGCGTCAGGGAAACAGAACCGAAGAGGAATCAAGGAGCACCTCCTCTCACATGACTTTGAACTCTCGGGTGTGTTAACTGAGATCCTGAGGGTCCCTATTTTTCCTGCCCCCTGTACCATTAGAATATCTGCTTCCATCCTGGATGGGACAAGTAGCAGGGTGAGCGTCAGGGACAGTCTACACACTAATTTCTCACCCAGGTAAGGGCTACAGGTGCACCATTCATCTCTTTGGAGATCCAAGGAAATTAACAGACTGTCTCTCACTCATGCAGCATTTCTCAAGCAGCCTACCCACTGATTCTCGCCTGGAGAAGGGCTATGTCACCATTCATCTCTACGGAGATCCCAAGAATCATCATGGGTAATAGGCTATCTCCTGCTCACAGGGCTCTAAAAGGAGGAGCTATTGTATTTATTAAGTCAGGCTAGTCACTCGGTACTGCCCCAAACCATTTCTCAAATGTTAATAGAAATTGATGCCTATTGCCCTTGGTACCCTGAGGCTGGATCATTGAAATGAAATGATCGGGGAAAAATTGGTATCTGCTTGCATGAAGAGCCATGTGCTCCTATAAAAATATTATACGCCTGGCATCTTTGCAAACATGCCATACTACTATTTGGAAAACCTGATCATCTTTAACCCTCTCTGAAAGAGGTATTAGCAGCTAATGCAGAGACCAGACCTAATCCAACTACCCCACTTGCTCTTTCTAATCTCCCTACCCCATTCAAGGCCTTATCTAAAGAACTGCCTAGGGGTGGGACCAGCAGTTAGTGTAATGGCTATGTCCCTGGACTCCCGCATAGTCGATGATGATTCGAGTCCCGAAACGGGTGGTTTAAACTCATGCCAGGCACGTGTGCGTGTGTGCCCAAGATCCCGAGAGGAAAATGGAGGAGAAGGGATTGAGGCATGGCCATCCCCCTGGGGGGTGATTTCTCACTTTCTGTCTCTCTGTCTCTCTCTCTTTCTGGCAAGCACACGCGCCCTATAGCAAAAATCTCTCCAAAAATAAAAAATAAAAAAGAACTGCCTAGGGAAAAACTGCCCAGAGGATATTTGCAGGAATGTCTGAGCAGTACTTTACAAGAAGGGGACACTTCCATGCTTTCTGTCTAAACTATTACACACAAAAAAGGGGACAAACCACATATGAATATTTACCCTATAGCATACTTAAGGAGTTTAGACAAACTATCACTGAATGCGGAACCAGCAATCATTACATTATAGGGATGATAGACAATATAGGTACAAGCTATGAGCTTAGAACCAATGACTGGAAAGTGTTGGTAAAAATGGTAACTACTCCTGCTCAATATACAGTTTGGAGACAAGAGTTTGATGGTGGATGACATCAGGTACCTGCCAATAATGTAATAAGAAATCCAGAAGTGACTGCTGAAATATTGTCAGGGACCGGTGATTATGCTACTAATGAGCGACAGTCCCGCTTGCCACCAGACGTCTCTGGGCAAATAGCCACCACTGCCACTTGTGCATGGAAGAGAATACCTGATTCTTCTGGGGGATGCCTTTCTTTTGTTAAGGTACGTCAAGGGCCACAAGAAACCTATGAATTATTTCTAGACAGGTTGCAAAGATCTTCGTACAGGTAAGTAGAAAATGCCAATGCAACTGAGGTACTGTTGAAACAACTGGCCTTTTGAAATTTATTTATGGCACCGTAAGTATTTGGGAACCAGCAGTTAGCATAATGGCTATGTCGCTGGACTCCCACGTAGTCGACTGTGGTTCGCATCCCGGACCCAGTGGCTTAAAACTCACGCCAGGCACGTGTGCGTGCGTGCCCAAGATCCTGAGAGGAGAATGGAGGAGAAGGGATTGCAGCGTGACCATCCTCCCTGGGGGGTGATTTCTCGCTTTCTGTCTCTCTGTCTCTCTCTGTCTGTCTGGCGAGCGCACACGACGCGCCCTATAGCGAAAACCTCTCCAAAAAAAAAAATTATTTCTGGCAAGTCCACCACCTCTTTAGCAGACATGATAAAGGTGTGTCAGATAGTAGGTACCGAAAGCCACAAACAAGGATTGTTGGCTGCAATACTGAGATCTCCAAATAGAAAATGCTATCAATGTGCAAAAGAGGGACATGTTATCAAGAATTATAGGGAAAAACAAAGGGAGCCTTCCTCAAAAAGTAAACACTGTGGCAAAGGCTTTTGTTGGACTAACCAGTGTCGTTCTACTGGTGTCAGGAAACCCGATACCAGGCACACCTCCAGCCCTAGACCCAAGGAGGCATCACTCTTGTCCCAGTCCAACCCAGTAACCGGCAACATCCCTAACCAGACAACTAGGCTAGAAATTTATGACTCTGGGACCAACAGTTAGTGTAATGGCTATGTCGCTGGACTCCCACGTAGTTGACCGCGGTTCATGTCCTGGACCCGGTGGCTTAAAACTCACGACGGGCGCGTGTGCATGCGTGCCCAAGATCCTGAGAGGAGAATGGAGGAGAAGGGATTGTGGCATGGTCATCCCCCCTGGGGGATGATTTCTCACTTTCTGTCTCTCTCTCTCTCTCTGTCTTTCTGGCGAGTGCATGCGCCCTATAGCCAAGACCTCTCAAAAAAAAAAAAAGAAAAAGAAAAGAAAGAAATTTATGACTATTCATGCTATGGCTGGAAGTACTGGCGTTGATTTAATTGCTCAAGAGTTTGTTCCTTTAAGTTTGCCAGAAGTTTCTTTGGTAAACAGTCAGTTATCAGGACCTCTATAAAAGGGGCACATGGGGCTGGTTTTCCCTCAGTTTCATATTTTTTAAACTCTGGATTGTGTGTTACACCCAGAGGAAAAACTGATGGTTCGACCACTTGCAATCTCTTGGTTTACTCCCTATAGCTCTTACCACCAAGCTCTGTTTACTTCAGACCTTTGACTACTGGTTGTAGATCATTTTGCAAATCGCTCAGGGGCCATGCCTGATATGCTACTGTGAGAACTAAGCCTTCAACATAATGACAGGCCATCTCCTGCCACAATTCTCTCTCTTGGTCTCTTCTTTAGGGTTTCCCTTCCTTTGCCATTTTCTCTGCTGTTCTCTAGAATTTTTTTTTCCCAGGGAACATCTCAATCCTTTTCATACCCTGAGTTGCTTTATTTCAGAACCAAATGAGAGTCTCAAGGGAGAGGCCAATATCAAATGACTATCTCTTGGGGAAGAAATCAAAAGTCCCACTGCCGCTTTGAAGTCTCACTTGGCCCTAACTATATGTTACTTTATTTTTATTTCCACTTTTGTGCACTCCTTCTCTAAGGCAGAACCAGAGGAAGACTAGGTCAAAGCTCTCAGAAGAACTCCGAGGATTCTGGAGTTGCTCAGTCTGGCTGAAGATAGTCAAGAAAATGGTCTTGAGGACCATTAAGGACATGGCAAGCTGAGGATGCTCAGGCCACCGTCCTGGGGTTCACCACCAGGTGTCTGAGAGACACCTCAGGTGGGATCTTAGCTCTAGTACGTTCAAGAGGTATTCACCTGAAAATCCCAGGGTGCACCAAGGAGGCCAAGATGCTCTGCAATTAGCTCAGTCCAGCTGAAAATGTTCAGCCAAGGAAATGGTCCTGCAGACCAAGTGCATTTCTGACAAGGACATTGTCTAGTGATGCCTAACTTATTCCCTTGGGGTTGCCTGGGGGGAAGGGACCCCCCAGAAGGGCTCTGATCCTAGTTTCCCTATTCCTTCCTCTTCTGTCATTGAATTCTCTTTTCTTTATAGGAGATATGGGAAATAGTCACTTACTCTATGGAGACTCACTCCTTGGCCCTGATAGAACTCCCAAGAGAATGTCCCCTCCATACTGCTCATCTTCTGCCTCAAGAACAGCTATACTCACCCTAAAGGGTACAGGAGGAATAGATAATCAACCCTTTAGTCCATCACATACTCGAAGCGGGACCCTCTTCCCTCCTCAGGAAAGTAGCTGGACAGGAGGGCCAATTAGTGTCCAAGTCCTGTTCACCATTGCTAACATTTAGCAGTGCAGAGAAAAATTGGGCAAATATTCTGAGGACCCCAGTAAATTTACTGACAGTTTCCAGACTCTGACTCTGGCTTTTGACCTCTCTTGGAGGGATATGCAGTTCATTCTGGATATAATATTGTGAACCAACTTAGTCCTTTGGACTCATGCATGGCCTGTGCTTTACTATACCAACAAATCTTAGTTCTGCAATATGCACCATAAAACCACACAGCTCAGACCCTAAAACATCCTGAATTTCTTCCCCTGACTTTCCTCTTCTAAGATTCTGGTAAGGTAGTATTCTTTTTTTACAGCATTGCGTCTAATAAACTTAGTTTTGCATGATTAATATATATTTTTTCTGTTGATTTTGAGAGGAAGTCAGCAGTCAACAGCTGTTAACAAATTAGAAAGGAAACAAACGCTTCCTGAGTCCAATCCTTTGACTCTGGGGGATAATTGGCTTGTATGCCTCTCCTGAGAAACACGTAACTTTCTATGCACTTCCAGGTGAGCACTGCCCCCCACCCCTTTCTTTAAGAATCTATGTTTGTGGGGTCAGCAGGTGGTGTGGTGGTTAAGGGTGTTGAACTCCCATATGGCCAACCGTAGTTCAAGTCCCAGAACTGGCGGCTTGTTTTTTCACTTTCCCTCTCTCCCTCTCTCACTTTGTCCCTCTCTGATTACATTAATTAATTAATTAATTAAAGTTAAATAACATACTTCTTTAAAAAAAATAATCTATATTCTCAGTGGTGAAAAGGCAAGAAATACTTAGAGGAGAGAAATTGGAAGGATGGGGACCAGCAGTTGGCGTAATTGTATGTCACTGGACTCCTGTGTAGTCGACCGTGGTTAGAGTGCTGGACCCGGTGGCTTAAACTCACACTGGGCGCGTGTGCGTGCGTGCCCAAGATCCCGAGAGGAGAATGGAGGAGAAGGGACTGTGGCATGGCCATCTCCCCTGGGGGTGGGGGTGATTTCTTGCTTTCTGTCTTTCTGTCTCTCTCTGTCTTTCTGACTACACAGACGCCCTATAGCAAAAACCTCTCCGAAATAAATAAATAAAAAGAGATTGGAGGGATGTAGGTGAGAAATGGAGGAGGCTAAAACTTAAATGCCTTTCCCATGTAGTATCTTCTATTAACAAAAGTTGTGCAGTAGACTCAAGGGTCTTAAAAGTCAAAGCCAAAGATCTTCATTTGTTCTCTTAACCCAGAGGGAGCGGAGACACCTGTTCCTGAATAAATAACCGAGATTTTATTTCTCATTTAATTGAAAAGCAGTGATTCAGAGTTGGATTGAATTTTCTTCCCCCTTATTATTATTATTTTTAATTTTTGTTATATGGTATCTGGGCTCACCAGTGAGAAACTGTGAGAGAAGGAGAGAAAGTGAGAAAGTGAGACATCATCCCCCCAAGGAAGATGGCCACTCTGTAGTCCCTTCTTTTTCATCCTCCTCTTGGGATTTTGGGCATGCAGATATACACACCCAGAGTGTCTCAAGCCACTGGGTCTGGTACTCATAACCAGCCTTGTGGGAGTCCAGTGCCATAGACACTTGCTGGCCCCATTTGTGCTTTCTCTTCTTTTTAAACTATGGTTTATTATGATGTCACCAATTCAGATGACACATTTACTTAATATTTGAAACAATAATGAGTCAATTCTCTTCAGTTTTCTGATTTTTCCCCTAAAATATTGAGCATGATTTGATAGTAACATGTTCTCTGAACAGTTAAACTTAGGAAGTTTTCTCTTCTTTCATTTTCCTTTTTCAGATTAATTTTACCTTTTCATAAAGTCCTCATCAGGATGTATATGATATATGTATATTTTCTTTTTTTTTCTTTTTTTTTTTGGTCATAGGGCTCATGTGCTTGCCAGAGAAAGCAGCGAGAGAAAAAGTGAGAAATCACCCTCCATGGGAGATGGCAATGCCACAATCCCTTCTCTTCCATCCTCCTGGGATTTTGGACACTTACACACATGAGCTGGGATGAACTCCCACATGGCTGCATGTGATTCAAGGCCAGACCAAGAGGCTTAAAAATTATGCATTCTAACAGAACACAATAAATAGCATTTCCAGTTGTGAGCTGGTCAATTGATTCAAATCACACTTATCTGAATCAACTGAACCACTTGCATTATTAGAAAATAATTTAGGGGGTACAGCAGGTGGTGTAGTGGTTAATACTCTGGATTCCCACATGACCAACCACAGTTCAAGTGTTGGACCTGTTGGCTTGGAAATCACGCCTAGCATGTGTGTGTGTGTGTGTGTGTGTGTGTGTGTGTGTGTGTGTGTCCCAAATCCCAGGAGAATGGAGGAGAATGGATTGTGATGTAGCCATCCGGCTGGTGGGTGATTTCTCACTTTTCCTCTCACTCTCTCTCTCTGGGTCGCTCTGGTTAGTACATGTGCTCTATAACAAAAATCTTAAACTAGAAAATCATTTTTACCTATGTTTGATCAAAGCATTTAAATGGATTTAAAAATAAAATGGTTAAAAAAATTGTTTTTCAAACTGTTCCAAACCATGGGTGCAACTAGCATGCCTAGAAGCATGTTTTACATATGTGTGTTAACAGATTGCATTAGATGGGCATGAAGTGACTTCTGTTCATGGAAATGATGATGTTCTGAATCATGTGAGTATTCAAAGAAACATCTATTGTATATTTCTCTTCCCAGAGTTTATTCAATGGAGTTAAAAGGTGGAAAACTTTCTTTTACTTAAACAATCCTGTTCCTAATCATGGACACAATGAACTCCCTCAGAAACTCCTTTTATACACATTTATTAAGTGAACATAATAGAGTTAAAAGTATGAAACACTTCCACTCACTGAATTAACACAGTTCTGAATTAGGCTTGTATAACCATAGTTTATACATCTGTTTTAACAGAGCATTTTAGATGGAATTAAGTGTAGTGAGGACTTCCATTCACTAACATGGTTCAAAAAAATATGCACCTGTTCGACTGTCCCTGGGGTCGGGACAATGCCCCAGATAAAGGACTGATAACTAGAATATACAGGAACTAAAGCAACTTATCCCCCCCCCCACACACAAATACATCCAATTAAAAGAGGAGCACCCCACACACACACAAATACATCCAATTAAAAGAGGAGAAAATGAACTGAACAGGCAATCCTCTGAAGAAGACATATGAACAGCCCCAAAGCATATAAAATATACCCAGCATCTCTTATCATAAGAGAAATGCAAATCAAAACCACAATGAGATATCACTTAACCCCAATCAGAATGACTAAAGTTTAAAAAATAAGTAATGATAAGTGTGGGAGGACAACAGTTGATCCTAGAGATAGTAGGGTATGGGTAATACAAGGGAGGTTAATAGAAGGAGGGAGGGCAACAGGGGGAGAAAAAGGAAAAGAAGTATGTTCAATTGACAAAACAATGAAAAGCTATTTGCTGATGATGTTGTGTATAATGTCTTTGTCTTGACTGATATGCATGTTATTTGTACTGGAAAAGAAGTAAAGAAATATTGTATACTCTAGATATATATGATTAAATCTGAAAAAGAAGGGCCTTACAGGTAGCCAAAAAGACATAACTGAATGGAATGCCAGGTAGCCCATGTTCATGGATTAGGAAACTAAATATTGCTAACATATCTATACAACATAAAGTAATCTACAGATTCAATGCAATCCTTATCAAAATTTCAATGTGATTATTACACTAACAGAAAAAAGTCTTTAAAATTTATAGTGAATTAAGTCACAAAAGACCCAAATAGCCAAAGGAATAATGGACAAAAACTACAAAGTGAGAGTAATCACTTTACTATGTTTCAAAACACATGATAAAGCCATAGTAATAAAAATATCATGGTACTGGATACATCAAAAACCCTGTTTGGTTCCAAACACAAGTTGATTTCAATTATGACTTTCATATTTATCAACTGGGAATAAAATTTTCATGAAAACATTTTAATATAATTCTTGTGCTCACTTGGCCCCACACAGGTCATTCTGTTCATTTTTACATAAAAATTTTTGAATAACACTGCTGCCCTCACACACACACACACACACACACACACACACACATACACACACAAGAAAAGAAAAAGAGAAAGAAAAGAAAAAGAGAAAGAAAAAGGTAATAAAAAACAAAGATAAGTATTTTGAATTACTTTCTGGGCCAGCAAATATTGTGGAGGTTAAGGCAGCTATATCCCACATGACTGACTGTGGTTTGAGTCCCAGACCTGGTAGCTTGAAAAACACACCGAGCATGTGTTGCTTTGTGTGTGGGTGACCAAAATCCTGAGAGAAAAATGGAAGAGAAGGAATTGTGGTGTGGTCATCCCTCTAAAGGAGTCCCCTAAAGGTGCTTTCTCACTTTCTTTTCCTATCTGTCTATCTACTGTGAACAGATCACACTCACCCTAAAGTAAAAGAAGAAAAAGAGAAAAATACTTTTACTTTTTCAGAATTCCAGGTAAAATAACAACACCTGGTCTGTAATATTCTGCCAGTCTCTGACACCTGATTTTTCCTCCAGTTTCATCCCAGGTCACTTACTGCTAAGTCACTGTGTTTTTTTTTCCCCCCATGTTCTTGATTAGTCATCATTCAGCCTTTTCCTGTCAAGAAAATGCTCTTATACGCCACTACCCAGTCAATTTGGAAGCATTTTTAATTAATTGGTTTGAGGATCTTACTCCTGTAAGATTTGCACTTTTCCTTGAGCCAGCAGCTGCCATGGACGTCAAGGTGACTGGATCTCACACATCCAACTGTGCAGTTTGAGTCTTGGACTCAGTGTCTTGAAAATATGTTTGGAGCAAGTGCTTGCATGCTCAAAATCCCAAGAAGAGAAAGGAGGAGAAGGGATTATGGTATGGCTATCCTTAAGGTAGGATGATTTCTCACTTTCCCTCTGTCTGTCTCTCTA
>NW_006159728.1:836531-841302 GCF_000334495.1 Tupaia belangeri chinensis | reverse complement strand
TTATAGGCCTAATTTATTATTAATCTTAGCCTCTAATATTCCCCATTGGAACATTTAATAAAATGGAAACTATAATAATATTTTACAAAACATTTATTTCTTCCCACATGACACGTCTAAAGAGCACAGACTCAGCATGTTCTTTAAATGCATTATATTTTTGCTCATTGTTGTGGGTAAATTTCTGCATGGAAAATATAAATGTCCACACATCATAAAACATAACAGAAACCCCATAATATGTGGCATTATTTGACCAGTTTGGAGAGCTGTGTGTTCTCTCCACAGCAAGCAGAGCTGGGCTTGGGTATTCTGGGGTCTCGGCTAATGAGAACAAAGGGACAGATGGTAGGAAAAGAAGCAGTGATTAGTGCAGCGATGTTCACTAGCCACTTACTTGGATAATAAAAATGAACAATGTATAAATGTAAATACGTAGGAGAGCGTGTAAAATGATATAAAGGTGCTCAACAGGACAAGGATGCTTTCAGTGACTCTGGACTCGGGGGAGGATCTTGAGGAGAGGTTAGTTCTGTGAATGTGTTGGACCCGCTGCCTGTGTCTGTACAGGATGAAAACCGTGGAGCTGCAGGCCCAGATCATGAGTCCCAAACACAGAATATCATAGGATGACAGCAATATGATAACCAATAACTGTGGAACTCTGTTATTATCTACCCAAGAACAGTACAAAAAATCATTTCCTGGTGTGTGGTTGTTGCCATTCCACTCACCAGTCACGTACATGGGAACGACGCTATTCACCAGCATGTTTACAACCCAGCACAGGATCAGGGAGTGGGACAGTCCAACGTATTGAGAAGTGTGTACTTTCAGCTCTGTGCACCTGGAATTTCTGGGGCTGATGGTGAAGGCCTGGAAGATACTCAAGAGGCAGGTGCTGCCAAGAGACATACCTCTGCCCACTCTGTGGACATAAAAAATGAGTTGGCATCCAATATTACTGAGGAAATAGTTCAACCCAAAAGCAGAAATTGTCTGCAGAATACCTCTAGAGAGAAAGATCAAAATGTTGGCTACAGTCAAGTGCTTGACCATGAGGTCCGTGTACCTCAGTGTGCCTCTGGTGAAATAAAGAACACTATAATGGTAAAGGAGGAAAAAATTACCCAGCAACCCAATCACGGTCTGAGATAAGAAGATCATTCCCGTTGCCATGTCACTGGGGACCATTTGTGATTTTTCAGCCATAGATATCTCCATTCACAGTGAGAGGATCCTGCATGGGAACATGAGATCTGTGTTACTGGGGTAGTACATCTTTGTCCACTGACTTGTTTCCAACCCATAATTTTTTTTTTATTAAATCCCATTATTTGGTTATAAGAGTTTCGTTAAAAACAGAAAAAAAATTTGAGTACTAAATTATTATTATTTTTTAAAATGCAGGAGTAGATTCATGTTTTCCATATGACTTTTCCAACAGTTTTATTTCACAGGTAAGGAAAGCTTAGGCACAGTTAGGTTAAATAGCATTTATAAGATTCCCTCTTGTAAAAGACAGACTTAGGTGTTGACAGTGTGTTTTACCACTGTGTGTCTGAGCTTCAGACATATTTTGCTTGTCCTTTTTAGACTTTATGCACTTTTAAATGTTTTGTGTATCTTGTTGATTTTATAAATAATTAGTGGATATGTTTTTAAAATTAAGATATTGGTAATTTCTCACTAAAACTGAATTGCTTAACATGAAGCAGGTATCACCTATTTGGAGTTCCAAGTAGAATACAGATGTGATTTTAGTATAATATTAAATAAATGATCACACTGGAGCAAATGCAACCTATTACGTTCATAAGTGATTTAATGATGAAGTTTTTAAAGGAGATTCTTTCATTTAGCACAGACAACCTCTGCCCACAGACTGCAGTGGGTTGGGGGTGGTGAGGAGGCACACCCATGACCACCTGTATCTATCATCCCTCGGGAGCATGATCTACTCCTGGACCACAGATCCAACAATCGGCAGTGTGCCACTTAGCAGTCATTCCAAAGACAAGGATGGATGGCAGTTGACTTTTTGGCAGTCTGAATGCTTTCTTTCTTTCTTTCTTTCTTTAAGGATTTTGCCAAAAGGTACATGCCTTCCCAGACAAAAACAGAGAGAGTCAGTGAGAGGGAAAGTGAGAAATCACCACCCAGGGTGAATGGCCATGCCACAATCCCTTCTTCTCCTGAGATTTTGGTTATACACATACATGCATTGGGGTGATTTTCAATGGGAGTCTGAAACATAACCATCATGCCACCTGTGGGCCCCAAAAGGAGATTCCTTTACTTTAACCAGGAAGGAACACACAATGAAATGACTATATGCTAAGTAAAGTGACATAAAGTATGAGTTGGAAGGGAAATAATGCAAAGAAAACATTAACTTACCATGAATAATGCTTTTAAAAAGATTTTTGCCATGGGGTGTGTGTACTCACTAGAAAAAGACAGCGATGGGGGAAATAAGAAATTATCATCCCCCCAAAGGGGATGACCATGACACAATTCAATGTCCTCCATTTTCCTCTTAGGATTTTGAGCACACACATACTTGTGACTGGTGTGATTTTTCAGTCCACTAGTCTGGAGAATGGAACTGTGGACAGCCATGTGGTAGTCCAGCACTTTAACCGAAACACCACCCACTGGTGATTTTGTGTGTGTGTGTGTGTGTGTGTCTGTGTGTATGTCTGTGTGTGTCTGTAGGGGTCAGCAGGAGGCGTGGTGTTTAAGGCACTGAATTCCCACATGGCTGACCACTGTTCAAATCATTGACCCAGCAGCTTGAAAATCACACTGGAGCATGTGCATGCGTGCCCAGATCCCCAAAAGAAAACAGATGGGAAGAGATTACAGCATGACAGTCTTCCTGGGCAATGATTTCCGACACTCTCTCTGTCTGTTTCTCTGGCATGTGCATGTGTCCTACGGAAAATATCTAAAATAAATAAAATGTAAGTTTAATATTCAAAAGAGAAACTTACAAAAACTCATTTATTGAGTCAATTTGTATTACCAAGATAAGTATAGAGACTAGGAATGGCACTAGAACATCTTCTAAAACCATACAAAATGTGACAATATGATGCAATTCTAAAGACTACTGAAGTCTATGGCTCTTTTCTAATACAGAAACCGAAGTTCATTCTTACCTTTCATTGAATGCTACTTCCCTGATTTCAAGAAGGGAAAAAATCTACACATAGTCCACAGACATCAAATGTTTTCTGTCACCACACAATCACTGTCTCCATGCAGTAGAGACTATGCCCAGAGTAGGGGAAAAGCCTGTATTCCCTATTCTGAGTAGAAATCAGTCAGCTACATCTTACGCATTTTCACAGGCACAAAGGTGTGGCTGAAATACCCCTAATTCTGGAATTATTCCTGACTCTTATAGGGAAGATAAAACAGCTAGTAGATTAATTTCCAAACACATGAGATTAAAAACAGATATGACTTCATACATCAGAATCCAACCATGAAAACAGTAAAAATAACCTAATATTCCACTAGAAGCAGGGGGTACTGATTCGTAGAACTGGTCTTCACTTCCTTCTCTACTAGCTCAGCCCAAGACTCTTTAATTATTCCTTTCTTCCCACATTGCTTTGAGGGGCTCAGTTTCTACCCAGAAGAATCATTTTTAAAACCAAAAACATTTACTCCATGTCCTGATAGACTTCCTTCTCTATTTTTATTAAGATAATTTTTTTTCTATAGGGCACCTGTACTTGCCGGAGAGGCAGAGACAGAAGCAAGAAATCACCCTCCAGAGGGAAGATGATGCCGCAGTCCCTTCTCCTCCATTCTCCTCTCAGGATCTTGGGCATGCACACACACATTCCCAGCATGAGTTTCAAGCAACTGGGTCCAAGACTCAAACCACAATCTACTATGTGAATGTCAGTGTCTTCCATTATGCCACCTACTGCCCCTGACTTCTTTCTCTTGAAGACTGTCTCAAAGAATGAAATATGAAGTACTCACCAGGCTCCTTCCTGCTGCCAGGGCAATGGGCTCCAGATGATGGTCAGGACAGAAGTTGAATGTGTGCAGAGGGGCAGCCAGATCTGGGATATGGGGTTGTGATCCCGTGACCTCACCTCCCCACAGGACTGCAATTATCATTTCACTTGTAGCAACAATGACAGGACACACTGGGGGAGCTGAAGACTTTTGTTTACAGAACCTTTATCCCAGTTACCATTAACAAAACAATTTAAAAGTTCTAGTGAGTATCTCAAGAGAGATCAGTGTTCGGAGTATCATTTTTCCATAGTCCTAGGATGCTGAAGTTTGGGACATGATATACTGACAGCAAAGTTTTGGTATCTTAGTGGAATCTCAATTTACTCAAAACATGTTTTTCTTTAAAATTAAATAATTAATTTTTATTTTATTTTTGTTTTGTTTTTGATGAACTGATCTTTATTTTATCAACTTATCTATAAATTATGCATGAATGCCTTGAAATAAGTTTTCTTCTAGTAAACCCACTTTGACTCAGCAAAATTCCAAAGGGGAAACAGGCTTTTCTGGTGTAGGAAAAGCCTTTCAACAGTCCCCAAGTGATTTTCAGAAAGTAAAAAAAAAAAAAAATGGACCGTAGTCTTACAGAAGTTTTGGCTTAATTTTACCAAGCACCAAGATGTGCCACAATAGTTAAGGCAAGGCAGAGGCAAGTTACCAAAAAAGTTACTGATAAACAATACATCGCAGTCTGAAAACAGCCACTGTCTATTTACTGCGCAGATTA
>NW_006159728.1:819959-836281 GCF_000334495.1 Tupaia belangeri chinensis | reverse complement strand
ATCAGATCCTCCATGCAGATGATGCCAAATTTACCAAGAGATCGAGCAATCAAAGCGTTATCTGTCAAAGCATAGTTGCTTCTTACTGATTTTGCCATAACCACACTTGTAAATCAGTTCATTTACTGACTTCAGATACAGGTACCCCCATGCAATATACAGCTCCACAATTCTCCACATATTAATTCAGGCTTTGCTGAGCTTAACAAAGGTACCATTGAAGATCTGGTGAAGACGGAGAAGCTGCAACACCTTTCAAACCTCTGGGCTCGCTCCATTGATACCGCAGATCCTGATGACAAATGCCAGTTTGGGTTCTGCAGGTGCATAGAAGGTGCCAGCTTTTCTTGCCATCCTGGCCTTGCAAATCTCAGTTCTGTACATCCTCTACATTCCATATGACAGTGCTTAGCTTTTTCATAGATAAGCTTCCTCCTTGCCTTTCGAAGCATCTCTTGAGCAAATTTCTTTCTCAGGCAATTGATCTTCAGCTCTGCAAAATTCCTTCGCTTTTTCTTAAAGGTTTCTGGCACAGCAGGAACCTTTTTCTTGGTGGCTTCTACCACAGCAGGAGTCTTTTTCTTGGTTCCTGCCGCAGCAGGAAGCTTCTTTTTCTTCTCTTGAACGCCATCCATGGTTCCAGCCAGAAAAGAGCAAAATTTAATTTTATTTAGATCCCCACATTTCAAAACAAAGCTATTAGTAGAGTAACAGTTTATAACCTCCAGAGGGAAATTCTACTGATGAGTTGAAAAATCATGCTACGTAAACTCTTTAAAATTTACAAAACAAGACCTGATAGTTAAGGTGACTGGATCCCACATGACTGATTGTGCAGTTTGAGTTTGGACATGATGGCTAGTCTTTTTCTTGGTTCCTGCCGCAGCAGGAAGCTTCTTTTTCTTCTCTTGAACGCCATCCATGGTTCCAGCCAGAAAAGAGCAAAATTTAATTTTATTTAGATCCCCACATTTCAAAACAAAGCTATTAGTAGAGTAACAGTTTATAACCTCCAGAGGGAAATTCTACTGATGAGTTGAAAAATCATGCTACGTAAACTCTTTAAAATTTACAAAACAAGACCTGATAGTTAAGGTGACTGGATCCCACATGACTGATTGTGCAGTTTGAGTACATGATGGCTTGAGAAGCAAGCTGGGCATAAATATGTGTGTACCTAAAACTCCTAAGGAAGGAAGAGATGGAAGGGAAGGGATTGCAGTGTGAACATTCACCATGGGGAGGGAAGTGTATGTTTTCTCGCTTTCTCTCTCTCTCTTTGTGTCTTCCCAGTAAGTGTATGTACCATTTGGCAATTTTTTTTAGGTTATAAAATAGTAAACTTCCCAACAGAATTTAGGAAGAATATATTAGTGTGATAGTAAACTGTTTCCTGGTTTGAATCATACAGAATATTATAGAAAGCTAGGACATGTGAATATAAATAAACTAAAAATTTTTGATAATATTGTGTCAATGCAGTAAACTATTGTCAGATCAACCCCCCCATTATGCCTGGAGTACAAGTGAGATTTAACAGTAGGAAAACCATGAATGTAAGTAATCACATCAATGAAAATATCATGTAGTCATGCTCACAAATGCAATAGAGACAACACCTGAATTCTACAGAAAACCACATTTTAAAAATTTTAATTAAGACGAATTGCTGTAAAATGTTTCTGACATCATGAAAATAAATATGTAGAAATGAAAAATGCTGAGCTCACAAGTTTGAAAATTAAACTACTGCATTACAAAGGAAAAATTTCTTTAACCAATTTATAAATTGAGTCTGACCTTAATATAGCTTCCATCTGACTATGTTCTGGAGTTATGAATCTTGTTATGAGAAATTACAAGTAAGAACATCCATAAACATGGGAGAGCTAGTAGTGTAGTGGTTATGGTGGCTGGACACCATAAGGCCAATAATGTGGTTTCAGACCTGATGTCATGAAAAAGATACCAGACATATGTGTATTCATCTTCAGAATATCAAAGGAAGAAGAGATGGAGGAAAGGAATTGTGATGTGATCATCACTCTTTGGGGATACTTTCTCACTTTCCCTGTCTGTTTCTCACTCTCTGTAGTGACTGCACATGCACTCTGGCAAATTTTTAAAAATTTATATATATATATGTAGAGAGAGAGAGAGAGAGACCATCACCCAGTTTCTGCAACCGCAGATATAGAGGGACCAATAGAAAAGGAAAGGTTGGCTGGCTTTTGCTCGTCAACAGGGAGCCACACAGCCTGCAGTGGGAGAGGAGAAGCCTGTGCACCACTATACACACCATGAGGACTGGACTACCATCTAATATGCCCCTGTTCGGCTCAACCTCCAGTCACACTGGGAGCAGAGAGGTCTGGGTACACAGCAACCAAACACCTGAACACAGGGATATTTTGGAGGAATTCACTCACCAAACCCCTCCTCCTGTGGCAAAACAAGAGAAAGTCCCCTCTGAAAACTTGAACCCCAAACTCCCACTGTGGCTCCCACACTTCCACCCACAGTAGGTGAGGAACACTGGCACGGAGCTAACTCACATCACAGGGAAGTGCATGAGCACACAGCTACAGAAAGATTCTCCAAAGGAGTAGGGAGAAATGAGTACATAAGCCTAAAAACAAAGGCAGAGTCCCAGGAAATATGAGAAAAATCAGGAAATACCTCCCCTGCAAAGGAGCATAATAACTCCTCACTAACAATGGATAAAACACAAGAGATCACAGAAATATCAGGAAGTGAATTCAGAATATTCAGTGTAACAAAACTCGGTGAGATACAAAAGAAAACAGAGAACCAATTCCGGGAGTTGAGAAAATCCTTCCATGATATAAAGGAGGAACTCCATAAAGAAATAGACACCCTGAAAAAGAATCAGACAGAACTTCAGGAGATAAGGAATATAATTCAGGAAATCAAAACCTCCCTTGAAAGTATCAACAGGTGATTAGACCATGCAAAGCAAAAACTCTTATGCTGAAGACAAATTCTCCAATTTTATCTAAGCAACTGAAAAGAACAGAAGAATAACGACTAAATGGCTATCTTGAAATTTGCAGCACTCTGTCTGCCTGAAACTCCTTGCTACTTGGCTCAAGTTACCCATCAGGACACTTGGACCTGGTCTTGGCAGGCCTCTTCTTGGAAGTGAACCTCAACCTCTTGGGGTTCTCTTTGAAACTTTTGGCACTTTTGATCTACATTAAGTTATATCTCCTTAGCTTGTTCCCACCTCTTCAAGAGCTAAAAGTTTAGCAGAGGAGTAATCCACCTGAAGTTACCTGTTTAAGCTTTATCTGCTCTGATCTGGGAGACACAGCCCTCTGACATGAACACATCTAGGAACTAAGGGTGAAATCCCCTCTCCCAATACTACAGAATCTACTCCAATAAATAGGAAAAAGTGAATATTGCATCAGATGACCAAAAACCAGTGCAGAGCTCTAAGAAACATGAGAAAACAAGGGGACAACTTTCCTCAAAGTGAGTGCAGTAGTCCCTCACCAATGATGGACAGCACAAAACAATTCACAGAAATGTCAGAAAAAGATTCTAAACATTCACAGTGACAAAACTCGATGAGATGCAAGAAAAACAGGCAACCAATTCCAGAAAATTATACAATCATTCCAGGACATGAGAGAAGTCCATAAAGACGTAGACACTCTAAAAAAGATTCTAACATAACATCTGGAAATGAGGAATCCAATACAGGAAATTAAAATCTCCAGAGAAATTCGTAATAGGAAATTGGACCATGCTGAGGAAAGAATTTCTGACCTTGAAAACAAAGTCTCCAACATAGACCAAACCACCAAAAAGAATGATTAAATGACAAAAAACCAAAAACAATAAACATGAGGATAACATAGAGGAAATTCTAAACACCATGAAATGCCCAAATATTGTATGATGGGTAATCCAGAAGGTAAAGAAGCTGCTAAATGCCATGGGCAACCCCTCTCATTAAATACTCTCTGAAAACTTTCCAAATATAAAAAGGAAAATGGTGAAATTTACACCTAAGAAATAAAATGAACTCCAAATATAAAAAGATCCTCCTCCTGGCACACCATAGCCAGATTGGTAAAATCAAAGACAATACTTAAAAAATGGTGAGAGAGGGACAGCATATCGTGTAATGATTATGTCACTGGACTCTCACGTAGTCAACCACAGTTTGAGTCCTGACCCAGTGGCTTAAAACTTGTGCTACATGTGTGTGCGTGCATGCCCAAAATCCCAAGGAGACTGGAGAAGAAGGGATTATGGCATAGCCATTTCCCCTGAGGGGTGATTTCTCACTTTCTGTTTCTGTTTCTGTTTCTCTTTGGCAAGTACATGTTATAAAGCAAAAAATCTCTAGAGAAAAGAAAAAAATGGCAAGAAACAAGTTACTTATAAAGGTTATTCCATCAGGCTAACATCAGACCTCTCAACTGAAACAATGCCGGAAAGGAAAGAATGGGAAGATGGATTCAAAACATTAAAAGAAAACAACTTCAAGCAAGAGAATACTCTTGTATCCAGCCAAGATTATACTTCAAATAAGAACTTAGTCAAAAGTCATAAGATTCTATTTCACCAGTTCAGTCTTGAACTTTATCTTCTGTTGTGGTTCAATATTTACATTTAAATTCTCAAAGATTACATTCAACTCCGGACTTATCTCTCCCATTATGTTGTCCATTTTCTTTTCTTTTCTTTTCTTTTCTTTTCTTTTCTTTTCTTTTCTTTTCTTTTCTTTTCTTTTCTTTTCTTTTCTTTTCTTTTCTTTTCTTTTCTTTTCTTTTCTTTTCTTTTCTTTTCTTTTTCACTAACAATGGATAAAACACAAGAGATCACAGAAATATCAGGAAGTGAATTCAGAATATTCAGTGTAACAAAACTCGGTGAGATACAAAAGAAAACAGAGAACCAATTCCGGGAGTTGAGAAAATCCTTCCATGATATAAAGGAGGAACTCCATAAAGAAATAGACACCCTGAAAAAGAATCAGACAGAACTTCAGGAGATAAGGAATATAATTCAGGAAATCAAAACCTCCCTTGAAAGTATCAACAGGTGATTAGACCATGCAAAGCAAAAACTCTTATGCTGAAGACAAATTCTCCACTTTTATCTAAGCAACTGAAAAGAACAGAAGAATAACGACTAAATGGCTATCTTGAAATTTGCAGCACTCTGTCTGCCTGAAACTCCTTGCTACTTGGCTCAAGTTACCCATCAGGACACTTGGACCTGGTCTTGGCAGGCCTCTTCTTGGAAGTGAACCTCAACCTCTTGGGGTTCTCTTTGAAACTTTTGGCACTTTTGATCTACATTAAGTTATATCTCCTTAGCTTGTTCCCACCTCTTCAAGAGCTAAAAGTTTAGCAGAGGAGTAATCCACCTGAAGTTACCTGTTTAAGCTTTATCTGCTCTGATCTGGGAGACACAGCCCTCTGACATGAACACATCTAGGAACTAAGGGTGAAATCCCCTCTCCCAATACTACAGAATCTACTCCAATAAATAGGAAAAAGTGAATATTGCATCAGATGACCAAAAACCAGTGCAGAGCTCTAAGAAACATGAGAAAACAAGGGGACAACTTTCCTCAAAGTGAGTGCAGTAGTCCCTCACCAATGATGGACAGCACAAAACAATTCACAGAAATGTCAGAAAAAGATTCTAAACATTCACAGTGACAAAACTCGATGAGATGCAAGAAAAACAGGCAACCAATTCCAGAAAATTATACAATCATTCCAGGACATGAGAGAAGTCCATAAAGACGTAGACACTCTAAAAAAGATTCTAACATAACATCTGGAAATGAGGAATCCAATACAGGAAATTAAAATCTCCAGAGAAATTCGTAATAGGAAATTGGACCATGCTGAGGAAAGAATTTCTGACCTTGAAAACAAAGTCTCCAACATAGACCAAACCACCAAAAAGAATGATTAAATGACAAAAAACCAAAAACAATAAACATGAGGATAACATAGAGGAAATTCTAAACACCATGAAATGCCCAAATATTGTATGATGGGTAATCCAGAAGGTAAAGAAGCTGCTAAATGCCATGGGCAACCCCTCTCATTAAATACTCTCTGAAAACTTTCCAAATATAAAAAGGAAAATGGTGAAATTTACACCTAAGAAATAAAATGAACTCCAAATATAAAAAGATCCTCCTCCTGGCACACCATAGCCAGATTGGTAAAATCAAAGACAATACTTAAAAAATGGTGAGAGAGGGACAGCATATCGTGTAATGATTATGTCACTGGACTCTCACGTAGTCAACCACAGTTTGAGTCCTGACCCAGTGGCTTAAAACTTGTGCTACATGTGTGTGCGTGCATGCCCAAAATCCCAAGGAGACTGGAGAAGAAGGGATTATGGCATAGCCATTTCCCCTGAGGGGTGATTTCTCACTTTCTGTTTCTGTTTCTGTTTCTCTTTGGCAAGTACATGTTATAAAGCAAAAAATCTCTAGAGAAAAGAAAAAAATGGCAAGAAACAAGTTACTTATAAAGGTTATTCCATCAGGCTAACATCAGACCTCTCAACTGAAACAATGCCGGAAAGGAAAGAATGGGAAGATGGATTCAAAACATTAAAAGAAAACAACTTCAAGCAAGAGAATACTCTTGTATCCAGCCAAGATTATACTTCAAATAAGAACTTAGTCAAAAGTCATAAGATTCTATTTCACCAGTTCAGTCTTGAACTTTATCTTCTGTTGTGGTTCAATATTTACATTTAAATTCTCAAAGATTACATTCAACTCCGGACTTATCTCTCCCATTATGTTGTCCATTTTCTTTTCTTTTCTTTTCTTTTCTTTTCTTTTCTTTTCTTTTCTTTTCTTTTCTTTTCTTTTCTTTTCTTTTCTTTTCTTTTCTTTTCTTTTCTTTTCTTTTCTTTTCTTTTCTTTTCTTTTCTTTTCTTTTCTTTTCTTTTCTTTTCTTTTCTTTTCTTTTTTCTTTCTTTTGGAGAGGTTTTTGCTATAGGGCATGTGTTCGCCAGAAAGACACAGAGACATAAAGCAAGAAATCACCCCCCCTAGAGGGGATGAACACACCACAATTCCTTCTCCTCCATTCTCCTCTCGGGATCTTGGGCAAGCACGCACACGTGCCTGGCATGAGTTTAAGCCACTGGTTCCAGGACTTGAGCCGCAGTCAACTACATGGGAGTCCAGCAACATAGCCATAACGCCAAGTCTTGGTCCCTAAGTTGGCCATTTTCTTAGATACTTTTGAACTCTTACTTCTTTGTGTCTGTACTTAGTTTTCCTGGTATAGCATTCCCTTCAGAATTTCAAGAAGATCTAGTCTGGTGTTGGTAAAATCTTTGAGGTTTTGTTTATCTGAGAATGTTCTTGTCTTTTCTTCTCATACGAAAGATCATGTTGCCTGGTATAGTACTCTTGTTTGAAATTGTTTTTCACTTAACACTTTGAATATATTTTCCCATTTTTTCCTTGCTTGCATTGTTTCCAATAAGAGTGTTAACGGATGGGAGAATGTCAAGCTGTGTTGTGAAGACGTTCTTGGTTCTTTGGGTCCAGATCACTAAAATTAGAGATCTGTCCCTAGGCGCAAAATGAAACCGCAACCATGAATGAAGTGGGTAGAAAAGAAGATTTAATAGGAAAGAAAGCAAAGTACACCCAAAAGGCTCTTGGGTGGGCAGATTGCCAGGTGGCAACTGGTTTGATACTGGTTAATTGTTACTTTTATTACTAGAGGTGATTATGAATATTCATTGGTGGGAGTTCTGTTACACTACCTATGTCCTTCCTTTGAATTCAAATCCACGCGTTTTCTCCTGCACTTGCATATTTTTCTCACAGGTAAAGAATGAAGAACTTGATTGCCTAATTGCACATGACCAGAGTGAGCCAGGTTATTTCATTAGACTGCCTAATTAATTTATCACCCTAGAGGAAATTAGGGCATTGACCATAACGCTTATTTGGGGATTAGGGCGTTGACCAAAATGCTTGCTTGGGTCTTTTTGATAAGAGAAAAATCTATGAATCATCACTCTGTGCTTCCTTCAGGCCCCAAGGAAGGAAGATGGCAAATTGCCTCGCCCTCCTGACACCTGGGGCTAGGTGAGCCTTTCGCTTTGCTCTTAGGGCTGCCCGCTCACGACTATCTACCTTCCACAAGAGGTCCACTGTTAGCCTGATAGGATATCCTTTGTAGGTTACTTGACATTACCAATTTTAGTATCTTGTCTCTGTCTGTAGTTTTGGCCAATCTGGCAATAGTGTGTCTTGGAGAAGATATTCTTGGGTTGATTCTATTGGGAGTCCTTTATATTACTTGGGTCTGGATTTTTGAAAGCTTTTCTAGGTTTGGAACATTTTTGTTAGACTTAGACTGCTAGAGCTCACTCACTCACCCATTCCATTCTGCCAATTTAAGCCAGTTGGACACTTTGGTTCCCTTTTTCTACTGTTCCTCTCTATTCTTCATACTTCAGAAAGCTTCAGATCTTTCCTCAATGAGTTTAAGTCTTCTTCCTCAGATATTCCACTCAATATATGTCGGAATGATCATTGTTTTATGACTGTGGAAGAGATGGTGAGTGCTGTGTGTTTCCCATCAGCCATCTTAATCCTCTCTCTCAGAACAGCACATTTAAAATTAATTCATCCATCTATTGACACATGGGTGGTTTTCTTGCTTTGGCTATTATAAACACTGATGCAATGAATGTAGGAATGCAGGTATCTCTTTGATACAGTGATTTTATTTCTTTGTGCATATACCAGTAGTGAAATTTCTGTATCATCGTTAGTGTTTTTTTTTTTTCTTTTTAATTTTAGGTTTCTGCCATAGGTGTAAGCACTCTCCAGAGTGCTAGTTGTGCATGTAATTCAGAGCAGTGTATATATAATAAGTGAAAGAAAGGATTCAGCACCTTTGCTACCACTTAAAACACTCTTTTTTCTGACATTTGTTTAAGAAATGTTTCTAGCAGACCCATTCTGAGATGGCTACTGAACGTGAGCTGTGAAATATTGCTTTCAGGGACTAAATGAAGATCTTCTGCTGAGGTTTGCCCTCCAGATTGATTTCTAGTGTGTGTGTGGGGGACAACCTCTGTATCTTTCTCTATTCCTCTCTATCTCTCTGTGTCTCCCTGTGTATTTTAATTTTTTATTAAAGATAAAGTGTTCTCTGGGCTGTCAAGCACCTCCTTTATCTCACTAATTCATGCCTTTCCTCCTTCCCATTTAGGAGGGACACAAACCCAGGCCCATTCTGAGATGGCTACTGAACTTCAGTTGTGAAATACTGCTTTTGCATTGCCTGGGGTTTTCGTTTTTTACTTTTAAAATTAAAATAGAAGCTTTTTTGTTGTCTTTTTTTCTTTTTTCTTTTCTTCTTTCTTCTTCTCTTTTCTTTTTTTCTTTTTATTTCCTTTAACTTCATCTCTTGGCTGCTTGGCCTCCATGCACTGAATGTCTAGACAGGTCTAAGTGAACAGTATCCAAACATCTGAATATGATAAGGGTCAGGAATTTCCTCAATTCCCACTGGATCTGATGTACAAAGAGTTAAAAATGGAATGGAAGAGAGATTGCAGATCACCTCCTCCTGCATGTCTCTGAAAGCTCAGATTAAACTTTAAGAACTAGGAAAAAATGCACAATGAATCAGATGACCAGAAATCACTGTAGGGGCACAATAAATATGAGAAAGCAAGAAAATACCTCTCCTCCAAGGGAAAAGAGTAACTCCTCTTCAACCACAGACAGTACAATGGAACTCACAGAAATGTCAGATAAAGAATTTAGAATATTCATAGTGACAAAGCTAACAGAGATGCAAGAGAAGAGAGACAATGGACTGCAGAAGAGGCAGGAGAAAAGCACTCACAATTTCCATGTGGTGAAGTTCTTGCACAATCCAAAAGAGGAAATATACACCATAAAAAAAGAATCAAATAGAGCTGTTAGAGATAAAGGCTGTAATATAGGAAATCAAAACCTCCCTTGAAAGTATTAGAAGCAGAATAGATCATACAGAAGATAAAATCTCAGATGTAGAAGACAGAATCACTGGCCTAAAAAAATTCACCACAAAGATTGAGAAAATAACCTCCCAAATGAGAATAATGTACAAGAAACATTAGATGCAATTAAATGCCCAAACATCCAAATAACTTGTATCCCAGAAGGTGAAGAGACTCATAAGGGCATTGAAAATCTATTCCATGAAATCGTGCAAGAAAACTTTCCAAACCTAGAGAGGCACTCAAACATTCAGTCCCAAGAAATACAAAGGACCCCAAATAGAATCAACCCAAGAAGATCTTCTCCAAGACACATTATAGCCAGATTGACCAAAACCACAGACAAAGGTAAGATACCAAGATTTGCAAGAGGGAAATGTCAAATTACCTACAAAGGATATCCCATCAGGCTAACAGCGGACCTCTCATTAGAAACAATGTGAGCAAGGAAAGAATGGGAAAATATATTCAAAGTGTTAAGAGAAAAGCAATTTCAACCAAGTATACTGTACCCATCAAGATTATCCTTCATATGGGAAGAAAAGACAAGAACATTCTCAGATAAACAAAACCTGGAAGAATTTATCAATAACAGACCAGCTCTCCGAGAAGTTCTGAAGGGAGTGCTGTCCCAGGAAAACTAAATACAGATACACAGAAATAAGAGTTCAAAAACAACTAAGAAAATGGCCATCTTAATGAGAGGGACCTGTGCAGAGTTGAATGTTATGTTCCAGAATTTATGTTCCAGAAGATCAAACTGCAACAGAAGATAGATTAAGTACAAGAGACTTAACTGGTGAACTAGAATCTTACAACTTTTGACTAAAACATCACCAATTTTCTTCTATGCTTTGTTTTTCAGATTTAAGGGTTTTTGTCTTGTCTTGAGCTGCCAATAGGTTCACATACCTACTATTTAAACAGAATATCAACCTGTTTCCTGTTGGCTTTAAGTTTTAAGCAAAGCTCTCCTAGCATTTTTAAAATTTTGATTTATTAAAGCTAAAACTGCTTTTCTTGAAATTAAAAAACATATATTAAAAATAACTATTCAATGACAACATTAAGCTCTATAGCATCACCTAGGTGCTGCTTTATAGTATATTCCATCTACTCATTGAGTTTCATGCCTAAAACCAGATATGTATATATCAGCTGAACTTGTTATTGAAAGTATTTAGATTAATTGAGATATTTTCTGAATCAATAACATGTGGGGGAAGAAATGTAAAGTCACTGTAGACACGAGAAACAGTGTGAGAGGAGGGTGGGAAATGGAAGAGGATGATATATATATATATATATACACATGTATAGATCTAAACCTAAGACCACTAACTATAAAACTACTGGTGGAAAACACTGGAGAAACTATGGGAGACATTAAGGTAGGCAAAGACTTCTTAAGGAAGACCCCCCAAAGCACAGGCAATAATTCCTAAAATAGACAGGTGGGATTACATCAGATTAAGAATTTCCTGCACAGCAAAGAACACCATGATTAGTGTGAATCTACAACCACTGGAATGGGAGAGATGTGCCTCAGAGAAGGGACTGACAACCAGAATACATAGGGAACTCAAGCAGCTTACCCAGAACAAAAAGATTAACGCAATTCAGAGATGGGCAAATGAACTGAATAAACAACTCTCTAAGGAAGACATATGAACAGCCAAAAAGCATATGAGGAATAGCTCAACACCTCTCATCATAAGGGAGATGCAGATCAAAACCACAATGAGATAACACCTAACCCCAGTCATAATGGCAAAAATTAAAAAACAAAAACAAAAACAAAAACAAAAAACAAACTTGTAAGTGCTGGAGAGGATGTGGTGACAGGGGAACACTTCTACACTGTTGGTGGGAATGTAAATTGGTCCAGCCACTGCGGAGAACAATACGGAGGTTCTTCAAAGACCTTCAAATAGAACTACCATGTGATCCAGCAATTACACTCCTGGGTATCTACCCAAAGAACAGGAGAATGCTCAGTCAAAAAAGCATTTGGATGTCTTTATTCACTGCAGCCTTATTATTAATTTTTTTTGGAGAGTTTTTTGCTGTAGGGTGCATGCACTGGCCAGAAAGACAGAGAGAGACAGAGAGAGATAAAGGAAGAAATCATCCCCCAGGGAGAATGGCCATGCCACAATCCAATCCCCTCCATTCTCCTCTCGGGATCTTTGACACGCACACACCTGCGCCTAGCATGAGTTTAAGCTACTAGTCCAGGATTTGAACTGTGGTCAACTACATGGGAGTCCAGCAACATAGCCATTATGCCAATTGCTGGTCCCCATTGCAGCCTTATTCTCAATTGCTAAGACATGGAACCAAACCAATTGTCCACAAACGGTGAATGGATTGGAAAAGTGTGGCACATATACTCCATGGAATACTACTCAGCCATAAGAAACAGAAATGCCCTGAAATTTGATAGAAAGTGGACAAATATGGAAGATTTGTTGCTGAGTGAAGTAAGTCAGGCTATGAAAGAGAGACACTGTATGTCTCCACTTAACATGTACCAATTGTCAACACTCTATTTTAGAGACTGAAAGACTGGAGGACATAAAAGCAGTAAAAACTGTTATGGACACTAGTGACGAAGTGGAAAGAGTATGAGAGTGGAAGAGTGTAGGAAAGGAAATTTGGGGAGAAATTAGAGAGGTAAGACATTTGTGGAACACAGACATGGTTTATTATTTGTTGATGAGGACATGTATAGTATTCTCAACTGAGCTGGACCGAGGTGTATATCATGCTGGGTAAAGTCTCTTTACAATCTAAACGATGTATAGCGATTAAATAAATAAAAATTTAAAAAAATACAATATGGAGATTTCTCAAAAAATTAAAGATGGAATTATCCATTGATACATCAATCTCACCACTGGATATAGAGTCAAAAGAAATGAAATTAGGGGACCAGCAGTTAGCATAATGGCTATGTTGCTGAGCTCCCATGTAGCCAATCGCGGTTCGAGTCCTGGACCCAGTGGCTTAAACTCATGCCAGGTATGTGTGCATGCATGCCCAAGATCCAGAGAGGAGAATGGAGGAGAAGGGATTGTGGCATGGCCATCCACCCTGGGGTGGGGGGTGATTTCTCACTTTCTCACTTTCTCACTTTCTATCTCTCTGTCTTTCTCTGTCTTTATGGTGAGCGCACGTGCCCTATAGCAAAACCCTCTCAAAAAAAAAAAATGAAATTAGTATGTTGAAGAGATATCTGCACTCCCATGTTTGTGGCAGCATTATTCACGATAGCCAAGCTACAGAATCAACCTAAGTGCCTACTAATGGATACATGAAGAAAGAAAATGTGGTGCAGATGGATGATGGAGTACTACTCAGTCATAAAATGGAAGTTCTTCATTTGCAACACCATGGATGAAACTGGAGGACATGTTAATGAAATATGCCAGAAATAGAACAAATATTGTGGGATGAGTGCGTTGTCACAGATGTGTGAAATCCAAATAGACGATCTATAGAAGTAGAAAGTAAAAAAATGGTCACAGAAGCTGGAGAATTAGGAGAAGGGGGAAGGGATAGAGGTTGGTCAATACATATAAAATTACAGGTAGGAATAATAATTTCTTCTTTATATTACTTAGTAGGATGACTACAGCTAATAATGAATATATGGTATATTTCATGTAAGCTAGAAGAGAGAATTATAAATATTACCACTATGTTTAACATGGTGGTATATTATTTGCCCCAATTTGATCATTATGCAATTTATACATATATTAAAACATTGCAATGTATCCCGTAAATATGTACAATTGTTATGTGTTAATTATAAATAAAATTTTTAAAGAATTATTTTATTTAAGTTTATTAATCATTACTATTATTATTATTTTCCAGTTTGATTAGAGAGAGGGAAAGTGAGAAAGCAATCTAACAGGTCTAGGGCTCAAACCTACAGCTGGCCACGTGGGAGTCCAGCACCCTTAACCACAATGCCACCTGCCAGCCTCATAAATAAAACTTTTTTTAAAAAGTAATAGAAGATATACTGCAACACATACAGGTAGGATATTTCAATATTCCATCTTCAACTGTTACTAGTTATTATGATAGAGAACTATATATGCTGTAGACCAAATAAACTTAACTGATATAAATAGAATATTCCATCTGAGAGCATTCTCTCAAGTGCACATGAACCATTCTCCAGGATAGGTCATGTCATGTTACAAAAGGAGTCCTTTTTGGGGAAAAAAAGTTCACTCATTTCTTGAGAAAGAGATAAAAAGAGGGAACGGGATCCTTGACAAACCTCACCTTGTCAAGATCCTTCTCCCAGCCTGAGCCAGCCAGGATCAAAGAGTGCCATGGACATGCCTGGTATGTTCATGTCAAACTAGGATCCAAAGAGATCACATGATGGCACAGCAGTAAAATCTGAGGCTCTGTAAGGCCACCTGAAAAAGTTTCGTGTTCACGTCTAGAGACCTCTTTGAGTATGCTGGGCATGTGTGTGCCCATAATCTGGGAGTGGCTAAACCTGGAGGTGGATTATGCAATCAAGATCCTGTTGGGAGCATTGCCTTTCTAACTAATCAAAGAAATAAATACATAATTTTTTTTTTAAAAAAAAGATCCTAATCCAGGGAACCAACAGTTAGCATAATGGCTATGTCGCTGGACTCTCACATAGTCAACCGCGGTTCGCGTCCCGGACCCGGTGGCTTAAAACTCACGCCAGGTGCGTGTGCGTGTGTGCCCAGGATCCCAGGAGGAGAATGGAGGAGAAGGGATTGTGGCATGACAATCCCTCCTGGGGGGTGATTTCTCGCTTTCTGTCTCTATGTCTCTCTCTGTCTGGCGAGCGCACGCACCCTATAGCGAAAACCTCTCAGAAAAAAAGATCCTAATCCAGACCTCCCATACAGCTCCAGTATTGTGTAGTGGCACCATACCACCTGAACCACCTTGGTTGGGTTACAAAAGACATGTTAAAAAATTAAGAAAATCAAATCATATCAAGAATCTTTTCCAAAAACAATGATATGAAACTAATAATAACATGAGTAATCACCTTAAATTCATGAATATGTTAAAATTAAACTATATCCTCTGAACAACTATGGGGTCAAGGAGTAAATTAAAAGGGAAATTAAAAAGTATTTTGAGACAAATTAAGATGGAACCATAACACCAGAACTAGTGGGATGCAGCAAGAGCAGTTGCAAGAGGAAAGTTCATAACACTGAATGTTTACATCAGAAAAGAAAAAATATCTCAAATACATTACACTTCAAGGAGCTAGAAAATACAAGGAGAAACTGAGCTAAAAGTTAACTGATGAAAGAAAATGACAATGATCGGAGTAAAAATAAATGAAATAGATTCTAGAAATATAATTAAAAATCAATAAAACTAAGTGATTTTTTGAAAAGATAAACATAATTGACAATGCTTTGCTAGACTAAAACAAAGAAAAAAAAGAGATACAGAGAGAAGACTCACATAAACAAAATCAGAAACAAAGGACTATAAAATTGAAAATCCAGAAATACAAAGGATAATAAGGTATTACTGTGAATAATGACATGCTAACACATTGGAAAACCAAGAGGAAAGGAAAAACAAGAAACTTACTTATCAAGACAGAATTATAAAGAAATCTGAAATCTGAGCAGGTCAATATGAGTAAGGAGATAAAATAGGAAATTAAAAGTCTCCCAGAAAAGAAACTCTGGGAGACATTGGAGTAGGCAAATACTTCTTAAATAAGACTCTCAAAACACAGGCAGTAACCCTAAAATAGGCTAGTGGAACTATATCAAACTAAGGAGTTTCTGCACAGCAAAGGACACAGTAACAAGTGTGAATTGACAACCCTCAGAATGGGAAAATATTTTTGTTAAATATGTCTCAGACAGGGGATTGATGACCAGAATACATAGGGAACTGAAGTGCCTTATGTGAAAAAAAAAAAAGATAAACCCAATTAAAAGATGGGAAAATGAGCTGAATAAAAATCTCTCTAAGGAAGACATATGAACAGTCAAAAAGCATATGAGGAAATGCTCAACATCCCTCATCGTAAGGGAGATGCAGATAAAAACCACAATGAGATACCACCTAAACCCCTGTCAGAATGGCAAAGATTAAGAATATAAAAAGTGATAAGTGTTGGTGGTGATGTGGTAAAAAGGAAACTCTCCTATACTGTTGGTGGGAATGTAAACTAGTTCAACCACTGTGGAGAACAATATGGAGGTTCCTCAAAGATCTACAAATAGAACTACCAT
>NW_006159728.1:816211-819602 GCF_000334495.1 Tupaia belangeri chinensis | reverse complement strand
AAAGAGAAGAGAATAGAGAAAGATAGCAAGAGAACAAATAAAGAGGCATGACATTAATGGGACACAGATATGGTTTACTACTGGTTGATGATGACATGTATATAGTATTCTCAACTGGATTGGTCTGAGAAGTATTTCATGATGGGTAAGGTCTTTTTACAAGCAAAATGAGAAATAGTGATTGACTGGTTAAAAAAAATAATTGGGGCGCACACCTGAGGGAGGGGAAGGACCTGCGGCCAGATCCTGCAGAGGCTTTGCGCCCCCTGCCCCGCCCCGGCCTGCATCACCCACTGGTCGGCCCGGCCTAGCCATGATCAAGGCGATCCTCATCTTCAACAACCATGCAAGCTGGGGCTCTCCAAGTTTTACCAGCCCTACAGTGAAGATACACAACAGCAAATCATCAGGGAGACTTTCCATTTGGTATCTAAGAGAGACGAAAATGTTTGTAATTTCCTAGAAGGAGAATTATTAATTAGAGGCTCTGACAACAAACTAAAATATAGACATTATGCAACGCTGTATTTTGTCTTCTGTGTGGAGTCTTCAGAAAGTGAACTTGGCATTTTAGATCTCATTCAAGTATTCGTGGAAACATTAGACAAGTGTTTTGAAAATGTCTGTGAACTGGATTTAATTTTCCATGTAGACAAGGTTCACAATATTCTTGCAGAAATGGTGATGGGGGGAATGGTACTAGAGACCAACATGAATGAGATTGTTATGCAAATTGATGCACAAAATAAACAGGTGAAACCTGAGGCTGGCTTAGTAGGTGCTCCAGCCCACACTGTATCAACTGTAAAGAATATGAATCTTCCTGAGATCCCAAGGAATATTAATATTGGTGACATCAATATAAAAGTGCCAAACCTGCCCTCTTTTAAATAAAAAATTAAAAAGGTCACTGTCCCGACCCGGGGGACAGTCAAACAGGTTTCCTGAGGGAAGGAGCGAGAGATGGGACGATCGACACAGTGTTACAACATGGAGACAATGCGGTGTCACAACTCTTCAGGGTCTTCGGGGTCGTCTGGAGACGATGCGGTGTTACAACTTTTTTACAACTCTTCAGGCTCTTCAGGGTCGTCTGGCGATTGTGGGCCAGGCATCATGGTTATATATATGTTGGTGGGCCGTGATTGGTTGTAAAAGGTGGGTTATGATTGGTTATAAAAGGTGGGTTATGATTGGTTGCTTTGTGGACCAATCATGAGGTGCCAGATATGCAAATCTGAGGGATTCTAGTGGCCAATCAGAGTATGGTTTTGAAGGTGAGGTTTTTGAAGGGGAGCCAATCATGGCCTTTGTCATTGTGTAATTGTTTGCTTTCTGAGAAATCGGTGATATTCACTGGTGCGTAGTCTCCCACAGGCCACTCCCAGGTAAAATCCAGGGCAAGTCATCTAAGTTTACCATGCAGTTGTTTACCAAAAATAGAGGAGAGTTTTACCTTTTGCTCTGGGATTTAAGTCAAGGTACTGTATAGAAATCATGTAAAATCAGTATGGAAGTTCAATGTTACTTCTCTTGCTCTGTGATTTTAAAGAAATTGAGTGGTTACAGTGTGATTTTCTTTTTCTTTTCTATACTGCATTCCTATGCCCATCAAAGGCATGCCTCTATGTATTGGCTAATACGGGATTTCAAAAGGTGTTTGAGATATTTCTTTAATTATGTGTGACCCAAAATGTTGGTGTTTTGTATGGATCATAAGTGCAGCATTCCTTAATTCTTTCTGCTATTTGTCATAATTATTATTTAAAGGACCAAGTATGTATTGAATGAAAACATGACCTTTTTCTCTTAATTTAAATAAACTCCAAGGTAACTGGACTTCTAAAGCAACTTTCTTTTTGCCTGTTACCTACTTTAGCAATAATTTTTTTTAACAACCCTCTGACCCAACAAAGTAAATAAAAGTACATTTTATCACTGTTAAAAAAATAATTGGAACAATAATAATAATTATCAGGAAAAACAATGAAAAGATATTGAATGATGAAGTGGGGATTTTAATGTCTCTGTATTGACTGACATGCATGGCATTCCCTTTTGAAAAAGCAATGTAACACACTGTAAAAATTATATGTGATTTGATGTAATATAAACAAGATTATGATGATAATAAATAAATAGAAAAAAAAAGTCTCCCAGAAAAGAAAAGCTTATTATTTGGCAACTTAGTGACTCAATTCTACCATTTAAAAAAGAACTAACACTGTCCCTTCTCAAACTCTTCCAAAAGAATTGAAGAGGAGGGGATATTTTCAAATCCATTTTATAAGGCTAGTAACCATGATGTCAAATCTAAACAAAGACACTACAGTAAAATAAAGCTACAGGTCAATATCATTGATAAACATACATGCAAAAATCTTCACAAAATAATAGTAAACCATAATCAACAGCATGTTAAAACAGTATTTGGGCTGGCTCTGTGGCGTGGTGGTTAAGGTAGCCAAATCCCACATGGATTGTTTGAATCCAAACTCTGACATCTTGGAAAACATACGGAGCATGCAAGTGGACATGCTCCAATTCTGACAGGGTGGTCAAATGGAGAAGAAGAAATGATGGCATGACCATGCTTCACTGTGAGGTGCTTTATTCCCCCTCTCTGTCTCTTCTTCTGTCTGTCTCTCTCTCTCTCTGGGAAGTGCTAATGCCCTTTGGAAAAAAATTTATAAAGATTATTCATCATGATCAAGTCTGATTTATCCCTGGAATGAAAGGATGATTCGATAAACACAAATTAACAATTGTAATTCACTATATTAAAAGAATAAAGGACAGAATGGTTGGTAATCATCTTGGTAGATGCATAAGAAGCTTTTAACAGAATTAAACATCCTTCCATGATAAAAACTCTCAACAAATTAGATGTAAAGAAAATGTTCCTCAGCACGATAATGATCACATATTAGAATTCCAGCTAAGAAGATACTCCATAGTGAGAAATCGAAAGCATCTCCTCTATGATCAGAAATAACATACAGATGCACACTATTCCCAGTTCTGTTCTGCATAGTACGAGGAAGTCCTAGTTAGAGAAATCAGGTAAGGAAACAAAAGCCATCCAAGAGGAAAAGAAAGAAGTTAAATCCATCTCGGTTTTCTGACAGCATTATTTTATATATAAAAATCCTGGGAACCAGCAGTTAGCGTAATGGGTATGTCGCTGGACTCCCACATAGTCGACCACGGTTCACGTCCCAGACCCAGTGGCTTAAAACTCACGCCGGGCATGTGTGTGTGTGTGTGTGCGCAAGATCCCGAGAAGAGAATGGAGGAGAAGTGATTGCAGTGTGGCCATCCCCCCTGGGGGGTGATTTCTCACTTACTGTCTCTCTGTCTCTCTCTGTCTGTCTGGTGAGCGCACGCGCCC
>NW_006159728.1:811109-816180 GCF_000334495.1 Tupaia belangeri chinensis | reverse complement strand
GCCCTATCAAAAAAAAAAAAAACCTCTCCAAAAAAAAAAAAATCCTTAAAGACATCATGAAACAAACAAATAACAATAAAAATTATTACAGACAAGCAAAATCAGTAAATTTATTAAATAGAAAATTAACTTACAAAACAGTGTCATTTTAATACATTAACAATGAATTATCTGAAAAAAAAATTAAGAAACAATTCCATTGTCAATATAGCATTTAAAAATACTTAAGAGTAAATTTAACCAAAGAGGCTTATTTATGGACAAATATAATAAAGAATGATGAAAGAAAATAAGGACATAATGGAATGAAATGCTTGTTAGCACATGTTCATGGATTGGAAAATTTAATATCATTAAAATGTCTATACAACAAAAAGCAATCTACAGACTCAATGCAATCCATATCCAAATTGAAATGTAAATTTTACAGAAAGAGAAAAACACCTATAAAATTTGTATGGAACCACAAAAGACCCAAATAGCCAAAGGAATCTTAAGGAAAAAAAAAATCCAAGCTAGATACATCACACTACCACTTTCAAAATACGTTATAAAGTCACAGTAATCAAAACATCATGGTAGTGGCTTACACCAATAGCATGTTTGGTTCCAAACACCAGTGGATTTCATTTATGACTTTCATGTTTATCAGCTCTTACTGAAATTTTCATTAGAACATTTTAATAATTCTTGTGCTCACTTGGCCCCACACAGGTCATTCCATCCATTTTTACATTAAAAATATTGAATAACACTAAAATCCTCCTGCAAAAAAAGTTTTTTTAAACAAAGAAAGTAAAGAAAAAGAAATAGAAAGGTAGATATTCCAAATGATTTTTGAGGCCAGAAGATGTTGTGTAGGTAAAGACAGCTAGATTCCACTTGGTCAACTGTGTGGTTTGAGTCTTGGGCCTGGTAGCTAGAAAAACACACTAAGGGACCAGCAGTTAACGTAATGGCTATGTCGCTGAACTCCCATGTAGCCAACCGTGGTTCGAGTCCTGGACCCGGTGGCTTAAACACACACCCGATGCATGTGCGTGCGTGCCCAAGATCCCGAGAGGAGAATGGAGGAGAAGTGAATGCAGAATGGCCATGCCCCCTGGGGGAGTGATTTCTCGCTTTCTATCTCTCTGTCTCTCTCTGTCTTTCTGGCGAGTGCACACGCCCTATAGCAAAAAAACCTCTGAAACACACACATACACACACACACACACACACTGAGAATGTATGTGTGTGTGTATTCCCAAAATCCTGATAGGAGAATGGAAGAGAAGTAATTACGTGGCCATTCCCCCTAGGCGGAGACCTGTTAGGGGTGTTTTCTCATTTTCTCTTTTCCTCTGTCTGTCTCCTGTGGGCAGACCACATTCACCCTAAAGCAAAAGAAGAAGAGAAAGGTGCTTTTACTTTTTAAAATTTCAGGTAAAATAGCCAAGTCTGGTCTGTCATATCCTGCCAGTCTCTGGCACATGATTTCCCCCAAGCTTCATCTCAGGCCTCTTACTGCAGAGCCACTGTTATTTTCTTCACATGTTCTTGAATAATCAGCACTCAATCTTTTCCATGTCATTAAAATGTTCTTATACTCCTTTTCCCAGGCAATTCAAAAGCATTTTTAATCAATTGGTTTCAAGTTACATAATCCGATAAAATTTGTGTTTTCTCTTGGGCCAGCAGGTGGCTAGGAAGTCAAGGTGGCTGGAGCCCATATGGGTGACTATGCGGTTTGAGTTTCAGACGCAGTGGCTTGCAAACATGTCAAAAATGTGTATGTTCATGTTCAAAATCCCAAGAGAATCGAGAAGAACGGATTGCTGCATGCCCTTCTTTCATGGGGGATGGTTTCTCACTTTCCCTCTCTATGAGCATAAGCATCCCGTAGCAAAACAAACAAACAAACAAACAAACAAAAAAAAACAAAGAAAAGAAAAAATTTATTTTTCCCCAATACTATTTGAGACCTAATTTTTTAAAATTGATCTTAGCCTCTTACATGTTCCATTGAAACTTTTAACAAATAGAAACTATAATAGTATTTTTAAAAATATTTATTTCCTCCCCTTAATACCTCCAAAGAGACTTCTGTTCTTCACATGTTCTGTTACATGGTCATTGATGGTGTTGTGTAAATTTCTGCATGGAAAATATAAATGTCTGCACATCACAAAATATAAGAGAAAACCCATAATTCGTGACATAATTTGATAAGCTTAGGGAGCTGTGTGTTCTACTCACAGCAGGCAGAGCTGGGCCTCGGTATTCTGGGGTCTCGGCTCATGAGAACAAAGGGGCTGACTGTAGGAAAACAAGCAGTGATTAGTGCAGAGATGTTCACTAGCCACTTACTATGATTACTAAACAGAGTAACCCATAATGTAAATACGTAGGAGAGCGTGTAAAATGATATAAAGGTGCTCAACAGGACAAGGATGCTTTCAGTGACTCTGGACTCGGGGGAGGATCTTGAGGACAGGTTGGTTCTGTGAATGTGTTGGACCCGCTGCCTGTGTCTGTACAGGATGAAAACCATGGAGCTGCAGGCCCAGATCATGAGTCCCAAACACAGAACATCATAGGATGAAAACAATATGACAGCTAATGAATATGAAATTATATTATGACCTACACCAGAACAGAATACAAAATCCTTCTTTGTAGTATGGTTTTTGCTGTCCCACTTTCCAGTTACATACATGGGAATGATGCTATTCATCACCATGTTTACCATCCAGCACAGGATCAGGGAGTGGGACAGTCCAACGTATTGAGAAGTGTGTAGTTTCAGCTCTGCCCACCTGGAGTTTCTGGGGCTGATGGTGAAGGCCTGGAAGATACTCAAGAGGCAGGTGCTGCCAAGAGACACACCTCTGCCCACTCTGTGGACATAGAAAACGAGTTGGCATCCAATATTACCAAGGAAATAGTTGACCCCCAAAGCAGAAAGTGTCTGCAGAATCCCTTTAGAGAGAAAGATCAAAATGTTGGCTACTGTCAAGTGCTTGACCACGAGGTCTGTGGACCTCAGTGTGCCTCTGGTGAAATAAAGAACACTATAATGGTAAAGGAGGAAAAAATTACCCAGCAACCCAATCACAGTCTGAGATAAGAAGATCATTCCCATTGCCATGTCACTGGAGGTCATTTGTAGATTTTCCAGCTGCAGATTTTCCACTCAGTGAGAGGATCCTGCATGAGCACGTGAGCCCTGTGTTGTTGGGGCAATGGCAGCTCCTCTTTGTCCACTGACTGTGGTTTCCAACCCATAATTTAGTTGTATTAAACGCATTTTTCTTGTTCAAAGAGTTTTTCTATAAAAAGAAAAACATTTGTATGCTACACTATATTTAACAAAAACATAAGTAGTACTGCATTAGTGTTTAACACATGACCTTTACAAACATTCTATGAAGTAAGCACTTTATTTTTATTTTACAGGCAAGGCAAGCTTAGGCACAGGAAGGTTGAATAACATTCATGAATTCCCCTCCTGGTTAGAGACGGTCAGGTGCTGAAGTAACCTCTGTGTCTCTGAGCATCAGACATATGTGGTTTGTTTCTTTTTAGGCTTCATATACTTTTTTATTTTTTTGTGTATCCTGTCAATTTTATAAAAAAGTAGTGTATATGTTTTTAAAATTAATATTGTGGCAATTCCTCATTAAAACTGAATTGCTTAATGTGTAGGCATACTTAACTATTTAGAAGTCCAAGCAGGATATAGATGTTGTGATGTTGGTGTAATATTAAAGAAATGATCACATCATAGCAAATGAAACTTATTCAGTTCCTAAATGATTCCACAATGAAATGGTTAAAAGGAGACTCTTACTTACCGCAGACAGCCTCTGCCCGTGGATTATTTCAGTTGTGGACTGGGGGTGGGGAGCGTACCCATGCCGGTCACCACTCCCTATCATCCCGAGAGAGCATCATCGACCTCCGGAACAGAGATCCAAGGCACAAGCGGTGTGCTGCTGAGCCGTGAGCGGTCCTCCCAAAGGAACGGATGAATGGCGGTGGAATTTTTGGTGATCTGGTTCTTTTTTTTTTTTCTCTTATTTAGGTTTTTGCCATAGGGTGCATGTGCTCATCAGAGAGAAACAGAGAGAGCCAGGGAGAGATAAAGTGAGAAATCATCGTCAAGGCAAGACGGCCATGCCACAAAATATTTTCCATTCTCCTTCTAGGAAGGCATGCGGGTACATGTTCCCAGCATGATTTTCAAGTTGCTGGGTCTGGGACTCAAACTGCAACTGTTGGTCATGGGGGAGTCTATCAACATAACCACTATGCCACTAGCTGGCCCCAAAATGAGACTCATTTTAACCAAGAAGGAACACACAATGGAATGACTGTGTGCTAAGCAAAGTTGTATAAATTATGAATTGGAAGGGAAATATTGCAAAGGAAAGGAAATATAAATGACCGTGAATAATAAGTTTTTTTGGCATAGGGAATATGTGTTCACTGGAAAGAGACAGAAAAAGAGTGAGAGGGAAAGTGAGAAAACATCCTGGGGTGAGGGGGGGTGGGTCACATCTCAATCCTGTGTCCTACATTATCTTCTCAGGATTTTGGGCATGCACATGCTCATACAAACGCCTGGTGTAATTTTGAAGCCTCTGGGTCTGGTATTTGAACCAAGGTCAGCTATGTGGAAGCCCAGCACCTTAACCACCATGCCTCTTTATGGTGTGTATATATGTACATCCACCATACACACAAACACACACACACACAAACACACACACACACACGTGTATTTATGGGGGCCAGCAAGTGACATGGTAGTTACGGTACTAGATTCCTTTATGGCTGGGGATGTTTTTAGCCATGGACCTGGTGCCTTGAAAGATCATGCCAGGTGCATATGTATGTGTGCACAAAATTCCAAATGGAGAATGGAGTAAAAGGGATTCCAGCATGGTAATCCCACCTGGAAGATGACAATGACTTCTGAATTTCTTTCTGTCTCTTTCTGGTGAGAACATGAACCCTATGGACAAACCTTAAAATAATGAATAAATAAATAAATAAAACAGGGACCAGCAGATGGCATAATGGTTAT
>NW_006159728.1:802060-809965 GCF_000334495.1 Tupaia belangeri chinensis | reverse complement strand
TCAGAAACCAACAATGAAAAACAGTGAAAGTAACATAATATTCAACTAAAAGCAGTGATGGGCGGGTTTGTTGAACTGGACCCTCATTTCTTCACCGGAAGGTTAGCCCAGGACTCTAATTATTCCCTCCTTCCCACATGGCTCTGGCTGGCTCGGTTTCTATGCAGAAGTATAATTTCATAGACAAAACATTAACTCTATGTCCCGACATACTTCTTTCTCTTGTAGACTGTGTCAAAGAATGAAATAGAAAGTACTTACCAGACTCCTTTCTGCTGCCAGGGCAATGGGCTCCAGATGATATTTAGGACAGAAGTTGAATGTGTGGAGAGGGGCAGTCAGGTCTGGGGTATGGGGTTGTGATCCTGTGACCTCACCTCCCCACAGGACTGCAATTATCATTTCACTTGTAGCAACAGTGACAGGACACACTAGGGGAGCTGAAGACTTTTGTTGACAGTTACCATTATCAAAACTTTGTCCCAGTTACCATTAACAAAAACAATTTAAAAGTTCTAGTGAGTATCTCAAGAGAAATCAGTGTTTGCAGGATAATTTTTTTCTAGTCCAATACAGACAGGGGCTCCCATGGAGGGAGCAGGGCTGATGAGCTTTGGGACATGATGCACTGACAGCAGACCTTGGGTGTCATGGTGGAGTAAGAGCTTACTCAAAACATGCTTTTTCTAAAAAATCTAATTTCATGTAGATCCCCAAATTTCAAAGCTGAACTATGAGTACAGTAACACTTTATATCTGAAATTCTACCGAGGAGCTGAAAAAATCATATTACTTCAACTCTTTAAAATTTTTCAAAACAGGACCTGGTTGTTAAGGTGGCTAGAGCCCACATGGATGACCATGCAGTTTGAGTCTGAACCTAAATCATGCTGGGCATATGTGTGTGCCCAAAATTCCAAAAGGAGAGAGATGGAGGACAAGGGATTGCAGTGTGTCTATTCATCATTGGGAGGGAGCTGGGTGCTTTTTCACTCTCTCTGTCTGTCTCTCTTAGTCCTCCCCTGTAAGTTTATGTACCCTTTGGTCATTGTTTTTTTTTTTTTTTTAAGTTATAAAATAGTAAACCTCCCAACAGAATTTAGGAAGAGTACATTAGTAGGATATGAGACTGTTGCCTAATTTGAGCCATGCAGAATATTACAGAAAGATAGAACATGTGAATGTAAACAAAAATGTAAAATATTGTTGTGTCAACACAGTAAAATATTATTCAGATCAACAACTAGAATGTTATGTGTTTATGCTCACGGACGCAAAAGACACAATACCAGAAATTTACAAACTACTATACTTTAGAATTTTTAATTAAAGGCAAATTGCTCTGAAACATCTCTGATATATAAATAGAAAGAGAGAGAGAGAGAGAGAGATATCTATATATATCTATATATATAGAAAGAGAGAGAGAGAGAACACCAGAGAGATAGAAATGTAGAGATGTAGATACAGATATACGTATATACGTATATATATATATATACATATATATATATATATATATATATATATATATACACACACACATCCTAATATCATACTTGTCCAGCTCAACCACCAGCCACATTGGGAACAGAGTGGTTTGGGCACAGAATAACCAAACACCTGAACACAGTGAGATTCTGGAGAAAATATCTCCCCACAACTCCACGACCCTTCAGCAAAAGGAGGGAAACTGTCCTCCAAAAACCTGAACCCCAAATTCCCACTGTGGATTCCACACTCTCACCCACAGTAGAGAAGGAACGTTGGCACAGAGCTGACTCACACCACAGGGAAGCACATGAGCACACAGCTACAGAAACATCCTCCAAAGAAGTAGGAAGAAGTGAGTACATCACCCAAAGTCTGAAAATCAATGCAGAGTCCCAAAGAATAGGAGAAAGTCAGAGAATACCTCCCCGCAAAAGGAACATCATAACTGCTCACTAACAAGAGATAAAACACTAGAGATCACAGAAACATTAGAAAACAAATTCAGAATATTCATTGTAACAAAACTCAGTGAGATGCAAGAAAAAACAAAGAACCAATTCCAGCAGTTGAGGAAATTCTTCCATGAAATATAGACACCCTAAAAAAAATCAGACAGAACTTCTGGAGAGAAAGAATACACTGTAGGAAATCAAGACTCCCCTTGAAAGGATCACAGCAAAATGGACCACACAGAAAGAATGTCTGACGTTGAAGACAAAATTTCTGATTTAGTCTAAGCAACTGAAAAGAACAGAGGAATAACCATTAAGGGGTTATCTTGGAGCTTGCAGCTCTTTGACAGTCTGGCAGTCCCTGCTGCCTGGGTTCAACCCAGCCACCAGGACTCTCACATCTGGTATTCACTGACCTCTTGTGAGTGTATGCCCACCTCCCTGGTCTATCTTTGCAACTTGTGACACTACAACCTGTGTGCTGTTCAGTGCACAGAGTGTGCCTTGATCCTCTTCACTAAATTATCTCTCTTCAGCTTGTTCCCACCTCATCAAGAGCTAAAAGTTTTGTAGATGAGCCATTACCTGAAGTTACCTGTATAAGTTTTATCTGCTCTGATTTGGGAGACACAGTATTTTAATAGAAACACTTCTGGAAACTAAGGTTGAAATTCCCTCTTCTGGTACTATAGAATCTATGAAAAAGTGAATACCGCATTAGGTGACCAAAATCTTGCACAGATCTCAGAGAAACATGAGAAAACAGGGCAGTCACTCTCCTCCAAGTGAGCACAATAGCCCCTCATCAATGTTGGACAGCACAAAGGAATTCACAGAAATGTTAGAAAAAGAATTCCAAATGTTCATAGTGACAAAATTCAATGAGATGCAAGAGAAAACAGACAGTTAATTCCAGGAAATTAAAACACCATTCCAGGATATGAAAGACAATTTCCATAAAGAGAAGACACCCTAAAAAGTAAATAAATGAATATACAGTTACAGCGACAACGGGGTAGGTTGTAGGGTAAGCGTCAGAGAGACAGAGCTGTAGAGACTGTGGTTCACCTCCTCCCCTATGCCTTTGAACTCAAGTTTGTTAACTGAGATCTGGAAGGTCCCACTGTTCCCCACCCCCCACACAACTGATATATCCAGTTCCATCAATAACAAGGCAGGTAACAACGCGAGTGTAAGGGAGACAGATCTGTAGAGAGAATGTGGTTCACTTCTTTCCACACACCTTTGAACTCTCAGGTGTGTTAACTGAGATCTGGAGGTTCCCACACATCTGTGCTCCCCATGTTATTCAAATATCCAGTTCCAGTGACAACAGGGCAGGTTACAGGTGACCATTGGGCTCAGGAAGCTGCAGAGAGTTTGTAGCTCACCCACTCCCTACCCCTACCAGTGAGTTTTGGAAGCCCTGGTATCCTTTGAGACTTCATATTTTAGTGGTGTGCAATCTCAAGTATCTCAAACTGGCTTTAGACACAACACTCTCTTCAAAGAATATGTCAGAGAGGTAGAGTGCATCTTAGCTTCTGACATTACAGAATTAACTGCAAGGAATTAGGAATATATGTATAATCCATCAGATGACCAGAAACCAGCACAGAGGCACAGGAAATATGAGAAGCCCAGAAAATATCTCTCCCTAGAGGGAAAAAAAAAAAAAAAAGACTCTTCATCCTCCACAGACAGTATAATAGAACTCATGAAAATGTCAGATAAGCAATTCAGAATATTCATAGTGACAAAACTAAATCAGGTGCAAGAGAAATGACACAATGAAGTTCCAAAATGAGGAAATCCTTTCACAATTTGAAAAAAGAAATGGGCACCATAAAAAAATAAAGAAAAAGAATCAAAAGGAACTGTTAGAGATGAAGGCTAAAATACAGGAAATCAAAACCTCCCTTGAAAGTATCAGAAACAGATTAGATCATTCAGAAGATCGAATCTCGAATCTAGAACACAAAACCTCTGTCCTAGGAAAAAAACACAAAAACAATAAAAAATAAGCAAACAAATGGGGATAATTTACAGGAAATACTAGATACCATTAAAGACACAAGCATCTGAAAAACTGGTATTTCAGAAGCTGAATTAATACAATCATTGATAATCTATCCCATGAACTCCCAGAAGAAGACTTTTCAAACCTAGAGAAGCATTTAAACATCCAGACTCAAGAAATACAAAGGATCCCAAATAAAATCAGCCCAAGAAAATTCTCTCCATGGCACATGATAGCCAGATTAGTCAAAATCACAGATAAAGATAAGATTATGAAAATGGAAAGAGAAATGTCCAGTTACTTAGAATGGTTATCCCATTAGGCTAACATTGGAACCCTCAGCGGAAATAATGCAAGCAAGAAAAGATACATTCAAAGTGTTGAAAGAAAAATGATTTTAACTAAGATTACTGTATCTGGCAAAATTATCCTTCAAATGGGAAGAAAATATAAAAATACTCTCAGATAAACAAAACTAAAAGAATTGACCAACCTCAGACCAACACTTCAAGAAGTACTGAAAGGAGTACTATACCAGGAAAACTAAAAAGAGAAAAACAGAAATAAGAGAACAAGAAACAACCAAGAAAATGGTAACATCATGGTAGGGACAAATACAAAAAGAGCAATTATAATAATGAATGTTAATAGATTAAATTCTCCAACCAAGAGACATAGACTGTCTGAATAGATGAGAAAACAGAAACCCTCTATCTGTTGCCTACAAGAAACACACTTCATGAATAAAGACTTACATAAACTAAAAGGGAAGGGTTGTAAGAAGGTATTCCATACAAATGGAAACCACAAAAGGGCTGGAGTTGTGATACTAATTTCAGACAAAATAGGCTTTAATACAAAAACTTTAAGAAGAACACTATGTAGTAGTAAAATGGATAATTCATCAAGAAGATAAAATACTTATAAATATCTATGCACCCAACTCAGGAACACCCAAATACATGAAGGAAATACTGCTAGATCTAAAAGGAGAGACAGACTGCAGCACACTAAGTGTTGGGCATCTCAATACCTGACTGTCTTCTTTAGACAGATCATCTAGACAAAAAAATAAGCAAAGAGGTACAGAATCTAAATGATATCATAAACCAAATGGACTTGACAGACATCTATACAACCTTTCACCCCAAAACAATGAAATTTTTTTTTTCTCATTCCCACAAGACATTTTTTTTGAGATGTTTTTGCTGTAGGGCATGTGTGCTCACCAGATAGAGAGAGACAGAGAGACAGAAAGCAAGAAATCACCCCCCAGGGGGGATGGCCATGCCACAATTCCTCCTCCATTCTCCCCTCAGGATCTTGGGCATATGCGCACACGTGCCTGGTGTGAGTTTTAAGCCACCAGGTCTGGGACTTGAACCACAATTGACTACATGGGAGTCCAGCAACCTAGCCATTATGTTAACTGCTGGTCCCACAAGGTACCTTTTTGAAGATTGACCACATGATAAGGCACAAAACAGCCTTTACAGATTCAAGGGCATAGAAACTATATCCAACATCTCTGAATATGATGGAATTAAACTTGATACTAATTTCAGAAGAAAACCTTCAAAGATCACAAAATTATGGAAGTTAAACAACCTACTGAATGACTTCACAACTGCTGAAGAAATTAAGACTGAAATCAATCTTGAAAACCAATGATAATGAATTCATGGGTTTCTGTGACCTATGGGACAGAGCAAAAGCAGTCATAAAAGTGAAGTCGATAGCAATTTATGCACATAAGAAAAAAATTGAAAGGTGACAAAAGGACAACCTAACATCATGCCTCAGGGAATTGGAAAACAACATCAAAAATTAAAAAAAAAAAAATCCCAGGAGAAAAGAAATAATAAAGAGGTGAGCAGAAATAAATGAAATAGAAAATAAACAAAATATACAGAAAATAAATGAAACCAAAAGCTGATTCCTTGAAAAGATAAAAAAGAAAATGACATACCACTGGCTAGACTAATTAAGAAGAGAGAATGAAACCAGATAAATCAATTTTGCAATGGAACTGGCAATATTACAACAGACATAACAGAAACACAAAACATCATTAAAGAATACTATAAGCAACAATTCCCAACAAACCAGAAAACCTAGATGAGATGGACAAAACCCTGGACACATATATTCCACCAAGGCTAAATCAAGAAGACAGATTGCCTGAATAGACTTATTTCAAGCAATGAGATTGAATCGGTAATAAATAACCTCCCAACAAATAAAAGCCCAGGTCCTGATGGTTTCACTTCTGAATTCTATAAAAATTTTAGGGACCAGCAGTTGGTGTCATGGCTGTGTTGCTGGACTCCCATGTAGTTGACCGTGGTACGAGTCCCAGACCTGGTGGCTTAAACCCAAAACGAGTGCATGTGTGTGCACGCCCAAGTCCAGAGAGGAGAATGTAGGAGAAAGGATTGCTGCATGGCCATCCCTCCTGGGGAGTAATTTCTCACTTTCGGCCTCTGTCTTTTTGGCAAGCACATGCACCCTATGGTAAAAAACTTCTCTGAAAAAAAAAATTTAAAGAAGAGTTAACCCCCATCTACTCAAACCGTTTCTAAAGAACCAAAAGGAAAGTGCCTTCCAAATTCATTTTATGAAGCCCCCATTACCCTCATCCTCAAAACAGATAAGGACATGGCTATATTTCTGATGTAAAACTTCTCAGTGAGATTTTAGCAAATGATATCCAACAACATATAAAAAAATTAAATGTTACAACCAGGTAGATTTTATTCCAGAGATGCAAGGGTTATTCAACATACTCAAAACCATAAATGTAATACACCATTTTAACAGAAGGAAAGATAAAAATCATATGATCATATCAATCGATGCTGCAAAGAAGTTTGATAAAATACAAAATCCCTTCATAATTAAGACTATTAGCAAAATTGGCATAGAAGGGACATTTCTCAACACAATAAAAGTCATCTGTGAAAAACTCATAACTAACATCATACAGAATGGGGAAAAGCTGAAAACTTCTCCACTAAAAAACATGTACAAGACAAGGCTGCCTATTCCTTCTTTTTTTCTTTTCTTTTCTTTTTATTTATTTATTTTTGAGAGGTTTTTGCTTTAGGGTGCGTGTGCTCGCCAGAAAGACAGAGAGAGACAGAGAGACAGAAAGCGAGAAATCACCCCCCAGGGGGGATGGCCATGCCACAATCCCTTCTCCTCCATTCTCTCAGGATCTTGGGCACCCACGCACACGTGCCCGGAGTGATTTTAAGCCACCCAGTCTGGAACTGGAACCACAATCGACTACATGGGAGTCCAGCAACATAGCCATTATGCTAACTGCTGGTCCCAAGGCTGCCCATTTCTCTACTCCTTCTCAATATAGTGCTGGAAGTCCCAGCCAATTCAATCAGAAAAGAGAATCAAATAAAAGGCATCCAAATAGAGAAAGAAGATCTGAAATTATCTCTATTTGCAGGTGACATGATTATATACAAAGAAGATCCAAAGGTATTCATGAAATAATTCCTGGAAGTGATAAAGGAATACAGTTATGTGGTAGGATACGAAATCAACATGCAAAAATGTATAGCATTTGTATATAGAAGCAAGCAGATTTAGGTAGAACTTAACAAGTATTTCCATTTACCATATGGGATCTGTTTATCTTATACCACAAAAAGTATAAGATACCTAGGAATAAATCTAACCAAAGAAGTCAAAGACCTCTATAATGAAAACTATGAAAATATTTTTTTAAAAAAGACATCAGGGTCCACTCTGAGCGCTGAGATCTAGTGATTTCAGGGCTAAGAGCAATGAAGATGTTCTGCTGAGAATTTACCCTAGTAGAGCCCCTGTATCCTTCTCTGTGTCTCTCTGTCTCTCTGTCTCTGTCTTTTCATTTTTTCATTTTTTTTTTTTTTGGAGAGATTTTCACTGTAGGGCACGTGC
>NW_006159728.1:749598-802005 GCF_000334495.1 Tupaia belangeri chinensis | reverse complement strand
GTCATGCCGCAATCCCTTCTCCTCCATTCTCCTCTCGGGATCTTGGGCACGCACGCACACGCGCCCGGCGTGAGTTTTAAGCCACCGGGTCTGGGACACGAACCGCGGTCGACTACGTGGGAGTCCAGCGACATAGCCATTATGCTAACTGCTGGTCCCCTCATTTTTTCTTTTTAAAAATTTTTTTAAGGTAAAGTTTTTTCTTGGCTCTGAAATCCTCCTTTATCTTGGTAATACTCCCCTCTTCTTCCCCCCTCCCATCTAGGCACACTGAAAGGGCGGGATAGAAGAAGATTGAATCCACCATGAAAGTGAGATACAGTGATTTCACACAAGCATACCATGCAGTTTTCATTTTTTTTCAAAAATAATTTTTGTTTGTTTCCTTTTCCCTTTTTTTGAGTCCTTTTTCTTTCTCTCTGTTTTCTTATCCTTTGTCTTTTACCTCATCGCTTTGCTGCTCAGCCTCCACACAGAGTGTCTAGACAGGTCTAAGTGAAAAGTTGTCAAAATCTGAATATTATTTGGGTCATCATATTCCTCAACTCTCACTGGATCTTTGACACAAAGGGAGATAAAAAGCAACGCCAAAGAGTTTGTAGACCATATCCTCCTGTGTGCCTCTGATCACTCAGATTGATCTTCTAGAAATTAGGAAGACATGAATGACCCATCAGATGACTAGAAGTCACTGCAGAGACAAAAGAAACATGCAAAACCAAGAAAATACCTCACCCTCAAGGGAAAGAAATAACTCCTTTTCATCCACAGACAGTACAATGGAACTCAGGGAAATGTCAGATAAAGCATTTATTTATTTATTTACATTTTAAAAGTTCATTTTCTTTTATACATTCAATCACATTATTTAGCTTACAATGTGAATATTTCAACATGTGAACATTTCTCCCTAGTCCAGTTGATAAAACTATAAAATATCTTCAACAGATAATACCACATTTCTTTGTCCCATTAATGCTATGCCTCTATAATTTTCTTCTAAATGTCCTTCCTCAGACCCTACTTTTTCACACACACTATATCTGGTATTAACATCCATTTACTGTGTTTGTATATCCTTTAGTCAATCCGTTTCAGTCATAGAGTCCAGACACTCAGTATATGTTAAGTGGGGACATACAATGTCTCTCCTTCATAGCCTAGCTTGCTTCACTCAGCAGTAAATCTTCCATATTCTTCCACTTACTGTCAAAAGCCAGGATTTTTTTTTTTTGGCTGAATAGTATTCCATTCTTGGTTGAAACTGTTATTCACTTAACACTTTGAATATATTTTCCCATTATTACCTCGCTCACATTGTTTCTGATGAGAGGTCTGATGTTAGTCTGATGTGATAACCTTTATAAGTAACCTGAGAGTTTTCTCTTGCCAATTTTAGTCTTTGTCTGTGGTTTTGGCCAATCTGGTTATGATGTGCATTGGAAAAGATCTTCTTGAGTTGATTCTATTTGGGATCCTTTATATTTCTTACATTTGGATATTTGAGTGCCTCTCTAGATTTGGAAAGTTTTCTTCCAGGATTTCATGGAGTAGATTATCAATGCCCTTATTGATTCTTGATATTCTGAGATACCGATTATCTGGATGTTTGGGTGTTTAGTATTTCTCACATAGTATTCTTATTTTTTTGTTGTTGTTTTCTAAGTTTTTTGAGTTATTTTTTTTCTAATTCAGAGGTTTTGTCCTCAGTATCCAAGGTTTGATCTTCTGCATGACTAATCTGATTTTAATACTTTTGAGGGAGATTTTGATTTTCTGTTTCATAGCCTTCATCTCTAATAGCTCCATTTGATTCTTTTTTAAAGTGTTTATTTCATTTCCTCTTTCTAGTTTGTGCAAGAACATCCTCACTTCTTGGAACTCATTGTCTTTTTTCTTTTTTTTTCTGCATCTTCTGGAGTTCATTGTCTCTCAGCTCTTACATCTCATTTAATTTTGTCACTATGAATATTCTGAATTCTCTATCGGATATTTCCATGAGTTCCACTGTACTGTCTGTGGGTGATGAAGGATTGTTCTTTTCACTTAGGGGAGAAATATTTTCTTGGTTTCTCATATTTCTTCTGTCTCTGTGGTGGCTTCTTGTCATTATGTAACAATTTTTTTCTCTACTGTGTTTTGCAAAATGGTATCCACAGAAAGATTTTTGCTTTCAGATTTATAAAAAGGAGTTTCTTCCTTAAGGCAGGAGGTTCAATAAGCATTTAGGATTTCAATGACCCTGTCTCAGTGTTTCGGATGCCTTTAAGATGGGGTTTAGAGCATAGTTTCAGTCACCTTGGTCCCTAAACATGCCAGGACACACTTCAGATTTAAAATGGCTTCTGTCTCAGTGTTTCGGGGGTCTAGAAGATGATATTTACAGTTTTAATATTAATAGATGGCTAAGGTTAGTTTCACAAAGTGACTGTTTTTAAAAGAAAGTTAATGTTAAATGTCAATCATTTTCAGCTACTTTGTATTTTTTTAAGAATTACTTTATTTAACTTTTTCTATTTATTTTAATTTGACCAGAGAGGGACAGAGCGAGTGAGTAAGAGACAGGAAAAGTGAGAAAAGCCACCAGGTCCGGGACTCAAACCGTGGTCTGCTATGTGGGAGTCCAGCACCATCAACCAACATGTCACCTGCCAGCCCCCAGCTATTTTATATCATTAGAATATAAAATCAGTGTATTTGGGAATTGAAATCCTAAAAATGTAATACAGACTTATGAGATAAAATTTTAGAATGCCTGTTTCATTCTAATCCTAGAACCCCTTATGTTTTCTTAAACCTTTTGAGCAGTTCTTGTCAGGTCTTATCAGAATGATGAAGCACTTGGGGGCAAAGATGCAGCCTAGGAGCCCTGCACTAGAAGCCAAGATGGAGAAGACTTCCACGACCACCATGAGCTTCCCCTTGGTGCTGTGGTAGACAGGGAGGAAGGTGACCCAGACACTGCAGAACACCAGCATGCTGAATGTGAGGAACCTGGTTTCATTGAATGTGTCAGGCAGGTTCCTGGCCTGGAAAGCCACAGTGAAGCTCCCCAAGGCCAAGAACCCCAAGTATCCCAGGACACAGTAGAAGGCAGTGACAGAGCCCTTGTTGCACATGATGATGAGGTTTCTGGGCTCAGTGTGTGAGTCTATGTCAACAAAAGGGGGAGAGGTTCCCAACCAGATTCCACAGATAATCACTTGGATTAGGGAACAAATGGGAACAACAGAGTTAGAAGCCCCTGATAGCAGCAAGCGCCTCATTATTCTTCCAGGCTTCATGGCCTTGAATGCCAGAATCACGGTGATTGTTTTGGCCAAAATGGTGGAGACAGCCACAGTGAACACAAGACCAAATGTGACATGCTGGAGGATGCAGGTAGCTGTGTTGGGGTGGCCAATGAACAGCAGAGAGCAGAGGAAGCATAGGAGGAGAGAGATAAGCAAAATGAAGCTGAGAGGCTGGTTATTGGCCTTGACTATGGGAGTGTCTTGGTGCTTCAAAAAGACCCCCAGAACTGCAGCTGTGGCCACAGAGAAACACAGAGCCATGCAGGCCAGAGCCATCCCCAAAGAATCCTCAAAAGCCAGGAATATCACAGGCTTGGGGAGGCAGTGAGTCCTCTCAGTGTTTGGATACTCTTCAGCTGGGCACTGAATACACTGTTCTGCATCTGGTGAAAAAGTGAAGACAAGTACTTCTGTTTTATAAATACTTTATCTTTGTTGTGTTGAAGGAAATGGTCACTTCTATGTCATTTTGAGTAAAGACACCCCTGATGTAATGCCAAGGTACAAACATTTAAATTCTTCCTTGATGATACTAGGAGAATTCTTTCACCTGCAATAACACCAAACCTACTGAAAGTGGATCTCAGTCTATGAAGGATCTTGGCTGGCCCATCCTGTGGCTCAGTGTTGTTGCCAAAGATGTGTATCTATTCCAAATCTCTTTTCTACTCTCCCCTGGATTTTCCTTATGATTTGCCTTTTATTCCCAAGGCTTAGAACATTTCTTTAGCACAATAGAAATCATTGGCTGTCTTATCTATTTTCACACATAAAAAATAAACTTTACATAATTCACCTAAAGTATCCCAAATTTTATCACTATTCTACTAATATGTCTTTCTTGTATATAACAGGTAACTTAGTAATACAAGTCTTTTCTCATTGTACTTTTTCATTTTTCTGTCATCATTCTCATAAACCTTCCCATGTAAATGTTGAAAACAGTTTGAATTAATTGACAGTATTGGATATTGAATGCAATCTTTTGTTCCTGTATATTCTTTGAGAAATTGTCATTTAAAATTTTTGAAGAATGGGTTGTAATTTTTGAAATTTTCACTTACAACTGAAAGCATGGTATGTTAACTTTTCTTGTAAGTGGACAATAATAAATATTTTCAGCTTTGCATATTATAAAATCTTTTTGCAACTTCTCACCTCTACTATTATAGAAAGTAGTCATAAAGCATATGAGAATTAATGGTCATATCTGTGTTTCAGTTGCATTTTATTTACAGAGCTAGGTGCTAATTTGCCTACTTCTGCCTTAAAGCTCTTATTTATTTTTTAAGGTAATAGGAGGAGAGAGATAAGCAAAATGAAGCTGAGAGGCTGGTTATTGGCCTTGACTATGGGAGTGTCTTGGTGCTTCAAAAAGACCCCCAGAACTGCAGCTGTGGCCACAGAGAAACACAGAGCCATGCAGGCCAGAGCCATCCCCAAAGAATCCTCAAAAGCCAGGAATATCACAGGCTTGGGGAGGCAGTGAGTCCTCTCAGTGTTTGGATACTCTTCAGCTGGGCACTGAATACACTGTTCTGCATCTGGTGAAAAAGTGAAGACAAGTACTTCTGTTTTATAAATACTTTATCTTTGTTGTGTTGAAGGAAATGGTCACTTCTATGTCATTTTGAGTAAAGACACCCCTGATGTAATGCCAAGGTACAAACATTTAAATTCTTCCTTGATGATACTAGGAGAATTCTTTCACCTGCAATAACACCAAACCTACTGAAAGTGGATCTCAGTCTATGAAGGATCTTGGCTGGCCCATCCTGTGGCTCAGTGTTGTTGCCAAAGATGTGTATCTATTCCAAATCTCTTTTCTACTCTCCCCTGGATTTTCCTTATGATTTGCCTTTTATTCCCAAGGCTTAGAACATTTCTTTAGCACAATAGAAATCATTGGCTGTCTTATCTATTTTCACACATAAAAAATAAACTTTACATAATTCACCTAAAGTATCCCAAATTTTATCACTATTCTACTAATATGTCTTTCTTGTATATAACAGGTAACTTAGTAATACAAGTCTTTTCTCATTGTACTTTTTCATTTTTCTGTCATCATTCTCATAAACCTTCCCATGTAAATGTTGAAAACAGTTTGAATTAATTGACAGTATTGGATATTGAATGCAATCTTTTGTTCCTGTATATTCTTTGAGAAATTGTCATTTAAAATTTTTGAAGAATGGGTTGTAATTTTTGAAATTTTCACTTACAACTGAAAGCATGGTATGTTAACTTTTCTTGTAAGTGGACAATAATAAATATTTTCAGCTTTGCATATTATAAAATCTTTTTGCAACTTCTCACCTCTACTATTATAGAAAGTAGTCATAAAGCATATGAGAATTAATGGTCATATCTGTGTTTCAGTTGCATTTTATTTACAGAGCTAGGTGCTAATTTGCCTACTTCTGCCTTAAAGCTCTTATTTATTTTTTAAGGTAATACTGATGCTATAGTATAAAATTGACAAAGTATTGAAGAGTGATGGTCTATCATATTTTTCAAATTAGCATTCTCATTCCTAGAGTCAATAGATTCTCCTGGCTTCTGTCTCAGGGACCGGCTTGGCAGACACCAATATAGTATGTTTTATTTTGGGTCCCACACCTCATGGTTCCCAATTTTATTTCTTGATTGACACTTATTTGGGGTTTCAGATCCTTCTCAAGAGGAATGATTTTTTTCTTGGCATATTTTTACTCAAATATGTCTACTTACTGTTACTAATGATTAAAACCAAAGGATTTCTAATGTTATGATGACTAGAATTTTATACTGCTTCTGGAAGGATTTAAACCATTGTACTATTTATTCTTTATATATTGGAAAATAGAAGCATGATAAAATAAACTTTTTACATTTCATATTTGACAATAGTACATTTATTTTGATATATAATTCCTTGAATTTATACTTTGTGTAACAGCTATTTTTTTTGAGGTGTCAGATTGTGGAATTTATTAGCATGTTGAGTTTTCAATATTTAAAATTTACTATACTACAGTATTTAAAAGTGTAGGATTCTGATATTATTTAGTTTTGTGTACTTAAACATTGTACAATATTTTGAACATTGTTGAAAAGTTGTCTTTTATGTATATATTTTATATTAATTTATCTGTAATTGCCTGGTGCTTATCATCTTGGTATAAACTCTGTCAACTTCAAGCCATCTTGGATAGCCTTGATCATTACACATCTTCCACTTTAAGGGTCAGCATTAGCGTGGTCCACCATGAGATCTGAGATTGATACTGTCCTACCTAGCACTGGATGGTAAAGAATGGTGTCCATTGAGATCAGTTCAACAGTTGAGCCTAATAGGATGAGCACAGTCAGAAAAGAGCTTACACATAATAGGGTAGAAGTAGTGTTTATAAAATTAAAGTTTTGGTTTTTTTTTTTTTAGAGGTTTTTGCTATAGGGCGCGTGTGCTCGCCAGACAGACAGAGAGAGATATAGAGACAGAAAGCGAGAAATCACCCCCCAGGGAGGATGGCCACACCGCAATCCCTTCTCCTCCATTCTCCTCTCGGGATCTTGGGCACACACGCACACGCGCCCGGCGTGAGTTCTAAGTCACCAGGTCTGGGACGTGAACCGCGGTCGACTACGTGGGAGTCCAGCAACATAGCCATTATGCTAACTGGTGGTTCCCTAAAATTGAAGTTTTGAAGTAAGGCGTAGATATGGAAATTGAGAACAATGTGCTCTATATTCTGTTTCCAATACTATTGTTTTCTTTTTCATTGAGAAATAGTTTGGGGGTGAATTTATTATGATACTGGCATACTTTATACCTGTTTGATTTGAAATGTCTCTATCTGTGCAAGAAACACAAATAAAGCAGCACACTGGTCTTCCTTCTTGGTGAATTTTCTGGAATCCAGGAACACAGCTCTGGCTACACACAGATTCAGGCGTCTGAACAGAAAAGAGAATATTAGTCATAATCATGTACATTATCAGTCACTTTGACCAGATATCTATATTTCCCTCTACCTCAGAGAAAATTTCAACTTTTAATACAAGTTCATTGCTATGTATTTTTCCAGCTCTCATCGTGCTGATATTACATAGATTTCTAATTAAGAATTACTATGATTAATATTTCATTTATATACTGTTTAGCAAATATTACCAAGGTACCTAATTACTTTATTTTTTTAAGTTAAATTATATATATTTTTATTTTAAATCTTAGCATTTTCATTTTTTTTTTTTTGGAGAGATTTGCACTGTAGGGCGCGTGCGCTCGCCAGACAGACAGAGAGAGACATAGAGACAGAAAGCGAGAAATCACCCCCTCAGGTGGGATGGACACGCTGCAATCCCTTCTCCTCCATTCTCCTCTTGGGATCTTGGGCACTCACGCACACGCGCCCGGCGTGAGTTTTAAGCCACCGGGTCTGGGACACGAACCGCAGTCGACTACGTGGGAGTCCAGCGACATAGCCATTACGCCAACTGCTGGTTCCCAGCATTTTCACTTTTTAAAGAACTATTTTCATTTTTTTATTAATTCATTTATTTTAATTTGACCAGAAACACACACACACACACACACACACACACAGAGAGAGAGAGAGAGAGAGAGGGAGAGAGAGAGAGGGAGAGAAAGTGAGAAAACAAGCCACCAGGTCTGAGACTTGAACCACGGTCGACCATGTAGTAGTGTCTGGTGCCTTAACCATCATGCCATCATGCTACCTGCTGGTCCCAGCATTTTCATTTTTGGTATTTTTTTAAATTTCATGATTTCTTATTCACATCCTGTTGTTGTACATCTCTAAAGCACACAATGTGGTTTTTTTGAAATATGCATGCAGTACGTGACAAACAAATCAAGGACATTACTATGTATTATGCATAATTCAACAGAGAACTTACATTTTTCTTTCCTCCCAGTCAGAATGGTGAATATAAAACGAACAAACAAACAAACAAAACAAAACAAAACAAAAAAACAAGAAATGATAAGTGCTGGCGGTATGTGTTAAAAGGGGAACTCTCCTTCATTATTGGTGGAAATGTAAATTGATCCAACAACTGTGGAGAACAATATGGAGGTTCCTCAAAAACTTTCAAATAGAACTACCACATGATACAGCAACTACACTCCTGGGTATCTACCCAAAAGATAGGAGAATACTCGGTGAGAAAAGTGCTTGCACATCTATCTTTATTGTGGCATTATTCATGATTGCTATGACATGGAACCAACCCAAATCTCCACAAACAGATGAATGGATTGAAAAATTGTGGCACATGTACTCCATGGAATGCTATTCATCCAGAAAAAAAAAAAAAAAACAAAACAAAAAAAAACAAAACAAAAAAACAATAAGAGCTGACTATTTTGGCCCTCTAGGTGCAGCTTCATGGATGTGAAGCCTTCCCCAGCCAGAGTCCCTCCTAGCATTCCCTAGTGCTGGCCAGGACAGAAAGCATCCAGGTAACTCCACCTCTGACTGTGTTGGCCCTCTGGGTGCAGCTTCATGGTTGTGAAGACCCCCAAGCCAGGGTCTCCCTTCCAGACCTGAGTGCTAGCCAGGTAAGTAAGTTTCACTATCTCTCTTCTTCTTATCTGTCCCTTTTAACATTTTTTCCTTTTTTATCTTTTAAAACAAACAAACAAACAAACAAACAAACAGCTTTTCTGCCCCATTTGTGCCTTGCTCTTGTCAATCTGTCTCCTCTCCCCTCAACTAGAACATAAAACATTTAGGCAACTCCGCCTCTGGCTGTGTTGGCCCTTTGTGTGGGAGTGCTAAGCACATCCCATGGTTTTCTATTTTTAACCCAATTTTATTATCTACCATATGATTTCTGGGTTTTTTTCTCCTCTTTTTGTGAGCTCTTTTCTTTCTTTTTTCTTTGCTTTTACTTTCTATTTCCTACTTTCTTTTTTTAATTTTTCTTACTTTCCTTTTTACTGCTCAGCCCTTACCCACTGCCTAGAGAAGACTAGGTACATAATAGCTTAACATCTGAGCATAGTGTGTTTTATACAATTCTTTGCACCATAGTTGTAGCAAGAAGAGTGAAATTCCCCTTCATAAATCTGATTGTCAAACTTATCCTGTGATTACCACACTGGAGGACACAGTAGAAGGGAGAAAATAGCAACAAACTATTTCACAGTACTGAGCTCATGAGCTCACTGTCACAGAATCCACCTCCTACAAATCAGCCAGAAGAGAATACATCACCAAATGACTAAGAATTGGAGAAGACCCTCAAGGATGAGAGAATCAAGTAATACATCTCCAACAAGGGAACACTTAACTCATCTCCAAGTAGAGAAAATTTACAGGATATTACCAAAATGTCTGAAAAAGAATTTAGAATATTTATGGTAACAAAATTCAATGATACGCAAGAGAAAAGAGAGGTTGCACTCAAAGAGATGAGGAAGTCCTTTCATGATATGAAAGAAGAATTGGACACCATAAAAAAGAATCAAATGGAATGGTTAGATATGAAAGCTGTAATACTGAAATACTTAAATCAAAACCTCCCTCAAAAGTATAAAAAGCAGGCTAGACCATGGAGAAGGTCGAATCTTGGGAGTAGAAGAAAAAACCACTGACACAGAAAATAAAAGCCAAAATACTGAAAAAAAAAAGTAAAAAAATAAATCTGAAAGGCTATTCAAGAAGTACTAGATACCATAAAACACCCAAATATCCAAATAATTGGTATCCCTGAAGGTGAAGAAACAAGTAAGGGCATTGATAACCTATTCCACAAAATTCTGGAAGAACATTTTCTAAGTTTAGAGAGCAATCAAATATCCAGACCCAAGAAATACAAAGAACCTCAAGTAGAATCAATCCAAGAAGATTCTCTCCACAGCACATCATAGCCAGGTTGGCCAAAACCACAGACAAAGATAAGATACTAAGATTGGCAAGACAGAAACGTTCAATCACTTACAAAGGCTACCACATCAAGCTAACTCTGGACTTTTCATCAGGTACAAGCAAAGAAAGAATGGGGAAATACTTTCAAAGTGTTAAGTGAAAAACAATTTCAACCAAGAATACTATACCCAGCAAGATTATCCTTCATATGGGAAAAGAAGATAAAAATGTTCTCGGATAAACAAAACCTGAAACAATTCACCAATTCCAAACCAGCTCTTCAAGAAATTTTGAAAGGAGTGCTATACCAAGAAAACTAAAGACAGACAGACAGCAATAAGAGAACCAAAAAAAAAAAAAAAAAAAAAAAAAAAAAAAAAAAAAAAACCCTGAGTATATCCAACTTAAGGGCAGGGACAATTCTGGAAACATCAATAATAACATTGAATGTTAATGGATTAAATTCTCTGATCAAGAGACACAGACTTGCCAAATGGATTAAAAAATCAGAAACCCTCCATCTGCTGCCTACAAGAAACCCATCTCATAGATAAAGACATACAGAGACTAAAAGTGAAGGGCTGGAGAAAGTTATTCATCCAACTTAAGGGCAGGGACAATTCTGGAAACATCAATAATAACATTGAATGTTAATGGATTAAATTCTCTGATCAAGAGACACAGACTTGCCAAATGGATTAAAAAATCAGAAACCCTCCATCTGCTGCCTACAAGAAACCCATCTCATAGATAAAGACATACAGAGACTAAAAGTGAAGGGCTGGAGAAAGTTATTCCATGCAAATGGAAACCAAAAAGGAGTGGAAGTCACTATATTGATTTCAGACAAAATAGTCTGTAAGACAAACCGTAACAAGAGACAAAGAAGGGAATTATATAGTAGTAAAAGGACTAATGCACTAAGAAGTTATAACGCTTATAAATATCTATGTACCCAACTCAGGAGCACCCTAATATGTAAAGGAAAGACTGCTAGATCTAAAAGAAGAAATAGACTATAACACAATAATTGTTGGAGATCTCAACACTCCATTATCTCCTTTAGACAGGTCAATGAGACAAAAAGTAAGCAAAGAGATTCTGGACCTAAATAATACCATAAATCAGAAGGACTTGACAGTCGTCTATAAAACTTTCCATTCAAAAAACACAAGAGATACATTTTTCTCAGCCCTACATGGTACTTTCTCAAAGACCTACCATATGATAGGGCACAAAACCAGCCTTTACACACTCAAAGGCATAGAAACTATACCTAGAATCTTCTCCAACCATGATAGAATTAAACTTGATATTAATCTCAGTAGAATCCTCAAAAACACACAAATACATGGAAACCAAATAATCTACTTGAGCCATGAAATATTGTTTTCAGGGACTAAAAATGATCTTTTGCTGAGAATTCTCCCTCCAGATTTATTTCTAGTGAGTAGGGCTACCTCTGTTTCTTTCTCTCCATCATTCTGTCTCTCTGTCTCTCTGTATCTCCCTGTGTCTTTTAATTTTTTTTAAGGTAACATATTCTCTGGGCTCTCAAACCCCTTCTTTATTATCCTAATCTGTGCCTTTCCCACCTCCTATTTAGGAAAGGCACAAACCTAGGCCCATCCTGAGATCACTATTGAACTTGAGCTGTGAAATGTTGCTTTCACTTGGCATACACCATGTGGTTTTCATTTTTTGCTTTTTAAAATTAAAATACAAAATTTTTATTGTCTTTTTTTCTTTCTTCTATTTTTTCTTTTTTTTTCTTTTTCATTCCTTTTCTCTAATTATTTACCTTTTTCCTTTACTTCATTCCTTGGGTGCTCAGCCTCCACACACTGAGTGTCTAGACAGGTCCAAGTGAACATTATCCAAACATCTAAATACTTTTAGGGTCAGGATATTGCTCAATTCCCACTCAATCTGAAGTACAACGAATGAAAAACAGAACAGAAAAGAGATTGCAAATTGCCTCCTTCTTCATGCCTCTGAACACTCATACTGAACCTCAAAATTTAGGGAGAAATGAACAATCCATCAAATGACCAGAAATCACCACATGGTCACAACAAATATGAGAAAGAAGAAAATACCTCTCCTCCAAGGGAAAAGAATAACTCTTCTTCGTCCTCAGACAGTAAAATGGAAATCACAGAAATGTCAGATAAAGAAATTAGAATATTCACAGTGGCAAAGCTAAGAGAGATGGAAGACAAGTGAGACAATGAATTGCAGAAGCAGCAGAAGAAAGGAGCCAATGAGTTCCAGGTAGTGAGGAAATTCTTGCAAGATCTGAAAGAGGAAATATACACCATAAAAACAATCATGAATCAAATGGAACTGTAAGAGATGAAGGCTATAATACAGGAAGTTAAAACCTCCTTTGAAAGTATTACAAGCAGACTAGATCATAGAGAAAATCGAATCTCAGGTGTAGAAAAGAAAATTGCTGGCCTAGAAAAATCCTCCACAAAGACTGAGAAAATTACCCCCCAAAATGAGAATAATATACAAGAAATACTAGATACCATCAAATGTCCAAATATCTGTATAACTGGTATCTCAGAAGGTGAAGAGACTCATAAGGGCATTGAAAATCTATTCCATGAAATCCTACAAGAAAACTTTCCAAACCTAGAGAGAGACACTCAAACATTCAGTCCCAAGAAATACAAAGGACCCCAAATAGAATCAACCCAAGAAGATCTTCTCCAAGATACATTATAGCCTGATTTCCCAAAACCGCAGACAAAGACAAGATACTCAGACCTCTTGGAAACAATGCGAGCAAGGAAAGAATGGAAAAATATACTCAAAGTGTTGAGTGGAAAACAATTTCAACCAAGAATACAATATCCAGCAAGATTAATCTTCATATGGAAAGAGAAGACAAGAACATTCTCAGATAAACAAAACCTGAAAAGATTTACCAACAGCAGACGAGTTCTCCAAGAAGTTCTGAAGGAAGTGCTATCCCAGGAAAAATAAAGTCAGACACACAGAAATAAGAGTTCTAAAACAACAAAGAAAATGGCCAGCTTAATGGTAGGAAAAAATACAGAGCTGAATGTTTTCTTCCAGAATTTAAATGGAAATATCGGGACCACAACATATTAAGTACACAAGTCTGAACTGGTGAAACAGAATTTTATGACTTTTCACTAAAACATTACTTATCTTCTATGCTTTGTTTTCCAGAGTTAAGGAATTTTGTCTTCTCTTTAGTTGGGAACAAGTCCATGTACCTATATTCAAACAGAATCCTAACCTGTTTCCTGGCTTTAAGTCTTATGCAAAGTTCTCTTAACATTTTTTGATTTTGATTTATTAAAGTTAAACTGTCTTTCCTGATATTAGAAAATATATTAAAAATACCTATTTAATGACCACAGTAAGCTATAAAATCTCAGCTAGGTGCTACTTTATAGTAATCTATTCTACCCACAGAGTTTCATGCCTAAAGTCAACATGTGTTCACAGATATGTATATATCAGCTAGACTTGATTATGCAAGCATTTAGATTAATTAAGGTATTTTGTGAATCAATGAAATGCATGAAAATATAAGAAAGGAATGAAAAGCAACTGCAGATACCATAGACAGTGTGGGATCTGCAGTTGCTTTTCATTCCTCTTTATTTGTTGACGATAACATGTATGATCAAGTCACTTTTCAGTGTATTCTGGATGGCAAATCACATTTTGTATGCTGTGATGATGTTCAGTGAAAGAATGTAAAATAAATAAATTTATAATAGAAGGAGAGTGGATGAACGCAGATTTAATGCTATGCTAAATGAGCCATATTTTTCATAAATTATAAAAGACACTGCTTATCCCCACTGAATATATATCAAACCTCTGCACCCTATGGCAGAAATTAAAGTATTTAAAGACCTAATATAGATACCAGAAACTGTATGGGGTATTAAATTGAAGGGTAGGTGGAAAGGCCTTAGGAAAAAAGTATTTAATAGACACAAAAATGTAAAGTTCTTTGTTAAAAAGTACGTGTATGGTAATAGTCTTGATTTGATTATCATACACTACATTCATGCTTTGAAACACCATATTGTGCCATATTAGTTCAGTTGGCTAGATCTCGCATGGCGGATTGCAAGATTAAAGTCCTAGATTCAGTGGCTTATAAAACACTCTAGGCACGTGTATGTGCATGCCAAAAATTCTAAGAGGAGAATGGAGGAACAGGGATTGTGTGGCCATCCACCCTGCAGAGTGTTTTCTCTCTTTCCTTCTCTTTTTTCAGTGAGTGTATGGGTGAGTGTATGTACCAATGAGTGTACATACCCCATAGCAGATTTAAAATAAAAGAAACTTTCTCAAAACAAAGAAAAAACATATTTTACACCAAAAAGATGAATGACAATAAAATGTCAATAAGAAATTATAAAATAAAATACAATTACAAAATTTATTCAGTACTATTCAGATAACTGAATAAATTTAGTATTTTAATGACATCATACCTTCTTGAAACTAACAGGCCATTTTATCATTTCTTCATTGACAACCAAGCCTTGATCATGGCGAGTTTTGTAGAAAAAGTCTCCTACTTTAACCAGCAGCCAGCTGTCATTGGGAAAGTTCACAAGGTTCTGGATATCATACTGTGTCACATACTTCCTTTTTTCATCAAGTGTCATGTTATTCCCAGCGCTGTTTATTAATTGGCTTTTCCTTAGAAATGGATGCAGCTTGATGAGAGGCACAATCAAGAAATTAGGAGTGCATTTAAGGTATAGATTAAAGACCCTTAATTATTAAGTGATCGTTCCATTTCTGGCTCCCTATCTTTTCTTTTTGGTAGAGGTTTGGGTGGTCACTATCTCATGGCTCATTTGAGATGAACTCTCTTTTTCTTCCTAAGAACAACAGAGAAGTAATTGCGTCTTATCAACAAGCTTTGGGATGTTTCCCAGAAGGTGATTTTTGCATGGACTCTAATTCAATCCAGACTAATAAAGTCTGGTTTTGATTTTTCGAAAGCTAATCTTGGTACTTTAAAAAGGGGACAATATATTTAGGTTCTTGGTAGTGGCGATGGAACTATAAATATATGCACATATCTAAATCCGACCAAATACATATACTAAATATGTGAAATTCTTTTAATACCAATTAAAATTCAATAAAGCTCATTTTTTTAAACTTATTTAATTTTATTTATTTACTATCTTCTTCAGTTTGACCAGAGAGAGCCAGAAAGCTACCAGGTCTGGAACTTGAATTATGGTTCACCATATAGGAGTCCAGCACTTTAACCACCATGTTACCTGCAGACCCTCTCTGAAGCTTTTTAAAAGGGAACAAATTCTTTGTTTTGCTTCATTTTTGACTTGCTTTGGTAAGAGTTTGACTGTCATATGACATTACCAGAAAAATTTATGACAAAATATAAATTTAAAGACTTCAATTCTAAAATGGTTTTTAATAAATCATGTTAACCTCTTATGACATTCTATTGCACAAAATACTTAATGTTCATTGTTTACACACCTGTTGCTACAGTGTTTAATTTTTTTTAATAGAAGCACTCTAAATAATCCAAAATCACATTTGGGTAGTCATTTTGACAATATTATCTGCCTTTTTAAGAATCAATGTGAATGGGAACCAGCAGTTAGCGTAATGGCTATGTTGCTGGACTCCCGCGTAGTCGACCGTGGTTCACGTCCCGGACCCGGTGGCTTAAAACTCACACCAGGCGCGTGTGCGTGCGTACCCAAGATCCTGAGAGGAGAATGGAGGAGAAGGGACTGCGGTGTGACCATCCCCTCTGGGGGTTGATTTCTCGCTTTCTGTCTCTATGTCTCTCTCTGTCTGTCTGGCGAGCGCACGTGCTCTATAGCGAAAAAACCTCTCCAAAAAAAAAAAAAACATCAATGTGAATTAACTCAAAATGCAAATCAAATGCTATTATTATCAGTACAAATAGAAATTAGATGGTAGTCTTGAGACTGGTCTGAGCAGGATTTAGAGTGAATCCATGCTTGGGGCTTAGAAGCCACTTTGGAACTTTTGGTATACTAAAAGAAAAGCACAGCACATGAGTTGATCTTCTTCACCAAGTTATATCCCCTTAGGTTGCTACCACCTCATCAAGAACTGAATATTTGGGAGAGGAACCAAACATCTGCAGTGAAACATAACTCCCCTGACCTGGGAAATCAAGCCCACAAATAGGAACACATCTGAGAACTAAAGATGAAATTTCCCCTACCAGCACTACAGAATCTACTCCAAAAAACAGAAAAAAAAATAATAAAATAAAGAATACTGCATTGGATAACAAGAAACTAACAGAGATACCAAAGAAAAATAAGAAAACAAGGGGGTAGCTCTTACCCAAGTGAGGATAGTAGCCCATCCCCAACAATGGACAGCACAGAGAAATATATAGAAAGGTCAGAAAAAGAATTCTGATTGTTCATAGTGACAAAATTCAAGAAGATGCAAGAGAAAACAGACAATAAGTTCCAGGAAATGAGAAAAATATTGCAGGATATAAAAGAGAAATTCCATAAAGAAATAGAAACCCTAAAAAAGAATCAAACGGAACTTCTGGAAATGAAGAATATGATAGAAGGAAAAAAGATCTCCCTAGAAAGCATTAATAGCAGAACGGCAAATGCAGAAGAAAGAATTTCTGATCTCGAAAACAAGTCTCCAGCAGAGCCCAAATTACTGAAAAGAAAGAAAAATAAACCAAAAAAAAAAAAAAAAAAAAAAAGAAAGAGAGGACACTCTATGGGAAATTCTAGACACCAACATATCCATATAATGGGCATTACAGAAGGTGAAGATTCTGCCAAAGGCATGGAAAACCTCTCTCATGAAATACTGTCTGAAAAGTTTCCAAATATATAGAAACATGAAGAAATTCAGACCCAAGGAATAAAAAGGACCCCAATAGAATTAACACAAAAAGATCCTCCCCCTGGCACATCATAGCCAGCTTGGTAAAAATTAAAGACAAAAATATTCTAAAATGACAAGGGAGAAACTTATTTATAAAGGTTATCCCATTAGGCAAACATCAGACTTCTCAACCGAAACAATGCAGGCAAGGAAGGAATGAGATATATTCAAACATTAAAAGAAAAACAATTAAAACCAAGAATACTATATCCAGCAAGATAATTTTTTCAAATGGGAAGAACACATAAAAGTTCTTGCTTATTCTCAGAGAAACAAAAACTGAAGGAAATCACCAATAATAGATCAGATCTACAAGTACTGAGTGGAGGTTTGTATCAAGATAACTGAAGAGAGACACACAAAAATAGGAAAATAAAAAACAACAGAAGGACCAGCAGTTGTTGTAATCGCTATCTTGCTAGACTCCCACGTAGCCGATCACGGTTCAAATCATGGACCCAGTGGCTTGAACTCACGCCAGGCACATGTGCATGTGTGCCCAAGATCCTGAGAGGAGAATGGAGGAGAAGGGATTGTGGTGTGGCCATCCTCCCTGAGGAATGATTTCTCACTTTCTGTCTCTCTGTCTCTATATTTTGAGTGAGTGTGCACCCTATAGCAAAAACAAACAAACAAACAAAAAACAAAAGCAAAAAAAACTGAGAAAATAGCTAACAAAATGACAGAAATAAATCCACAAATATAAATAATAACAATGAATGTTAACAGATCAAATTCTCCATTAAAAGACATAGATTGGCTGAATGGATACAAAAATAGAAGCCATCAATACGCTGCTTACAAAAGGATGTACATAGTCTGAAAGTGAGGGCTGGAAATAGAAACCAAAAAGACAAAATAGACTTTAACATAAAAGATAGAAGAAGAGAAAAAGAAGGATATTATATAGTGTTTAAAAAGACTTGTTTACCAAAAGGATACAACACTTGGAAGTATCTATGCACCCAACACTGGAGCACCTAAATACATCAAGGAGAGACTACTGGGTGTCCAGGAAGAGATAGACTGCAACACAATAATTGTAGGAGAACTGAATACCAAACTAACTCCTCTGGACAGATCGTCTAGATGAAAAATAAACAAAGAGATACAAGATCTAAATGATATCATACATGAAATGGATTTGACAGAAATCTATATAATATTTCACCCAACTACAAAAAACATACATTTTTCTCACCCTATGAAAACTAATCACATGATAGGGTACAAAACAAACCTTTACAGAATGATTTCAGAGATAAGAGCAATAAAGATGTTATACTGAGAATCTACCCTGCTTCAACCTTCTGAATGTCTAGATAAGTCTAAATGAAAAGTTGCCAAATCTGAATACTATTTGGGTACTCATATTTCTCAATTCCCACTGAATCTGCTTCACAAAGGGAGAAAAATGCAACACACCAAAGAGTTTGCAGACCACATTATCCTGTGCACCTCTGATCGCTTGGATTGATCTTCTAGAAATTAGGAAGAAATGGAAATCCATCAAATGACTACAAATCACGACAGGGTCACAAGAAACATGTGAAACCAACAAAATACCACACCCTCAAGGGAAAAGAATAAGTCCTCATCCACAGACAGTGCAATGCAAATCATGGAAATGTCTGATAAAGAATTTAGAGCATTCATTATGACAAACTAACAAAGATGAAAGAGAGGAGGAACAATGAACACTAGAACAAAAAAGCTGATGAGTCCCAGGAGGTGAGGAATTTCTTGTGAGAGGTGAAAGAGGAAATACACACCATAAAAAAGAGTCAAATGGAACTGTTGGAGATTAAGGCTATGATACAGGAACAGGAAGTCAAAGCCTCCTTTGAAGATATTAAAAGCAAACTACATCATACAGAAAATAGAATCTCAGATGTAGAAGACAGGATCGCTGGACTACTAAAATCCCCCACGAAGACTGAGAAAATAGCTCCAAAATATGAGAATAATATATGAGAAATACTAGATGCTATTAAACATTCAAACATCCAGATAATTGGTATCCCAGAAGGTGAAGAGACTAATAAGGGTATTGACAATCTATTCCATGAAATCCTGGAAGAAAACTTCTCAAAGCTAGGAAGGCATTCAAAGATCCAGACCCAAGAAATACAAAGGATCCCAAATAGTATCAACCCAAGAAGATCTTCTCCAAGAAAAATTATAGCCAGAATGACCAAAACGACTGGGATCAGCCATTGGCATAATGGCTATGTTGGTGGACTCCCATGTAGCCAACTGCGGTTCAAGTCCTGGACCTGGTGGCTTGAACTCATGCTGGGCATGTGTGTGCATGCCCAAGATCCTGAGAGGAGAAAGGAGATGGGATTATGGTGTGGCCATTCCCCTGGGGCGGGGGGTGATTTCTCTTTCTTTCTCTCTGTCTCTCTCTCTGTCTTTCTGGTGAGTGAACATGCCTTATATACCTTGTCAAATAAATAAATAAATGACCAAAACCACAAACAAAGACAAGGTAATCAGACTGGCAAGAGAGAAACGTCATGTTACTTTTGAAGGATATCCCATCAGGCTAATAGCAGACCTCTCATTGTACATAATGCGAGCAAGGAAAGAATGGGAAAATATATTCAAAGTGTTGAGTGAAAAACAATTTCAACCAAGAACACTATACCCAGCAAGATTATCCTTTATATGGGAAGAGAAGACAAGAACATTCTCAGATAAACAAAACCTGAAAGAATTTACCAACACCAGGCCAGCTTTCCAAGATCTTCTGAAGGGAGTGCTATCCTAGGAAAACTAAAGTCAGACACACAGAAATAAGAGTTCTAAAACAACAAAGAAAATGGCCAGCTTAAAGGTAGGGACAAGTACAGAGTTGAATATTATCTTTCCAATTTAAATGGAGAGATTGGATCACTGCAGAAGATAGAGTACATGAGCTTGAACTGGTGAAACAGAATTTTATGACTGACCTCTATGCTTTGTTTTCCAGTGTTAAGGAGTTTTGTCTTCTCTCAAGTTGTGGACAGGTCCATGTACCTACTATTCAAACAGAATCCTAACCTGCTTCCTGGCTTTAAGTATTAAGCAAAGTTCACTTAACATTTTTAAATTTTGATTTATTAAAGCCAAAACTGGCTTTCTTGAAATTAATAAGTATAATTAAAAAATATGTATTTAGTAACCACAGTAAGTTATATAGCCTCAGCTATGTGCTATTTTATAATAGATTCATTCTATCCACAGAGTTTCATGCTTAAAGTTAGTTTTTGTTCACAGATATGTATACATCAGTTGAACTTACTATTGAAAGTATTTAGATTAATTAGCTATTTCATGAATCAATACAATGTGGGAAACAATAAAGGAATGGAAAACAACTGCAGAAACCAGAGACAGGGTGGGCAGAGGATGGGAAATGGCAGAGGGTGAGAAATAGGGGGAAATATATATATATACACACATACATACACACACATATAAACATATATATAAACATACACACACACATATATACACACAAGAAACAAGAAATGGAAAATTAGTTGTTGACAAAAACATGTATGTTTAAGTCACTTTACAGTGTATTGTGGCTGGAAAATCGCATTTTGTATGCTGTGGTAATGTCCAGTGAAAGTATGCAAAATAAAACTAACTAACTAAATAAATAAATAAGAAAAGAAACCTTTACAAGTTCAAAGATATAGAAAATATATCTAGCATCTTTTCTGACCACGATGGAATCAAACATAAAATTAACTACAAAAAGAGCCCTCAAAAATTCGCAAGCACATAGAAATTAAACATCCTACTCCTCAATGAATTCAGAACTATAAAAGAAATTAAGACTGAAATCACAAGAATCATAGAAACCAATGATAACGAACAAACAAGCGTTTATAACTTATGGGAAACAGCAAAATCAGGTTGTTTTTTGTTTGTTTGTTTGTTTGTTTTGCTATAGGGTGCGTGCGCTCGCCAGACAGACAGAGAGAGACATAGAGACAGAAAGCGAGAAATCACCCCCCAGGGGGGATGGTCACGCCACAATCCTTTCTCCTCCATTCTCTTCTCGAGATCTTGGGCACACATGCACATGCGCCCAGCATGAGTTTTAAGCCACCGGGTCCGGGATGCGAACCGTGATCGACTACGTGGGAGTCCAGTGACATAGCCATTACGCTAACTGCTGGTTCCTGCAAAATCAGATTTAAGAGGGACTCTCATAGCAATTAATGCCCACAAGAAAAAAAAAAAAAAAAAACAGAAAGACAGCAAATAAACACCTAATAACACAACACAGGAACTGGAAAAATAACAACAAAAAAACCCAAAAATCCAGGAGAAAAGAATAATAAAGATTCAAGCATAAATAAATGAAATAGAGAATAAAAGAACTATCTATATAGAAAATAGATTAAACTAAAGCTGGTTCTTTGAGAAGAAAAACAAAATTGACACACCATTAGCTAGATTATTGAAGAACAGAGAAAGGAACCAGAAAAATCAAATCAGTAAGGAAAGAGTTGTTATTTCAACGGATATAACAGAAACACAAAATATTGTCAGAAAGAGCTATGAGTGACTCTATGACAATGAACAAGAAAAGAAAGAAAAGGTACATACATTTCTGGACACATATAACTTACTAGGATTGAACCAGGGAGAAATAGAAAGTCTGAACAGACCCATAACAAGCCAGGAGATTGAATCGGTAATAGTCTCCCAACGAGGAAGAGCCCAGGTCCTGATGACTTTACTTCTGAATTCTACAAAACTTTTAAAGAAGAACTAACCCCACTTCTCCTTAAACAACTTGTAAATATTCGAAAGGAAAAACCTCCCAAATTCATTCTATGAAGCCTCCATCATCTTAACTCCAAAACCAGACAAAAACATGACAAGAAAAGAAAACTTCAGGTCCATATCCCTGATGAATAGGGATACAAAAATTCTCAACAAGACATTAGCAAATTGTATTAAACAACATATTAAAAAGATTATATACCATGACTAAATAGGATTTATACCGGGGATACAAGAATGGTTCAACATATGCAAAACAATAAATACAATACATCACATTAACAAATGGGGGGCTGGCAGGTGGCATAGCTCTCTCTTGCTCTGTCCTTGTCTGGTCAAATTAAAATAAATACAGTTAAATAAAATAATATTTAAAAAGAAAGATAAAAATCATATGATCATATCAATTGATGCAGAAAAAGCATTCAATAATATACAACAACCCTTCATGATTAAGACTCTCAGCCAAATTGGCATAGACGGGTCATTCCTCACACAATAAAAGCCATCTATGAAAAAACTTTAGCTAACCTCATATTAAATGGAGAAAAGCTGAAAGGCTTTCCACTAAAAACTGGAATAAGACAAGGCTTCCCACTTTCTCCACTCCTTCTTAACATAGTACTGGAAGTTTTAATCAATGAAATAATGACAAGAGAGTCAAATAAAAGACATCCAAATAGTAAAAGAAGAGGTGAAATGATATCTTTTGTAGATGGTATGATGCTATACATAGAAAATCCAAAAGAATCCACAACAAAACTGGAAGCGATAAATGAATACAGTAAAGTGGCAGGATACAAAATCAATGTACTAAAATCTACAGCATTTTTATAACAAACAATGGACAAACTGAGACCGAATTGAAAAAAAGAAGTCTCACTTACAATAGTCACAAAGCTAATAAGATATCTAGGAATAAAGTTTACCAAAGACATCAAAGATCTCACAGAAAACTACGAAATACTAGAAAAAGAAATTAAAATGATACAAAAAGTGGAAAAACATCCAATGATTTCGGATCAGAATAATTAATATAACCAAGATGTCAATGCTACCTAAATTAATTTACAAATTTAATGCAATCCCAATAAAACTACCAGAGATATTTCTCACAGAAATAGAAAAAGAAATTATAAAATTTGTCTAGAAGCATAAAAGGTCCCATATCACCAAAGGAATACTGTGCAAAGGTCCCATATCACCAAAGCAATACTGTGCAAGCAGAATAAAGTAGAAGGTATCTCACTTCCCGACTTCCAAACATATTACAAAGCTGTGATAATTAAAACAATATGATATTGAAACAAAAAATAGACAGACTAATGGAATAGAATGGATAACCCCCAAATAAACTCCCAAACATACAGACAACTGATCTCTTACAAAAAAAACGTAAGACACTCCAGTAGGAAAAAGAAAATCTCTTCAGAAAATGTTGCTGGAAGAACTGGATATCCACCTGCAGAAGAATAAAACTAGACCCTTATCTCTCACTACTAACAAAAATTAACTGAAAGTGGATTGAGGATCTAAAGATAAAATGTCAAGCAATAAAAATGCTGATGAAAAACACAGGAAAAAAACTGTCAAAGACCTTGGAGTAGTCAAGGACTTCTTAAAGAAGACTTTTAAAGGATAGGCAGTAATCCCAAAAATAGACAAATGGGACTATATCAGGCTGAGAAGGTTCTGCACAGCAAAAGAAACAATAAATAGAGAAGATAACTCTCAGAGTGGGAGAATGTATTTGCAAATTATACCTCAGAGAGGAGACTGATAACCAGAATATATAGGGAATTCAAGCAGCTTATGCAAATAAATAAATAAATTAAAATAAATCCAATTAAAAGATGGGAAAAGGAGCTGAACAGACAATTCTCCAAAGAAGACATATGAACAGCCAAAAAGCATATGAAAACATGCTTGACATCTCTTATCATAAGGGAAATGCAAATCAAAATCACAGTGAGTTACTACTCAACCCCAGTTAGAATGGCTTAAATGTAAAAAACTAATAATGATAAGACCTGGGGAGGCTGTGGTGAAAAGGGAGCTCTCCCACACTATCGGTGGGAATGTAAATAAATACCTCCATTTTGGAGAATGATCTGGAGATTTCTCAGAAACCTACAAATAGGTCATATCAAACCTACTAATAGGACCCAGTAATTCTACTCTTGAGTATTTACTCAAAAGATAGAAAAGCCCTCAGTCAGAAAAATATGTACACATCCATGTTTATTGCAGCATTATTTACAATCTCTAGGGCATGGAATCAACCCAAATGTCCAAAACTAGATGACTGAAATGAAAACATGTGGCTTGTGTACTCCATGGAATTCTACTCAACCATAAAAAAACAGTGAAACTCTGACACTTTATACAAAGTGGTTGAATTCGGAAGACTTACCTACTAAGTGAAGAAAACCAGACTATGAAAGACAAACTTTGTATGTCCTCACTCTATATATATACTGATTTTATGTGCTCTATAGCAGAAACTGAAAATTTGGAAGGTATAGTAGCAGGGAAGGCAACCGTAGATAACAGAATCGTAATGATAGCAGTAATACAGGGGTAGGTAATATAAAGAGAGGGGAAAGGGGGAGGGGAAAAGTACATTTAATTGAAAAAATGAAAAGCTATTTGCTGATAGCAATGTATATAGTAATGTCTTTGTCTTGACTGATATGCATGGTATCGGTGCTAGTAAAAGAAATGTACACTGTAAAGATACATATGATTAAATGTAAATTAAAATAAAAATAATTTAACATAAAATAAAAAAGGAATGGAATATCAGGATAGTTGAGCAAATCAAAAATAAATTAAAAACATACTCTCTTGAAATAAAAAAGAAATTATATGATAAAAGCTAAATTTCCTGATGTTAATTTTCCACGAATGTATATTACATTTACTTGTTTTACTCAACAAATTTGACCCCTTTTCATTTTTGTCCCCTTCCCATGAAGATATCTTATACATAATATATTGATTTAAATATATTTAGTTTATAAAATCATTTATAAATGAGGTGGGATAGTCTGAGTGTATATACATCATAAGTGGTTTCATATTTTAAAATGGGATCACAGGTCTTCTTCTCATGATTTCTACATATATTGTAAGCATAGTTAATTTTGAAAGCAAATTCTTTCCATGACCCATTTTAGGATATTATATAGAACTCAATTTTGTTCCCACCATAAGTATTACATAGCAGCATTTGGTCCACAATGTATACATTGCTGTAAAGGAAATGTATAGATATGTTCAGTTCTAGTCATTGTGTCAATATACAACATAGGACACATTTTTTGAAAACTCACATACATTTGACCAATTTTTTATCAATGTTTTTCATCATGGCTCTTTTCTTGGATATTTTACATGATTTCACTATATATTAGAAAGTATTTTAAAACTTGCCATAAGTGTGTCTGCACTTAACCAGAGAAAGGCAGAGAGATAGAGAGAAAGACAGAGGAATAGAGGAACTGCCTGAAGAATGGTCATGCCACAATCCTTTCTCCTCCATTTCTTAATTCTGTTGAGATTTTAGACACACATGCATGAGTGTCCAGAGTGTTTCTCAAGGTGCTGAGTCTGGGACTCAAACTATGTGGGTGGTCATGTGGAATTTGGCTACCCCAACCACCAGGCCATGGAGCCTGCCCAAATAACTAAAAACCTAAGTCCCCAGTGGCAAAACTCTCTAAATAGTATAACAATTATATATATATATATATATACACTTATACCTAGTGTATAAGTACACATATTTTGCCTGGTGATTTTGAGATGAAAATAAGTCATGATGTATCTTAAGAAAATACCTCCAGTTTCATTTGATGGTGTGCTGGTTAAGGCAGCTTGATCCCACATGACCAACTGTGTAGAACAAGTCCCAGACCTGGCAGCTTGAGAAACACACTGAACATGTGTGCCCCAAATCCTGAAAATAGAAATGGAGGACAAAGGATTGTGGCATGACCACCCCCCATGGGGGGTGCTTTCTCTCTCTCTCTCTCTCTCTCTTTCTCTCTCTCTCTCTTTTGCTCCAGTGAGTGCACACAGTCTCTAGCAATAAAACAAAACAAAATAAAATACCTCCAAATGTTATTAGGTGCTCAATTCATGTCCCAGTTATGGAGGATGTTTACCTGCCAGGGAAGAAGAATAGGCTGGTCTGCATCTCCTGGAGATCTCATTTCTATTTTCTGCAAAAGCATCTTATGAAGAACTTGGGCCACCACATACACAGCATTATAGATAAAATAGCTGGAGTCAGACACAGTCATAAGGTCCATATAAGATGGCATCAACTCTAAAGAAGAATTTGGTGGGCATTCTCGAAGTTTCCCACATAGTGATCCAGCAAGTGAGCAATTAAAAAATGAAATCCAGACTTTAGTTAAGTAAAAGTCTTCTGGATATTGGGAAGGGTTGACTGTCTTTAGAAATTGTTTGAAACCAGAGATTTTCCTTTTCTGGTTTGAAAATAAGAGGCTTCCATGGAAAAAGTATGGCATGTTAAACATGGTAGCCAAAATACCGTCCCACTGATATGGATGGAGATTTCTCATGATCCACACCTTTCCCAAGATTAAATAGAATTCCTTTACTATTCCCAGGCTCCAAACACTCCCTTCATCACCAAGTATTATATACACATTTGCAGATGAAATTCTGATCCTAGTCAAAAAAGTAAAATCACGTGCTGTATAGCTACCTACTGTGGGAGGGAGTCTTTCTGCAAAGGCCACGCAGATGTCCTTTTCTGTCATCTTTGTGTTTAGATCGTGAAGGAACTGCTCCCCATGCATATCACTGGATACATAGAGTGCCACCCACGTCCAGCCAAAATGCAGCAATAACCCAATGATCCCGTGTGCCAAAGAGCTGTCTTTGGTGGCCATCTGATAAACTGATGGAAACTGGTCTTTATCATTTAGGATGGGATCAAAAGGACCATATGTGACCTGAATAAAAACAAACAAATAGCCTGATTCTGTCTTTAGTGGAATTATGTTGTCCTCTTTAAACAGAGGATAGATAATTCTTTGTGGTTTTGTTTTGTTTTGTTTTGTTTTGAGAGAATGATTTTTGTTATTGGGTGCATGCACTCCTCAGAGAGACAGAGAGCCGGAAAGTGATAAATCACCCCCCAGGGTGGATGGCCACAGCACAATTCCCTCTCCTCTATTCTGTCAGGATTTGGGGGCACCCATGTACAGGTGCAAGATGTGAATTTTAAGTCGCTGGGTCCAGGACTCACGCCACGATCAACTATGTGGGAGCCCAGTGATGTAACAATTATGCCATCTGTTGATCCCATTATCAACGAGGATAGATAATTCTTTACTGCTAAAAACACAGAAGGGGGACCGGCAGGTGGTTTAATGGTTACATTGCTGGATTCTCACATAGTCAACTGTGGTTCAAAGCCCAGCCCAGGCTGTTTAAAACTCACACCAGGTGTGTGTGTGTGTGTGTGTGTGTGTGTGTGTGTGCCTCAAGTACTGAGAGGATAATGGAGGACAGGGGGTTGGGGCATGGCCATCTTCCGTGGGAGGTGATTTTTTGCTTTCTGTATCACTGTCTCTTTAACGAGCACATGCAACCTATAGCAAAAAGCTCTCTCTAATAAAAGAAAAAGACAAACAGAATGGAATATTAGATGAATAGACATTCAGCTGTAGAGAAGACACAATTCTCTCATTCTGGTCATTAGAAGAATGTTTTTTCCCAGTCCCTCTACTTTTAGGATAGGAAATGACTCATCCAGATCAATGGTATCACTCCCAGACCAAAGCATGACAGAAAAAAGTGTAATGTTCAATACATTCTTCATTGTCTACAAGGGAATTGCAAAAGGTATAAGCTTTATTAAGACAGTGCTACAACAAAGTTAGTGATTCTGTCCTCCTGGGCCCATGTGACTTGTGGACCAAAGGATCTCTTCCCTAGCACCCAATGTTGAATGTAAACTCAGAAAAAAATCATCTTTATTTTACTGATCTTTTGGTACTGCTGACTCGACTTATTACCAGAATATAACCTATGTTATCTTTTAGAATACAAACACTTACTCTCTCTTTTTTAAATTATTTTTCCAGAACATAATTATTAAGCTAATGCTATTGGTATTTCCAGTAATGTCTCTTGAATGTTGCTTGTGTTAGTTTCCTTGGAAAGAATCTCTGTAGTGGATAGTTATAATGTGGAGAGTAAGTAGTTCTTTCAAGACATCTGTCTGCATGGGTGCGCATGTGGACAAGGGAGCTGGTAAATGACAACTGAGGTAACTGAGCCATACCCAAATCGGGAGATCCTCAAAGCTGGAATGTCCCTTCACATTTATACTAAATGACAACCAGTTGCAAGGGTCTTTATACCTTTACGTATAATTGTCATTCTCCTCTGAATGCCTCTCTGTTAAGGTCTTCTAAGATGGGATAGATCTTGGGGCCAGCATGTGGCATGGTGGTTAAGGGCACTGAACTCCCACATGGTCAACCACAGTTTGAGTCCTGGATCTGATGGCTTGCTTTCTCATTTTCCATTCCTCTCACTCTCTCTCACTCTGTCCCTCTGGAGAAATTAAAATAAATAAATACAAATTTATAAAAAAGAGAGAGATGGGATAGATCTTTGTGCTTCAAGCATTTTCCGGGAGGCACACATTTTTGAGTTGTCAGCAGTCAATATTCTCAGTAATAGATATTGGATACAGTGGCCATGGACAGAAATCTGGGTAGAGCCTCACAGATTCCACTGCTCTTTCTCTTTCTTTCTTATTCTTGTACTGCTAATAATTTCCTGACTCAAAATTCCCTGTGATTTGCTTATAATTCTGAAGGGATATATAAAGCCAGCTTTCATATTTTCTTTGCTCAGATGTGAGAGAATTGCATTAAGATAGATCCAAATATCATTCTCCAGAACTGAAAACGCACTTACCTGTGGGTTTTTATAGAGCTCCAAAAGAGTTCCAATTTGGGCTGAAAATGTTGGTACATTTCCTGCAATGATGGCAAGAGATTGTTTCTGTGACTGGCAGTTGTAGTTGGGCAGGGTCTGATTCCCTGCAGAGAGCAAAAACAGAGCACTCTCCAAGGTCCTTTGGTAACTGGGAATTGCATTATAGAGATCATATCCCAGAGAAAGATTGGGAAGCAGATTGGGGCTCTTGTTGATCTCCTCAATGGCAAAGAGGAAAGCCAATAAATATTGATAGTTGTTCCATTGCCACCTAAACAGAAGGAACAGCAATAGGAAATATGGTTAAGTCCTATAACTCAGGGTAAACTCAACCACGCCAAGAGACACAAAGGGTTAGAATTCGACTGTTAAAATAAGATGTTCCTCCCCTGCTATATGGAGCTGATGTGTATAAGGTTTCCAAAGTTCTGAAAAACTTTCAGGTGAATTATTTTCTCTGTTTAAACAAATAGTGTGCAAGTAGCAATAAGAGGTCTTGCGAGTATTATGTGTGGGATGATATCTCATTTAGCTGAATAGTAATGCTTTCATCTGAACAGAGCTGATTTTAAGGGAAGATCATTAATGTATGAAGACAGTAAAATTTTTTGTAGGGATGTAGATAAGGAAGGCACACATTCACCATTTAAAAATATTTTTGTTAAATATTATTTATCTAATTTGATTTATTATAAAAATTATTTTTTCAATTTGCTATAGGATATGTGTGCTCACCAGAGACAGAAAGTGAAAGAGAGGACACCTTCATGGCACCTGAGAACGAGTGATTTCAGGAAAAAAAGAAATGAAGATTTTTCTACTGATAATTCAGCCTCTAGTCCACAGACTCAAGTGGTAGGAGCTTCATCAAGCCTTCTCTCTATCTCTGCCTCTGTCTGTGTCTCTGTCTCTTTCAACCTCTGTCTCTGTCTTCTCATGTTTTTGTAATTTTTTCCTTTCTAAAGTTTTTTAAGGTAAAGCATTTTCTTGGCTGTCAGCCACTCCTTTCCCTTTATCTTGTTAATAATTCCCTCTCCTTCTCCCAACCCAGTAGAGGCAAAGTAGCAGGCCTTAGGAAGACACCTTCATGGCTCCTGAAAACTAGTGATTTCACATGGCACATTTGCACACTGCACAGTTTTCTGATTTTTTGTTTTTTAAATAAAAAAATATTTTTTTAGTTTCTTTTTTAGTTTTCTTTAATTCTCTTTTTCTCTGTTTCTTGTTTGCTTTTGTTTCTGTTGTTTTTCTCTCTCTCTGTTTCCTTGTCTGCATGCTCCTTGATGCTCATTGAACTTCAAGTTTGGGAAAACCACACCATCCATCAGATGACCACAGGGCCACAAGAAATATGAGAAAGCAAGAAAATATCTCTCCTCTAAGGGAAAAGAATAACTCCTCTTCATCCACAGACAGTTCAATGGAAATCATGGAAATGTCTGATAAAGAATTTAGAACATTCATAATGGCAAAGATAAATGAGATGGAAGAGAGACAATGAACTGCAGAAGGGAAAGGAAAAAGGAGCTGATGAGTTCCAGGAGGTGAGGAAATTCTTGCAAGATCTAAAAGAGGAATTACACACTTTAAAAAAGAATCAAATGGACCTGTTATAGATGAAGGCTATAATAAAGAAAGTCAAAATCTCCCTTGAAAGTATTAAAATCAGACTAGATCATACAGAAAATAGAATCTCAGATATAGAAGATAGAATCACTGGCCTAGAAAAATTCACCATGAAGACTGAGAAAATTGCCCAAAAATTTGAGAATAGAAATAGAAATAGAAATACTAGATACCATCAAACGTCCAAACATCTAGATAATTGGCATCCCAGAAGGCAAAGAGACTCATAAGGGCATTGATAATCTATTCCATGAAATCCTGCAAGAAAACTTTCCAAACCTAGAAAGGCACTCAAAGATCCAGTCCCAAGAAGTACAAAGGACCCCAAATAAAATCAACTGAAGAAGATCTTCTCCAAGACACATTATAGCCAGATTGACCAAAACCACAGACAAAGACAAGATACCAAGATTGGCAAGAGAGAAACGGCAAGTTCCCTACAAAGGATATCCCATCAGACTAACAGCAGACCTCTCATCGGAAACACTGCGACCAAGAAAAGAATGGGAAAATATATTTAAAGTGTTAAGGGAAGAGCAATTTCAACCAAGAATACTGTACCCAGCAAGATTATCCTTCATATGGGAAGAAAAGAAAAGAATATTCTCAGATAAACAAAACCTGAAAGAATTTACCAGCACCAGAGCAGACCTCCAAAAAGTTCTCAAGGGAGTGCTATGTCAGGAAAATTAAATGCAAGCACACAGAAATAAGAGTTCAAAAACTAAGAAAATGGCCAACTTAATTGTAGAGACAAGTTTGGAGTTGAATATTATATCCCAGAATTCAATCAGGAAGATTGAACCACAACAGAAGATAGATTAAGTACATGAGACTGAACTGGTGAAAAAGCATTCTGTGACTTTTGACTAAAATACTGCTACTTTTCTTCTAGGCTTTGTTGTTTGGTTTTAAGAGTTTTTGTCCTGTCTTAAGCTGTCAATAGGTTCATGTATCTACTATTTGAACAGAATACTAACCTGTTTCCAGACTTTAAGTTTTAAGCAAATTTCCTTACCAATTCATACCTACTTTTCATGAAATTACCAGGTGAATTTGCTACTGACAGTAGTTAGATTATTTTAAAAATTGTGTGATCAATAAAATGTGGGGGAAAAGGAATGGAGGACAGCTATAGACACCAGAGATAGTGTGATAAGAGGGTGGGAAAGGGCAGAGGGTCAGACATAGGTATAAATATATATAAATAAATATATATGTGTAATGTATGCATGTATACATATATACACACACACAAATATATATAAAACTTAAAAAAAACAACAACAATGAAAAACCTGAATGTAATTCATTTTTAAGCTGTCAAAGGTAGATCTGGTTTCCAAGGTTCTAAGTCTTTCCCTTTTCTAAGAAAACTTGTCTTAAGACTACAGGTGGCAGACAGGAGGGGCATGTTGGTCCTGCTGACAGATATAATGGCTAGCCAGCAGTGATATGGAGTTGAGTCAGATTTCAGTGTAGGTATTTAACAAATCACGATGGGTAAATCTAGTTTACAAGCTAAGTGACGCATAGTGATTGAATGTATGAAAGAAAGAGAGAGAGAAAGAAAGAAAAAGAAAGAAGAAAGAAGAAGGAAGGAAGGAAGGAAGGAAGGAAGGAAGGAAGGAAGGAAGGAAGGGAGGAAGGAGAAAGAAAGAAAGAAAGAAAGAAAGAAAGAAAGAAAGAAAGAAAGAAAGAAAGAAAGAAAGAAAGAAAGAAAGGAAGGAAGGAAGGAAGAAAGGAAGGAAGGAAGGAAGGAAGGAAGGAAGAAGAAAGAAAGGAAGAAAGGAAGAAAAAAGGAAAAACAAAAAAATAATAATTAAAAAGTTGGATACCAAAGCCAGATAAAGGTATCACAAGAAAGGATAATTAAAAGATAATTAATCCTTAACATAGATGCAAAAATCCTAAATAAAATATTAGTAAGTTAAAAAAAAATATATATATATTCTGTTTCTTCAAGCAATTAAAAATAAAACTACTTTGTGATATATATATATATGCAGTTTCCTCAAGCAATTAAAAATAAAACTACTTTGTGATTCAGTAATCCCATTAGTCAATATAGACCTAAGAGAAAGAAAATAGTGAAGAGATTGTACTCCTCTGCTGACTGCAGCACTATTCACAACAGCTAAAATATGAAATCAACCAAAGTGCTCAAAAACTAATAAATAGATTTTTTAAATGTGTTATAAATATATACAACAGAATATTATTCAGCCATTTAAAAAAGGATAAAATGCTGCCATTTGAGGCAATGTGGATGAACCTAGAAAAAAATAATAAAAGGCTACACTGAAAAAAAAAAAAAAGAAAATGAGAGAGAGAGGTAAAGTGTGAAAGCAAGCCATCAAGTCTGGAACTCAAACTGTGGTCGACCATGTGGGAGTTCACGATTTTAAAAACCACATCACCTGCTGCTGGCCCCCATTCATGATTTTTTATACATTTAAAAATTATATATAGCTGCACAATAAAAGAAACAATAATTAGAGTGAAAAGACAATCCTTGGAATGAGGGAATATATTTGCAAACTCTCCCTTAGCTAAGTGGCTTATAACCAAAATATACAGGAAGCTAAAGCAGCTTACCCACAGAAAAACAGTAATCAATCCAATTAAAAGATGGGATAATGAGCTGCACAGACAACTCTCCAAGGAAGACATATAAACAGCCAAAAAGTATAAGAAAAATGCACAACATCCCTTCTCATAAGAAAGATGCAGGACAAAACCATAATGAGATACTACTAACCCCAGACAGAATGACTAAGATTAAAAAAATAAAGGATGATAAGTATTGGCAAGGCTATGGTAAAAAGAAAACTCTCCTACATTGTTGGTGAAGAACAATATGCAGGTTCTTCAAGGATCTACAAATAGAACTGCCACATGATCCAGGAATTCCACTTGATGTCTACCCAAAGGATAGGAATACACTCAGTAGAAGAAAAAAATGCTTACACATCCATGTTTATTGCAATATTACTCACAATTGCTAAGGCATGGTTCGAATCCTGGACTCGGTGGCTTAAACTCACACCGGGAGCACGTGTGTGTGTGCCCAGGATCCTGAGACGGTAATAGAGGAGAAGGGATTGCGGCATGGCCATCCACCCTGGGGGTGATTTCTTGCTTTCTATCTCTCTGTCTCTCTCGGTCTTCTGGTGAGCACATGCGCCCTATAACAAAAACTTCTCAAAAAAAAAATTAATTAATTAAATAAAAAAACACCATGCTGAGAAAATACAAATGAAAAAGTCTATCAAGATGCATGAAAAGAGGAACATCAAACAAAAGAATGATAAAAAGACTCCACAAGGAGCAGTACCTGACTATCTGTTGGACAGAGGAGAGTCCTGGGCTTAAGTACTTTCTAATATGATTAAACAAAACTAGAAAGAGAAAGCAGAAAAATGGGAAGTCCCTCTACCCAAAGTTCGAGCCCTGGAGAAACAAAAATATTAAAAGTTATTCAAACAGGAAAGAGAAAGAAGGCATGGAAGAGGCTGGTTACAAAAGCCTGCTTTGTTGGAGATGGTTTTACTAGAAAAAAACACCTAAATGTGAAAGATTCATTGGGTCAGTGGGCTTACATTTTAAGAAGGCCCATGTAACACATACTGAACTGAAAGCCACCTTTTGCCTGCCAGTACTTTGTGTAAAGAAGACTCCTTCATCCCCATTATATACAACTTTGAGTGTTATCACCAAAGGTACTGTCATTGAGATGAACATGAGCAAGTTGGGCCTTATGACACAAGGAGGCAAGGCTGTTTGGGGAAAATATGAGCAAGTTGCCAACAATGCTGAAAATGATGGATGCATAAATGCTGTCTTATTGATTTGATAGCAGTTGCATACAAGTAATTCCTTGTGATTTTTTAAGATGATACACCAATCTGGAGAACCACCATGATTGTGATGTTTCTGAATATAGCCAGTCTTACATGTTGCAGTCATCAAAAAATTACTTATTAAATTTTACAAATACATTAAAGTGGTCTGGTTTTTCCAAAAAAAAAAAAAAAAAAGAAAGAAAGAAGAAAAAAAAGAAAAGCAAATGTGGATACCAGAGACAATGTGGGAGGATGGTGGGAAGTAGGGAGTGGGTGGGAAAAAGAGATCTACACATTTATGAAGCATAAAGTAGCTTTAGGATTTTTAAATAGAATGTGGACTGATTAAATTGATGTAAACAAATATTTAATATTTCCTGGGAAGAGAAGACTACAAAAAATTTTAGTAATATTAAAATTCACAATACTCAATCTTCTTTATCTTTTCAAAGAATTAGCTTTTGATTTCCTTTATTTTCTTACAGTTCATTTATTTTCTATTTTATTTATTTCTGATATATTGACACACCATTACCTAGACTAATTAAGAAGAAGAGAGAAAGGACCATATAAATAAAATTTGCAATGAAACAGGCAATATTACAACATAATAAAAATACAAAATATCATTAGAGGTTGCTATGAGCACCTATACACCAACAAACAAAAAACCTGGGTGAGATGGACAAATTTCTGGACACATATAATCTACCAAGATTGACTCAGGGAGACATAGAAAGCCTGAATAGACCCGTAACAAGCAATGAGATTGAATCAGTAATAAATAATCTCCTAACAAAGAAATCTAAGTCCTGATGACTTCATTTCTGAATTCTACTCAAAGTATTTCCAGAGATCCACAAAGAAGGAACCCTTCCAAATTCATTCTTTGAAGTGTCCATCACCCTTATTCCCAAAATGGGTAAGAATACAACAAAAAAAAAGGAAACCACAGGCCTATATCTCTAATGAATATAGATGCAAAAATTCGGAACAAGATACTTTCAAACCTCATCCAACAGCATATAAAAAAAGAATATTCATCACAGCCAGGTAGGCTTTATTCCAGGGATGCAAGCGTTGTCCAACATATGCAAAACCATATATGTAATACACCATATTAACAGAAAGAAAGTTAAAAACCGTATGATAATTTCAATCAATACAGAAAAACCATTTGACAAAATACAACATTCCTTCATGACTAAAACAAAGTAAACTTGGCATAGAAGGATCGCTTCTCAACATAATAAAAGCCATCAATGAAAAACCTATAGCTATCATTATATGGAACGGGTACAAGACAAGGCTGCCCTACTATTCAATATAGGACTGGAAGTCCTAGCCAATGTAAGCAGACAAGAGAATGAAATATAAGGCATTACAATAGGGGGAGAAGAGTTGAAATTATATCTGTTTGCAGATGACAATGCAGATGACATAGAAGACACAAAAGTATCTATGACAAAGCTTATTAAAGTAATAAATGCATATAGTAAAGTGTCAGGATACAAAACTAACTTACAAAAATCTATAGCATTTCTATATACAAACAAAAGCAGACAAAGGCAGAACTAAAAAAAATGAATCTCATTTACCACAACTAAAAAAATCCTACACATTTAACCTATATATTTAATGCAATCCCTATAAAATTACGAGAGACATTCTTCACGCATTTAGAAGAGACAATTATAGAATCCATCTAAAGATGGCAGCAGGCGGCGTGGTGGTTAAGTGTGTTGGACTCCCACATGACAACCACAGTTCAAATCCTGGACCTGGTGGTTTACTTTCTCATTCTCTCTCTCTCTCTCTGTCCCTCTCTGGTCAAATTAAAATAAGTAAATAAAGTAAAATTTAAAAAGTAATTATTTAAAAAATATATGAAAAAATAATTCATCTGGAACCATAAAAGACCCCATACTGCCAAAGCAATCCTACACAAAAAGAATGGTCACTTTCTGACCCCAAGATATATTACAAACTTATGATAATCAAAACAACATGATATTTGCACAAAAACAGACATAAGAACAAATGGAATAGAGACCATAGAAATAAACCCAAAAACATACTGCCAACTGACCTTCGACAAAGGGCACCAGTCAATCCAGTGGGAAAAGGAAAACATATTTAGCAAATGGTGTTGGAAAAACTGGGTATCCACCTACCAAAAGATGAATCTGAACCCCTATCTGTCACCATTAACAAAAATCAACTCAAAGTGGTTCAAAGACCTAACCATAAGATTTCAAACTATAAAATTACGGTGAAAACATGAGAAATTCTGGGAGACATTGGGTTAGGCAGAGACTTCTTAAGAAAGACCCCCAAAGCAGAGGCAATAATCCCTAAAATAGACAAGTGGGATTATATCAGATTAAGAAGTTTCTGCATAGCAAAGGACACAGTAGTGTGAATCAACACCCCTTGGAATGAGAGAAAATTTTTGTAAACTGTGCCTTAGATAACCAGAATACACAAGGAAATCGAGTGGCATACCTGAAAGAAAATGATTAACCCAACTAAAAGATTGGAAAATGAGCTGAATAAACAACTCTCTAAGGAAGCCATATAAACAGTGAAAAAGCATATGAAAAAAATGCCAACATCTCTCATCATAAGAGAGATGCAGATCAAAACCACAATGAGATACCACCTGACCTGACTCCAGTCAAAATGGAGAAGATAAAAAAAAAAAAAAAAAGGAATGCTGGCAGGTATATGGTAAAAGGGAAAGTCTCTCCTACATTGTTGATGGGAATGTAAATTGGTCCAACCACTGTGGAAAACAATATGGAGTTTCCTCAAAGAGCTACAAATAGAACTACCATATGATACAGCAATTCCACTCCTGGGTATCTATCCAAAAAAAAAAAAAAAACATCAGGAGAACACTCAGCCAGAAAAGTGCTTGCACATCTACATTTATTGCAGTATTATTTATGATTGCTAAGACATGGAACCAATCCAAATGTCCACAAACAGATGAATGGATTGAAAAAGTCTGGGAGATGGATACCAAAATTGAGCTGTGAAATATTGCTTTCCTTGACCAAAAATGAAGATTTTTCTGCTGAGGCTTGCCTCTCTAGATTTATTTCTTTTTCTTCTTCTTTTTTTTTTTTTTTTTGAGGGGTTTTTTGTCTGGGCGGGGTTCAGTTGGGCGTGCACTTGCCAGAAAGACTGAGAGAGACACAGAGACAGAAAGCGAGAAATCACCCCCCAGGGAGGATGGCCACACCGCAATCCCTTCTCCTCCATTCTCCTCTTGGGATCTTGGTCACAAACACACAAGTGCCCGGCATGAGTTTAAGCTGCCTGGTCGAGGACTTGAACCACAGTCGACTATGTGAGAGTCCAGCAACATAGCCATTATGCTAACTGCTGGTCCCTCCCTAGATTCATTTCTAGTGACCTCTATGCACTAAGTGTCTAGACAGGTCCAACTGAATGAAATTCAAACATCTGAATACAATTAGAGTCTGAATATTCCTTGGTTTCTGATGCACAAAGAGTGAAAAACAGAACAGAAGAGAGATTTCAGATCTTCTCCTCCTGCTCACTTCTGAACACCCAGATTGAACTTCAAGAATTAGGAAGAAATGCACCATCCATCAGATGACTAGAAATCATTGCAGAGTCACATGAAATATGGGAAAGCAAGAAACTACCTCTCCTCCAAGAAAAACTAATAATTCCTCTTCATCCTCAGACAGTACAATGAAATGCATGGAAATGCCTGATAAAGAATTTAAAATACTCACAGTGACAAAGCTAACAGAGATGGAAGAGAAGGGAGACAATGATCTGCAGAAGAGGCAGGAGAAAGTGGCAGATATGGTTTATTACCTGTTGATGGTGTGTATAATGTACTCAACTGGTTGGACTGAGGTGTATATCATGCTGGGTAAAGTCTCTTTACAATCTAAATGATGTATAGCAATTGAATGTATAAATAATAATAGTAAATTTTTAAAAAATTCACAATACTCAATTATTAACACTATTTAACATGCTTACATTAATCTTCATGATTTCTTCTATAACTTGATGTATCGCAAATGTCATCTTGTTTCTACTTACGTCCAGAAGTCATGATGGAAACATTTATTTTCTTTCTTCTATAACTTAATGTATCACAAATGTCATCTTGTTTCTACTCATGTCCAGAAGTCATGATGGAAACATTTATTTTCCCTGTGATCTGGAACATTTAAATAGCACCTGATGTGTCTTTTTTCCGACCTCATGGGCAAACCATGTTCCTACTTTCTACACAAAGTACCTGAGATCAGAGGTAATTTTAGCCATTTAAAATCGCTTTCTGCCACACTAGCACTAGGTAGAGAAAATCAAAATCACGTCTGTGACGTGACCAAGTAAGAAATAGCACATGCCATAACATGTATATGTATTTTGGCTAATGAGAAGAGAGAGAGAGAGAGGAAATACTAGAAACAACAAATATCGAGCAAACAGAGATCCTCATGCAGAACAAAGCTTTAAATTCTACACAGAGATCAGGAATCACTGTTGCCTCTTTCTAGTGCAATAACACCTGCGGAAATGAGTTTTAAACGATCCCAAGCTAAATTGCTAAGAATAGAAACACCCTTGGGAAAAAAATGCATATAGCCTAAACCTTTTCTGAGGCCACAGGCATATCAATAGAGTGAATGTTGTACAAATATGCTCCACTGCTAAAACCCACAAAAGGAAAGGAGACATGGTGTGTTCCCACCTGGGGAGAGCTAACACGTTTTTCAAGTGACTATTGACTTGTAATAAAACTTAAGAAAATAATGAAGGGAAGAAGAATGTGACCATGTCTAAGGACATGGTGTATTCTGACCTGGGGAGAGCTAAGTGACTATTGACTTGTAATAAAACTTAAGAAAATAATGAAGGGAAGAAGAATGTGACCATGTCTAAGGGACAGTGTGTTTCCTTGTATGTCTTCAGAGCTTGCCAGGTGTGAATGGCCGTGATGGGATGATGGGATACGTGAAATTCTCAGAATCCAGGATGAACCAGGGAAAGAAGGGTTTCCTAGTGATGCAGGATAACCAGGAGTTACCACGTGTACCTGGAATGCCTGGTGCAAAGGGTAACACAGGTGCTCCAGGAAAGCCTGGTGACATGGTGAATTCAGGCAAACCTGGCCAACAGGGGCCTCCAGGAGAGGTGGGACCTCAAGAACATTGGGGCTTTCCTGGTAGTAGAGGAGAAACAGTGCCAGTAGGATCCCCAGGCCTACCAGGTAAAATGGGTTCTCATGGTAGCCCCAGTCTTCCTGGCTTGCCTTCACCTTCTGGGCTTCCTAGACAGGTGATTAGGGTATAGTTGGTGAACCTGGTCGAAAGCATGAACGAGGTGCCTCTGGTGAAGGTGAAGCAGGAGGAAGCAGGCCCAAAGGAGTCTATGGGTAACTCTGGGGAGCCTGACTTGAGGGCCTAGGAAGTTGGGGGCTTCCTGGAGAGCAAGGACAGAGAGGACAGCCTGTACCCTGAGGCATGCAGGGAGAACAGGGGGCCACAGGCCTGCCTGGTATCAGGGTCCTCCAGGTAGAGCACTGACAGATCAGCACATTAAGTAGGTGTGCATGAGAATCTTGCAAGAGCATTTTGCTTAGATGGCTGCTAGTCTCAAGCATCCAGACACTGGTACTTCTGACCTCCCTGGCAGGTCTGATCCTCCTGGGCCCCCAGAACCACCCGGAGAGAATGATTCCCAGGGCAAAGGGTAACTCATGGCCTCCCAGGCATTAAAGGCTTCTCTGGTCCTCTTGGTTTGAGGGGACCTACAGGTGACAAGAAAAAGGGGGGAATGTGACTCTCCAGGAAGAGGTCTGAAAGGTTTGCCTGAAGCTAGGTGACCCACCTGGTCTTCCAGGTGACCCAGGGCCTGCCAGCTATGGAAGAAATGGGCAGGACAGAGAGTGAGAACCCCCAGGGGTGCCAGGAATTCCTGGTGTACCTACCCCCTCCACCCCCCGGAACCTACTGGCCCTCCGGTTTCTGTGAGCCAGCCTCTTGCATCATGCAGGCTGGTCAGCAAGAATTTAGCAAAGGGCCTGTTGCATGCTTTGTCACCCCAAATTAATATCTTATGCCACATGTTGGTTTTCATCTTCAGCGTGAATTTTTGTTGAACTGTTTGTACTGTATCCAAAAATCTATTTATATTTTGAGTTCTTCTAGTGAGAGCAAAGAAGAAAATGTAATACTCTGGCATTTATATGTTTTGTTGATGAGATTATTTATTTGAGATTTTGAGGTAATATATCTGCTTGTACCAAAGAAGAAATAAATATGGTTTCTTAAAAAATAATAATAAAAATAAATAAAACCAAAAGGGGATGCAGTGAAAGCAGGCTCTCTGCTGGCAAACCTCTCAGTATGCATAACTGTAGTAATTAAATTATTATAGATGCATGCCAGAGAATTGCATAAAGCCCAGATTTAATGCAATATTTGCGATTTTTTTCTGGAAAAGTTAGAAATCAAGATGAGGATCCTCCCCGTGGCTTGGTGGTTAAGGGAGCTGGATCCCACATGGCCAAGAATGTGGTTGAAATATCAGTCCTGGCAGCTTGAACAACATGCCAGGCACATGTGTGTTCATGCTTCAAATCCCAAGAAGATACAGAAATGGAGAAGGGATTATGGCATGACCACACCCCTTGGTGAGTGTTTTATCTCCCTCTGTCTCTGTATCTCTGTCTTGCTCTGCCTGTGCATTCACCCACAGGCAAATTTTTTAAAAAGAAGAAATCCAGGTCAGAGAGAAGGACATTATTCACCTGTGAAAAATAGGCTTACTCACCTTTCTTTCTTTTTTTGGTGGTGGGGGGGGATTGTCGAGCTCACAAGCCCAAATGTCTCAAGCCTGAGAGGAGTGAATGACTGATATTTTCGTAGGACATGATCTGTACAGGGTGGTGGGTCTCAGACACTCATGACCTCCTCTACAAGGTACATTTCCGACATGCCCTTGTCAGTAGTAAATGCCCAGAGTTAGTCCCGCGATGCTAACACTGACGTCGCATCACACAGCCATGTCTCCAGATGCATGTGGGCCTCATTACATGGGTCTTGGCTCTAGGAGGGGCTGAGGTTCCCACGTGCTCACCCGTTCTGAGCCCCCTAGTGACTGAATATGTAAATAGTGCTAATGATATTGGCTAATGATATTGGTTAATGAGAGTAAAAACTACATTGGTTTCTCTTCTGTCTGGAAATGAATGGAGAGAGATTGAGTAAAGAATAGAAAGATAATAAAAGAATAACAAGGCACAGCAAGCTGAATTTATTATTATGCATTTCTGTGCTTAATTTTTATTATTCTCAAACGGGATTACTCCCACACAAAGCTGCATATGCAAACTATAACATACTCCTACATGGTTATACACATATTTACATATACATATAACCAAGAACTTACCAAATAGCTGTCAGTCCTTGAGTTGGCCTCCCCAGAAAAGATAGTTTAAGTATAGCTTCATCCACTTTCAAGTTATAAAGAGGAAACATCCCACCCAGTACCAGGTCCCCATTTCTGTAGACACTTGGCTTTAGGTACTGAAAACAGCTCTCAAATGTCATCATACATGCTGTCTGTAAAAACTGCAGAAGTAGCAAGAGACAGATCAAGGAAACGGACATGTTAGGGCCTGCCCGACACAGCGGCAAAGCCCTATATGTGTCCTAAGCTGAGAAGATGGGGCTGCACCAGGTCTACATGGAGACTCTTCTGTGGAGGGCACAGAGGACTCGCACTCCGACTGTATGCCTTCAAGCTGCACAAAATGTATGCCAGACTGGCATGGCAGACAAGGGCACAGCTAGAAGCATAAAAAAGGCATGTCCAAGGGAGCCTGGGCACTGAAACGCACCCTTAGTGACACTGCGACCTGAGCAACTCTGCTTCCCTTTCACTGTTTCACTTCACTTCCATCCGGGAGCTCTGGGGACCTCAGTGCCCTGGGGCTCTGCACCTGCCACCCTGCATTCTGGTGAAAAAGCACTTTGGGAAAACATATTTTGGACTATTTTCCCCCGGCCTCTGTGATTTCATCATGGCCCAACAAGTCTTTGGGGACCACATCATCCTGAGACAATGAACTCTGTAATTTTGCACCCAACAGAGTCTGAGAGTGGTTATGTCCAAAGTCTGCTCCTAGGCATTTGGCTGGGTTAAAGAAAAATGTGTTAAAATCAACAAAATATCTACTGCCATAAATCTTTATGATGCTTAGCAAGGAGGAGAAGGGTCGATGTCGGTTATTGATGGCTTCCTCAGCAATGTACAAAAGGCGCCTCATTACTACGTTCAGCGTCACCCCCAGATCAGATGACCCTTAAGGACCTCACGATTTGTAAAGGGGTAGACCACAGCCTAGAGAAGAATAGAGTATCAGTTCCCACCCCCACAATTTCCCACAAAATTAAGCTTCTTACCCTCCAGCCTGATGCCCTGTGCTCTGTGCATTGAGAATTGTGACAAGTCATCATCATTATATGATTTGATGTGTGACAGCTGAGAAGAAATTTGTCCTTGACCCAGCGTTTATGTCTTGTCATTTTTCCCTTCTACCAGTCTTTATGGGAAGTAACTATCATAAAATTTTGTTTATATATTATTTATTTACTTGTATTTCTAATTTCTAAGTATAAATTTTATATATTTAGGATTTACAAGATGTAATCATAGATGGAAAATGTGGGCAATAGCTAAACTGAGCCATTTAACATACACATTATCTCGCAAGTTATAGTTTGTGTGTTAGAACACTTAATATCTACTTTTTCAAGTATACAAAATGTTATTAACTTCCCTGACATGGGGTACGATAGATGTCTTAAACTCCTGCCTCGGTTTAACTAAATTTTATGCATGTTGACTAACATTTTTCAAACCTGGCCACACTTAGCCTCTGATAACTATCATTTTACTCTCTATTTCTCAAAATATGACTTTTTAATGTTCCACTTATAAATGGGATGATATGGTATTTGTTTTTCTGTGCCTAAATTTTTTTCAATTAGCACAATATCCTTCAGGTTCAAAAATGTGGTTCAAAGTAACAACTTTTAAAAATTACCACAAAATGTGAGTGCTTATCAGAGAGACAGAGAGATAGAGAGAGAGAGAAAGAGACAAGGGTCAGGAAAGCACCCCCCCAATAAGTGTGGTCACGTTGCTATCTTTTCTCCATTTCTCCAGCCTGCCATGATTTTGGGCTGGCATACACACATGCCTAATATGTTTTCAAGCTATTAAGGATGAGATTTAAACTGCAATGGAGCATCTGGTATCTGGCGCTCTCTCTCTCTCTCTCTCTCTCTCTCTCTATATATATATATATATATTGAAGGGGGATGGCCACACCCAAATCCCTTCTCCTACATTCTCCTCTTGGAATTTTGGGCATGCATACACACATGCCCAATGTGAGTTTTAAGCCACTGGGTCTGGTACTCAAACCACAGTCGCCTGTGTGAGAGTCCAGCAAAACAATCAGCACAGCATCTGCTGGTCCTAACTTTTAATACTTGTACTGCTCAAAAAAGCTTCTTTTGAAAGTTATTTTATTTTATTATTTTTAAGTTTTATACATTCAGTCACTATATGTTATTACAGCTTGCAAAATAAATGTATTGCCAGAAAGAATACACTATATATTAGTTCAGTTAAACACATTATCATACACATTATCACCAACAGATTATTTTCTACTTTGGGGTCCCGTAAATGTTTTGCTTGCCCCCTCCCTTGATTCCCTTCCTCTCATCCTCCCCCTTACCCCCTTCTACCTCATTGCCTCTAGTGTCTGCAGTAGTTCTCCACGGTTTTATATCTTCCAGTCTTTCCGTTTCTGCCATAGAGTGCAGGCACTTCATACCATGCCTCCCTTTCATGGTCTGGCTTGCTTTGCCTAGCAGTATTAGCTTCCATTTTTGTCCCCTTTCTATTAAATACCAGGATCTCATTGTTTTTATGGCTGCGTAGTATTCCATAGTGTATATGTGCTACAAAAGCTTCAGGTTTAAATTTAGCTTTCTGTCTCTGTGCTTGTGCCTTCAATGTTTTCACAATAAATTTCTGCTCCTCAATAAAAGCAAGCTTGATCTGGTCAATGACATGTGTAGCACACACCACCTTCAACCCTCCTGACATGTTTTATCATTTTAGATAATCTCATAAGAACTTCAGGTCTCATGGCATGAACCCTTTAAAGTCTGACTGACGTACACCACGTGCAGAATTTGGTGCTTTTCTAACCTTCTGAGTGTAAAGGTGAACAATCCTATTACCAGAGGTTCGGTTCTGCTTTGCCTGGTTGGAGGCTGTATTATGGAAAGCCTATGCCAGTATGTAAATGCTGGACCATTCAGAGTGCCTCTGGACAGCTACCCCGGAATGGTGTCTGGTTCTCTTCATCACTACGCTATGGGAGCATTTCACACAATTCTTGCTCTTTTATGAGGCCAAATACAATTACATTGTGGACAAATAAATATCACAGGATTTATCCATTCATCTGTTGATAGACTTACATTGATACTATTTCTTTTTTTCTTCTTTTTTTTTTTTTTTAGGTTTTCGCTATAGGGTGCGTTCACTATAGAGTGCGTGCGCTCGCCAGACAGAGAGAGACAGAGACAGAAAGCGAGAAATCACCCCCGAGGGGATGGTCACGCTGCAATCCCTTCTCTTCCATTCTCCTCTCGGGATCTTGGGCACGCACGCACACGCACTTGGCATGAGTTTTAAGCCACCGGGTCCGGGACACGAACCACAGTTGACTACGTGGGAGTCCAGCGACATAGCCATTACGCTAACTGCTGGTTCCCCCTTTTATTTTCATCTTACCTAATACTTACTATATTTTCTCTTTTCAACAATATCTATTCTAAAAAGGGTGATGTAGTATTTCACTTTTGCTTTCACTTGCATTTCCTGATGATTAGTGATGTTTGGTCTTCACTTATATAGCTATTCATGTGCTTTTTTTTGAAAGATATCTATTTAAGTCCTTTATACTTTTTAAAAATTTGGATTGTTTTTTAAATACTGAGTTTTTAATTTTTTTCTTTTCTTTAATTTTTTCCTTTCTTCTTACTATTTACAGATTCAGTAGCTATACATTATTTATATTTTAAAGAGACTTTACCCACCATCATATACACCACAGTTCAGTCCAGTTGAGGATACTATACACATCCTCATCAACAGATAATAAACCATGTCTGTGTCCTACAAATGTCTTACTCCTCTAGTTTTTCCCCCAATTTTCCTTTCCTTCAATCTTCCTCTCCCACACTTTACTTTCACTTTGTCTCTAGTGTCCATGACGATTTTTAATGCTTTTATGTTCTCCAGACTTTCTTTCTCTACCATAGAGAGCAGAGTCAGTGTATGTTAACTTGAGACATACAATGTCTCTCTTTCATAAACTGACTTGCTTCACTCAGCAACAGATCTTCCATATTTGTCCACTTCCTATCAAATTCCAAGGCCTTGTTTTGTTTTGTTTTGTTTTGTTTTGTTTTGTTTTGTTTTTATGGCTGAGTAGTATTCCATGGAGTATATGTGCCACACTTTTTCAATCAATTCATCTGTTTGTGGATATTGGAGTTGGTTTAATGTCTTAGCAATCGTGAATAATGCTGCAATAAATACACTTGGGCAAGCGCTTTTCTGACTGAGCATTCTCCTGTCCTTTGGGTAGATACCAAGGAGTGTAATTGCTGGATCATATGGTAGTTCCATCTGAAGGTCTTTGAGGAACCTCCATATTGTTCTCCACAGTAGATGGACCAATTTACATTCCCACCAACAATGTAGGAGTATTCCCGTTTTGCAACATTCCCCTCCAGCACTTATGATTTTTATTAAATCTTGTGGTTTTGACAGGGGTGAGGTTGTATCTCATTGTGGGTTCGATAGGCATCTCCCTTATGATGAGAGATGTTGAGGATTTTTTTCTTGTATGCTTTTTGGCTGTTCATATATCTTCCTTAAAGAGTTGTTTACTGGGGACCAGCAATTAGTGTAATGCCTATGTCACTGGACTCCCACATAGTCGACCGCGGTTTGAGTCCCGGACCCGGTGGCTTAAACTCATGCCGGGCACGTGTGTGTGTGTGCCCAAGATCCCGAGAGGAGAATGGAGGAGAAAGGATTGCGGCATGGCCGTCCCCCCTGGGGAGTGATTTCTCGCTTTCTGTCTCTCTGTCTCTCTGTCTGTCTGGTGAGTGCACATGCCCTATAGCAAAAACCTCTCCAAAGAAAAGAGTTGTTTACTCAGCTCATATTCACACCTTTTGATTGGGTTAATCATTTTCTTCCAGGTAAGCCACTTGAGTTCCCTGTGTATTCTGGTAACCAGTCCCTTAGCTAAGATACAGTTAACAAAAATTCTCTCCCATTCTGAGAGTTGTTGATTCACACTAATTACGGTGTCTTTTGCTGTGCAGAAACTTCTTAATCTGATGTAATACCATCTGTCTATTTTGGGGATTATTACCTGTGCTTTGGGGGTCTTGCTTAAGAAGTCTTTGCCTACCCCAATGTCTCCTAGAGTTTCCCCAGTATTTTCCACCAGGAGTTTTATAATTTGAGGTCTTAGGTTTAGATCTTTGGTCCTCTTTGAGTTGATTTTTGTCAATGGTGAGAGGTAGGGGTTCAGATTCATCTTTCTGCAGGTGGATATACAGTTTTTCCAGCACCATTTGCTAAAGAGGTTTTCTTTTTTCCCATTGCATTGACTGGCACCCTTTGTCAAAGATGATTTGGCTGTATATTTTGGGGTTATTTCTAGGGTCTCCACTCTGTTCCATTGGTTCTCCTTTCTGTTTTTGTGCCAATACCACGCTGTTTTGATGATCACAGCTTTATAATATATTTTGGGGTCAGGGAGTGTAACACCACCCACTCCACTCTTCTTGCGCAGCATTGCTTTGGCAATATGGGATCTTTTATGATTCCAGACAAATTCTATGATTGCCTTTTCTAGATATGTGAAGAGTGTCTCTTGTAATTTTATAGGGAATGCATCAAATATGTAGATTATTTTGGGTAGAATTGCCATTTTGATTATATTAATTTTGCTGATGAAGGAACATAGAATGTCCTTCCACTTTTTTGTGTCTTTTTCAATTTCCTTTTTAAGGTTTACATAGTTTTCCTTATAGAAGTCTTTGACTTCCTTGGTTAGTTTTATTCCTACGTATCTTATAGCTTTTGTGGCTATGGTAAATGGTATTACTTTCTTCAGTTCTGTCTCTGTCTTCGTGTTGTTTTTATACAGAAATACCATAGATTTTTGTAAGTAAATTTTGTATCCCACCACTTTACTCTGTGCATTTATTACTTCAAGAAGTATTTTTTGGGATACTATTGGGTCTTTTATGTATACAATCATAAAGGAATGTTATATTTTCGCAAATGCTTTTACCACATCAATTGAAATGATCTTACGGTTTTGATCTTTCTTTCTATTAGTATGGTGTCTTACATTTATGGTTTTGTGAATGTTGAACCACCTTTGTGTCCCTGAAATAAAGCCTACCTGGTCATGATGAATAACTTTTTTTATATGCTGTTGAATATGGTTAGCAAGTGTCTGTTGGATGGTGTGTTAATCTTGTTTATCTTCTCAAAGAACTAGCTTTTGCTCTCAATTGTTTTCTGTATAGTTTGCTTATTTTCTTTTTTTCTTTTTTTTTTTTTTTGGGAGAGATTTTCCCTGTAGGACGCGTGCGCTTGCCAGACAGACAGAGAGAGACATAGAGACAGAAAGCGAGAAATCACCCCCCAGGGGGGATGGTCACGCCGCAATCCCTTCTCCTCCATTCTCCTCTCGGGATCTTGGGCACGCACGCACACGCGCCCGGCATGAGTTTTAAGCCACCGGGTCCGGGACACGAACCGCGGTTGACTACGTGGGAGCCCAGCGACATAGCCATTACGCTAACTGCTGGTTCCCTAGTTTGCTTATTTTCTATTTCATTTATTTTTATCTTTGTCTTTTCTTATTTTATTATTTCATTTTATTTTATACATTTAATCACTATACAACACTTTGCTTGTAAGTTGAATTTACCCACCATGAATATGCTTCACACAAGTGCCGTTGAAGATACAAAAAACATAATCAACAGATAATAACCCATATCTATGTCCCATAGATGTCTTGTCTTTCTATTTTCCTCCTCAATTTCTTTTCTTACACTCTCTCCCTTCTCCTACTCTCTTCCCACATTGTCTCCAGTTTCTGTAACCATTTCTAATGTTTCTATGTCTTCTAATCTCTCAGTTTCCACCATCAAGTGCAGATAGTCAGTGTATTTTGCATAGAGACATACAATGTCTCTTTTTCATATCCTGGCTTACTTCACTCAGCAGTAAATCTTCCATATTATTCCATTTTCTATCAAATGTCAGGCTCTTGTGGCTTTTTGATGGCTGAGTAGTATGCCATAGAGTATATGTGACACACTTTTTCTTTTTAAAAAATTTTTATTCCTTTTTATTTCTATTTCTTTTATACATTTGATCACATTACTTAGCTTACAAAGTGAATATTCCAACATGTGTACCTTTCTTATCAGTCTAGTTCACCATACTAGAAAATTATCTTCAATAGATAATAATATGTTTCTTTGTTCCATAAATGCCTTACCTCTCTATTTTTTTTTTAATGTCCTACCTCAGATTCTACTCCTTCACCTGCCCTCTTCCCAGATTGTAACTGGTATTTACAACAATTTACTTAGTTTGTATACCTTTAGTCATTCATTTTTTTGCCCCATAGAGTGCCCCATAGACAATCAGTATATATTAAGTGGAGACATACAATGTCTCTCCTTCATAGCCTTGCTTGCTTCCCTCAGAAGTAAATCTTCCATATTCATCCACTTTCTGTCAAAAGTCAGGGTCTTGTTTTTTATGGCTAAGTAGTATTCCACAGAGTATATGTGCCACAGTTTTTCAATCCACTCATCTGTCCATGGGCATTTGGGTTGATTCCATGTCTTGGCAATTGTGAATAGTTCCACAATAAACATCAATGTGCAAGTACTTTTCCAAGTAAGAATTCTTCTGTCCTTTGAGTAGATAACAAGTGGGATTGATGGATCATATGGTAGTTCTATTTGTAGGTCTTTGAGGGATCTCCCAATTGTTCTCCAGAGTGGTTGGGCCAATTTACATTCCCACCATCAGTGTAGGAGAGTTCCCCTTTCACTCCACTCCTGCTACCACTTATCATTTTTTGTTTTTTCAATCTTAGTTATTTTTGACTGAGGTTAGGTAGTATCTCATTTTTGTTGATCTGCATTTCCCTTACAATAAGGGATGATGAGGATTTTTTCATATGCCTTTTGGCTATTTATATGTCTTCCTTAGAGAGTGGTTTTTTTCAACTCATTCTCCCATCTTTGAATAGGGTTAATCATCTTTTTTCAGCACAGCTGCTTGAGTTCCTGGCATATTCTGGTTATCAGTCCCTTATCTGATGCATAGTTTACAAAATAATTTCCCCATTCGGAGGACTGTTGATTCACACTAGTTACTGTGCCTTTTGCCATGCAGAAACTTTTTTTTTTTTTGCTATAGGGCATGTTTGTACTCACCAGAAAGATGGAGAGAAACAGAGAGACAGAAAGCAAGAAATCATCATAAGTAGAGCGAGAAGACAAACCTCAGAGTGGGAGAGTATATTTGCAAGTTATACCCCAGATAAGGGACTGATAACCAGAATATACAGGGAACTCAAGCAACTTCCCCACAAAAAAGTCCATCCACTTAAAAGATGGGAAAATGAACTGAACAAACAATTCTCTGGAGAAGACATACAAATGGCCCAAAAGCATATAAAAAGAAATACAAATCAAAACCACATGAGGGGATCAGCAGTTAGCGTGATGGCTGTGTCACTGAACTCCCACGTAGTTGACTGTGGTTTGAGTAACGGACCTGGTGGCTTAAACTCACACCAGGCACGTGTGCGTGCATGCCCAAGATCCCAAGAGGAGAATGGAAGAGAAGGGTTTGCCATCACCCCTCGGGGGTGATTTCTCGCTTTTTGTCTCTCTGTCTCTCTCTGTCTTTCTGGCGAGCACATACGCCCTATAGCAAAAAACCTCCCCTCCCCCCCAAAAAATTAAAAACAAAAACAAAGAAACAATGAGATACCACTTAACCCCAATCAGAATGGCTAAAATTTTAAAAATAAATAATGATAGGTGCAGGTGAGGCTGTAGTAAACGGGAACTTTCCTATCCTGTTGGTGGGAATATAAATTATTCCAGTGGACTTTGGAAAACAATATGGAGATTTGTTAGAAACCTACAAATAAACCTACCATATGAACCAGTAACTCCACTGTTAGGTATTTACTGAAAAGATTGGAAAACCCTCAGTCAGAAAATCACTTGCACATCCATGTATATTGCAGCATTATTTAAAATTGCTAGGACAGGGAATCAACCCAAATGTCCAAAAACAGATGATTATATTTAAAAATGTGGCATATGTACTCTATGGAATACTACTCAGCCATAAAAAACAATGAGACTCTTACATTTGATATTAAGTGGACAAATATGGAAGACTTAACACTAAGTGAAGCAAATCAGACTATGAAAAACAGGCTTTGTATGTCCTAATTCAATATATACTTGTCTGTGATCTATGACAGAAACTGAAAGTTTGAAAGGTGTAATAGTAGGGAGGGCAATGGTAGATACTAGAGATAGCAGGATATGTGTAATACAGGAGAGGGTAATTCAAGGAGGGAGGACAACAGGGGAAGAAAAAGGGAAAAAAAGTATGTTTAATTGACAAAACAATGAAAAACTATTTGCTGATGATGTATATAGTAATGTCTTTGTCTTGAGTGATATGCGTGTTATTCATTCTAGAAAAGAAAGAAATGTTTTACACTTCACATAATTGTGATTAAATCTAAAAAAAAATAAATAAGGGTATTACAAAATGAAAAAAATAAAGACTTAATTGAATGGAATTCCAGTTAGCCCATGTTCATCGATTTCTAATCCATGTTCATGGACTAGGAAAGTTAATTTTGTTAACATATCTACACAACATAATGTACAGACTCAATGCAGTCCTTATCAAAATTTCAATATGATCATTACACAAACAGGAAAAAAAAAACCTTTAAAATTTATATTAAATTAAACCACAAAAGACCCCAAATAGCCAAAGGAATCAAAGCTGGAGAAACACTATGTTTCAAAACACATTATTAAATCATAGTAATCAAAACATCATGGTACTTGATAAATGAAAACCCTGTTTGGTTTCAGTTCATTTTAATTATGACTTTCATATTTATCAACTGGGAATAAAATTTTCATTAAAACATTTCAGTATAATTCTTGTACTCACTTGGCTCACACAGGTCATTCTGTCCATTTTTACATAAAAAATTTTGGACAACACCACTGTTCACACCCACACACCCCCACGCACACCCAAAAAGAAAGAAAGAAAAAAGAAAAATATATATTATGTATTACTTTCTGATCCAGCAAATGTTGTGGAGGATAAGGCCACTATATCCCACATGACAGACTGTGGTTTGAGTCCTGGACCTGGGAGCTTGGAAAATAAAAGCAAAGGGATTGTGGTGCAGACATGCCTCTAGGGAGGCTCCTAAAGGTGCTTTCTCACTTTCTCTTTCTGTTTGTCTACTGTGAGCAGATCACACTCACCCTAAAGTAAAAGAAGAAAAAGAAAAAAATAGTTTCACTTTCTCAGAATTTCAGGTAAAATAGCAACATCTGGTCAGTCATATTCTTCCAGTCTCTGACACCTGATTTTTCCTCCAGCTTCATGCCAGGCCACTTACTGCTGAGTCATTGTGTTTTTCTTCTCATGTTCTTGATTAGTCATCACCCAGGCTTTTTTTTTTTTTTTTTTTTTGGAGAGATTTTCACTGTAGGGCGCGTGCGCTCGCCAAACAGACAGAGACATAGAGACAGAAAGCGAGAAATC
>NW_006159728.1:744248-749478 GCF_000334495.1 Tupaia belangeri chinensis | reverse complement strand
CCCGCGGTCGACTACGTGGGAGTCCAGCGACATAGCCATTACGCTAACTGCTGGTTCCCCCACCCAGGCTTTTTACAACGTCAATAAAATGCTCTTATACCCCACTTCTCAGTCAATTCCGAAGCATTTTTAATTAATTGGTTGATGAATATATGCTCCTGTAAGATTTGTGTTTTTCCTTGAGTCAGCAGGTGCCATGGAAGTCAAGGTGGCTGGATCTTACATAACCAACTGTACAGTTTGAGTCTTGGACTTACTGGCTTGAAAATATGCTTGGAGCATGTACTTGTGTGCTAAAAATTCCAAGAAGAGAAAGGAGAAGGGATTATGGCATAGTCATTCTTCATGTAGGATGATTTCTCACTTTCCCTCTGTCTCTCTCTATGACAAGCACAAGAATCATATAGCGAAACAAAAAAAAAGAAAAGAAAAATTTGTATATTTTTCCCTAAATTACTGAAGGCCCAATTTATTATTAATCTTAGCCTCTAACATTATTCATTGAAACATTAAATAAAATGGAAACTATAATAATATTTTACAAAACATTTATTTCCTCCCACATGACACATCTAAAGAGCACAGAGACACAGTGTGTTCTTTAAATGCATTACGTTTTCACTCATAATGGTGGGTAAATTTCTGCATGGAAAATATAAATGTCCACACATCATAAAACGTAAGAGAAACCCCATAACATGTGGCATTATTTGACCAACTTGGGGAGCTGTGTGTTCTCTTCACAGCAAGCAGAGCTGGGCTTGGGTATTCTGGGGTCTCGGCTAATGAGAACAAAGGGGCTGACTGTAGGAAAACAAGCAGTGATTAGTGCAGAGATGTTCACTAGCCACTTACTTGGATTATAAGAAGGAACAATGTACAGTGAAAATAGGTAGGAGAGGGTGTAAAACAATACGAAGGTGCTCACAAGGACAAGGATGGTTTCAATGACTCTGGACTCAGAGGACAGATTGGTTCTGTGAATGTGCTGGACCTGCTGCCTGTGTCTGTACAGGATGAAAACCATGGAGCCACTGGCCCAGATCATGAGTCCCAAACACAGAACATCATAGGATGACAGCAATATGATAACCAATAACTGTGGAACTCTGTTATTATCTACCCAAGAACAGTATAAAAAATCCATTTGTGTCGTGTGGTTTTTGCCATTCCACTTCCCAGTTATATGCATGGGAATGATGATATTCACCAGCATGTTTACCACCCAGCACAGGATCAGGGAGTGGGACAGTCCAACGTATTGAGAAGTGTGTAGTTTCAGCTCTGCCCACCTGGAATTTCTGGGGCTGATGGTGAAGGCCTGGAAGATACTCAAGCGGCAGGTGCTGCCAATAGACACACCCCTGCTCACTCTGTGGACATACGAGTTGGCATCCAATATTACCAAGGAAATAGTTGACCCCCAAAGCAGAAAGTGTCTGCAGAATCCCTTTAGAGAGAAAGATCAAAATGTTGGCTACAGTCAAGTGCTTGACCACGAAGTCCGTGGACCTCAGTGTGGCTCTGGTGAAATAAAGAACACTATAATGGTAAAGGAGGAAAAAATTACCCAGCAACCCAACCACGGTCTGAGATAAGAAGATCATTCCCATTGCCATGTCACTGGAGGCCATTTGTGATTTTTCAGCCACAGATTTTCCATTCACCGTGAGAGGATCCCGCATGGGCACGTGAGCCCTGTGTTACTGGGGCAGTGGGAGTTCATCTTTGTCCACTGACTGTTGTTTCCAACCCATAATTTTGTTTTAAATCCTATTTTTTGGTTATAAGAGTTTAGTTAAAGAAAGAACAGAAAATCATTTGAGTACTAAATTATTATCTTTTTAAATGCAGTAGTATATTCTTGTTTTCCCTATGACTTTTCCAACAATTCTATAAAGTAAGTGCTGTATTTTTATTTTGCAGGTAAGGAAAGCTTAGGCACAGTTAGGTTAAATAGCATTTATGTTTCCCTCTTGTATAAGACAGACTTAGATGTTGACAGTGTGTTTAATCACTATGTGTCTAAACATCAGACATATTTTGCTTGTCCTTTTCAGACTTTATGCACTTTTAAATTTTTTGTGTATCTTGTTAATTTTATAAAGAATTAGTGGATATGTTTTTTTTTAAATAAAGACATTGGTAATTTCTCACTAAAACTTAATTGTTTAACATGAAAGCAGGTATCACCTATTTGGAGTTCAAGGTAGAACACAGATGTGATTTCAGTATAATATTAAAGAAATGATCACGATGGAGCAAGTGCAAAGAATTAGGTTCATAAGTGATTTAATGATGAAATTTTTAAAGGAGATTCTTTCATTTAGCACAGACAACCTCTGCCCACAGACTGCAGTGGGTTGGGGGTGGTGAGGAGGCACACCCATGACCACCTGTATCTATCATCCCTCGGGAGCATGATCTACTCCTGGACCACAGATCCAACAATCGGCAGTGTGCCGCTTAGCAGTCATTCCAAAGACAAGGATGGATGGCAGTTGACTTTTTGGCAGTCTGAATGCTTTCTTTCTTTCTTTCTTTCTTTAAGGATTTTGCCAAAAGGTACATGCCTTCCCAGACAAAAATAGAGAGAGTCAGTGAGAGGGAAAGTGAGAAATCACCACCCAGGGTGAATGGCCATGCCACAATCCCTTCTTCTCCTGAGATTTTGGTTATACACATACATGCACCTGGGGTGATTTTCAATGGGAGTCTGAAACATAACCATCATGCCACCTGTGGGCCCCAAAAGGAGATTCCTTTACTTTAACCAGGAAGGAACACACAATGAAATGACTATATGCTAAGTAAAGTGACATAAAATATGAGTTAGAAGGGAAATATTGCAAAGAAAACATTAAGTTACCATGAATAATGCTTTTAAAAAGATTTTTGCCATGGGGTGTGGGTACTCACTGGAAAAAGACAGCGATGGAGAAAATAAGAAATTACTGTCCCCCCAAAGGGGATGACCATGACACAATTCTATGTCCTCCATTTTCCTCTTAGGAGTTTGAGCACACACATACTTGTGACTGGTGTGATTTTCAGTCCACTGGTCTGGGGAATGGAACCAAGGACAGCCATGTGGGAGTCCAGCACTTTAACCGAAACACCACCCACTGGTGGTTTTGTATGTGTGCATGTGTGTGTGTGTGTGTGTGTGTGTGTGTCTGTAGGGGTCAGCAGGAGGCGTTGTGTTTAAGGCACTGAATTCCCACATGGCTGAAAGCTGTTCAAATCATTGATCCAGCAGCTTGAAAATCACACTGGAGCATGTGCATGCGTGCCCAAATCCCCAAAAGAAAACAGATGGAAAGAGATTACAACATGGCTATCTTCCTGGGCGATGATTTCTGACACTCTCTCTGTCTGTTTCTCTGGCATGTGCATGTGTCCTATGGAAAACATCTAACATAAATAAAATGTAAGTTTAATATTCAAAAAATAAACTCATTTATTGAGTCAATTTGTATTACCAAGATAAGTATAGAGACTAGGAATGGCACTAGAACATCTTCTAAAACCATACAAAATGTGACAATATGATGCAATTCTAAAGACTACTGAAGTCTATGACTCTTTTCTAATACAGAAACCGAAGTTCATTCTTACCTTTCATTGAATGCTACTTCCCTGATTTCAAGAAGGGAAAAAATCTACACATAGTCCACAGACATCAAATGTTTTCTGTCACCACACAATCACTGTCTCCATGCAGTAGAGACTATGCCCAGAGTAGGGGAAAAGCCTGTATTCCCTATTCTGAGTAGAAATCAGTCAGCTACATCTTACGCATTTTCACAGGCACAAAGGTGTGGCTGAAATACCCCTAATTCTGGAATTATTCCTGACTCTTATAGGGAAGATAAAACAGCTAGTAGATTAATTTCCAAACACATGAGATTAAAAACAGATATGACTTCATACATCAGAATCCAACCATGAAAACAGTAAAAATAACCTAATATTCCACTAGAAGCAGGGGGTACTGATTCGTAGAACTGGTCTTCACTTCCTTCTCTACTAGCTCAGCCCAAGACTCTTTAATTATTCCTTTCTTCCCACATGGCTTTGAGGGGCTCAGTTTCTACCCAGAAGAATCATTTTTAAAACCAAAAACATTTACTCCATGTCCTGATAGACTTCCTTCTCTATTTTTATTAAGATAATTTTTTTTTTTTCTATAGGGCACCTGTGCTTGAGAGGCAGAGACAGAAGCAAGAAATCACCCTCCAGAGGGAAGATGATGCCGCAGTCCCTTCTCCTCCATTCTCCTCTCAGGATCTTGGGCATGCACACACACATTCCCAGCATGAGTTTCAAGCAACTAGGTCCAAGACTCAAACCACAATCTACTATGTGAATGTCAGTGTCTTCCATTATGCCACCTACTGCCCCTGACTTCTTTCTCTTGAAGACTGTCTCAAAGAATGAAATATGAAGTACTCACCAGGCTCCTTCCTGCTGCCAGGGCAATGGGCTCCAGATGATGGTCAGGACAGAAGTTGAATGTGTGCAGAGGGGCAGCCAGATCTGGGATATGGGGTTGTGATCCCGTGACCTCACCTCCCCACAGGACTGCAATTATCATTTCACTTGTAGCAACAATGACAGGACACACTGGGGGAGCTGAAGACTTTTGTTTACAGAACCTTTATCCCAGTTACCATTAACAAAACAATTTAAAAGTTCTAGTGAGTATCTCAAGAGAGATCAGTGTTCGGAGTATCATTTTTCCATAGTCCTAGGATGCTGAACTTTGGGACATGATATACTGACAGCAAAGCTTCGGTATCTTAGTGGAACCTCAATTTACTCAAAACATGTTTTTCTTTAAAATTAAATTGATTAATTAATTTTTATTTTATTTTTGTTTTGTTTTTGATGAACTGACCTTTATTTTATCAACTTATCTACAAATCATGCATGAATGCCTTGTAATAAGTTTTCTTCTAGTAAACCCACTTTGACTCAGCAAAATTCCAAAGGGGAAACAGGCTTTTCTGGTGTAGGAAAAGCCTTTCAACAGTCCCCAAGTGATTTTCAGAAAGTAAAAAAAAAAAAAAATGGACCGTAGTCTTACAGAAGTTTTGGCTTAATTTTACCAAGCACCAAGATGTGCCACAATAGTTAAGGCAAGGCAGAGGCAAGTTACCAAAAAAGTTACTGATAAACAATACATCGCAGTCTGAAAACAGCCACTGTCTATTTACTGCGCAGATTA
>NW_006159728.1:741115-743905 GCF_000334495.1 Tupaia belangeri chinensis | reverse complement strand
ATCAGATCCTCCATGCAGATGATGCCAAATTTACCAAGAGATCGAGCAATCAAAGCGTTATCTGTCAAAGCATAGTTGCTTCTTACTGATTTTGCCATAACCACACTTGTAAATCAGTTCATTTACTGACTTCAGATACAGGTACCCCCATGCAATATACAGCTCCACAATTCTCAGTATGTTAATTCAGGCTTTGCTGAGCTTAACAAAGGTACCATTGAAGATCTGGTGAAGACGGAGAAGCTGCAACACCTTTCAAACCTCTGGGCTCGCTCCATTGATCCCGCAGATCCTGATGACAAATGCCAGTTTGGGTTCTGCAGGTGCATAGAAGGTGCCAGCTTTTCTTGCCATCCTGGCCTTGCAAATCTCAGTTCTGTACATCCTCTACATTCCATATGACAGTGCTTAGCTTTTTCATAGATAAGCTTCCTCCTTGCCTTTCGAAGCATCTCTTGAGCAAATTTCTTTCTCAGGCAATTGATCTTCAGCTCTGCAAAATTCCTTCACTTTTTCTTAAAGGTTTCTGGCACAGCAGGAACCTTTTTCTTGGTGGCTTCTACCACAGTAGGAACCTTTTTCTTGGTTCCTGCCGCAGCAGGAACCTTCTTTTTCTTCTCTTGAACGCCATCCGTGGTTCCAGCCAGAAAAGAGCAAAATTTAATTTTATTTAGATCCAAATTTTAAAACAAAACTATAAGTAGAGTAACAGTTTATAACCTCCAGAGAGAAATTCTACTGATGAGTTGAAAAATCATGCTACTTAAACTCTTTAAAATTTACAAAACAAGACCTGGTAGTTAACGTGACTGGATCCCACATGATAGATCATGCAGTTTGAATTTGGACATGATGGCTTGAGAAGCAAGCTGGGCATATATATGTGTGTACCTAAAATTCCCAAAGAAGGAAGAGATGGAAGGGAAGGGATTGCAGTGTGAACATTCATCATGGGGAGGAAAGTGGGTCTTTTCTCTCTTTCTTTCTCTCTTTGTCTCTTCCCAGTTAGTGTATGTACCATTTGGCAAAGACTCTCTTTTGTTGAAGACAAATCCTCCAATTTCATCTAAGCAATTGAAAAGAACAGAAGAATAGCCAGTAAAGGGCTATCTTAGAATTTGCAGCACTCTGTTTGCCTGAAACTCCTTGCTATCTGGGCTCAAACCACCCACTGGGACACTTGAGCCTGGTCTTGACAGGCCTCTTCTTGGAAGTACACCCACACCTCTCCGGTTTCTCTTTGAAACTTTTGGCACTTTTGATCCTCACTAAGTTATATCTCTTTAGCTTGTTCCCACCTCTTCAAGAGCTAAAATTTTAGTAGAGGAGTAATCCACTGGAAGTTACCTGGGAGACACAGCCCTCTGATAGGAACACACTTAGGAACTAAGGGTGATATTACCTCTTCCAATACTACAGAATCTACTCCAATAAATAGGAAAAAGTAAATATTGCATCAGATGACCAAAAACCAGTGCAGAGCTCTAAGAAATATGAGAAAACAAAGGGGGTAACTCCTCAAGGTGAGTGCAGTAGTTCCTCACCAATGATGGGCAGCACAAAAGAATTCTCAGAAGTGTTAGAAAGATTCTAAACATTCACAGTGATAAAACTCAATGAGATGCAAAAAACAAACAAACAAACAAAAAACAACAACAACAAAAAGACAACCAATTCCAGAAAATGATACAATCATTCCAGGACATAAAAGAAGAATTCCATAAAGGTGTACACTCTAAAAAAGATTCCAACAGAACATCTGGAAATGAAGAATCCAATACAGGAAATTAAAATCTCCAGAGAAATCCTTAATGGCAAATTGGATCATGCTGAAGAAAGAATTTCTGACCTTGAAGACAAAATATCCAACACAGAGCAAACCACCAAAAAGAATAATTAAATAATAAAACCAAAACCAAAAAAAACCCATGAGGCTAACATACAGGAAATTCTAGACACCATGAAATGCCCAAATATTTGTATAACGGGTAATCCAGAAGGTGAAGAAGCTTCTAAACACCATGGACAACCCCTTTCATGAAATACTCTCTGAAAATTTTCCAAATATAAAAAGAAAAATGGAGAAGTTCAGACACAAGAAATAAAAACAACTCCAAATATAAAAAGATCCTCCTCCTGGCACACCATAGTCAGATTGATAAAAATCGAAGACAATACTTAAAAAATGGCGAGAGAGGGACAGCATATGGTGTAATGATTACGTCACTGGACTCTCACATAGTCAACCACAGTTTGAGTCCTGACCCAGTGGCTTAAAACTCATACCAGGTGTGTGTGCGTGCATGCCCAAAAATCCTAAGAAGACTCAAGAAGAAGGGACTGTGGTGTGGCCATCTCCCCTGAGGGGTGATTTTTCACTTTCTATTTCTGTCTTTCTCTGTTTCTTTGACAAACACATGTTATAAAGCAAAAGAAAAAAATGTCAAGAGAGAAACAAGTTACTTATAAAGGTTATCCCATCAGGTTAACATCAGACCTCTCAACTGAAACAATGCTGGAAAGGAAAGAATGGGAAGATGGATTCAAAACAGCAAAAGAAAACAATTTCAAGCAAGAGTATTGTATCCAACAAGATTATTCTTCAAATGAGAACTTAGTCAAAAGTCCTAAGATTCTATTTCACCAGTTCAGTCTCTTGTACTTAATCTTTCTTCTGTTGTGGTTCTATCTTTACATTTAAATTCTGAAAGATAACATTCAACTTCGGACTTTTCCCTACCATTAAGTTGGCCATTTTCTTTTTCTTTTTCTTTCTTTTTTTTTTTTTTT
>NW_006159728.1:726412-738830 GCF_000334495.1 Tupaia belangeri chinensis | reverse complement strand
ATGATAGATCATGCAGTTTGAATTTGGACATGATGGCTTGAGAAGCAAGCTGGGCATATATATGTGTGTACCTAAAATTCCCAAAGAAGGAAGAGATGGAAGGGAAGGGATTGCAGTGTGAACATTCATCATGGGGAGGAAAGTGGGTCTTTTCTCTCTTTCTTTCTCTCTTTGTCTCTTCCCAGTTAGTGTATGTACCATTTGGCAAAGACTCTCTTTTGTTGAAGACAAATCCTCCAATTTCATCTAAGCAATTGAAAAGAACAGAAGAATAGCCAGTAAAGGGCTATCTTAGAATTTGCAGCACTCTGTTTGCCTGAAACTCCTTGCTATCTGGGCTCAAACCACCCACTGGGACACTTGAGCCTGGTCTTGACAGGCCTCTTCTTGGAAGTACACCCACACCTCTCCGGTTTCTCTTTGAAACTTTTGGCACTTTTGATCCTCACTAAGTTATATCTCTTTAGCTTGTTCCCACCTCTTCAAGAGCTAAAATTTTAGTAGAGGAGTAATCCACTGGAAGTTACCTGGGAGACACAGCCCTCTGATAGGAACACACTTAGGAACTAAGGGTGATATTACCTCTTCCAATACTACAGAATCTACTCCAATAAATAGGAAAAAGTAAATATTGCATCAGATGACCAAAAACCAGTGCAGAGCTCTAAGAAATATGAGAAAACAAAGGGGGTAACTCCTCAAGGTGAGTGCAGTAGTTCCTCACCAATGATGGGCAGCACAAAAGAATTCTCAGAAGTGTTAGAAAGATTCTAAACATTCACAGTGATAAAACTCAATGAGATGCAAAAAACAAACAAACAAACAAAAAACAACAACAACAAAAAGACAACCAATTCCAGAAAATGATACAATCATTCCAGGACATAAAAGAAGAATTCCATAAAGGTGTACACTCTAAAAAAGATTCCAACAGAACATCTGGAAATGAAGAATCCAATACAGGAAATTAAAATCTCCAGAGAAATCCTTAATGGCAAATTGGATCATGCTGAAGAAAGAATTTCTGACCTTGAAGACAAAATATCCAACACAGAGCAAACCACCAAAAAGAATAATTAAATAATAAAACCAAAACCAAAAAAAACCCATGAGGCTAACATACAGGAAATTCTAGACACCATGAAATGCCCAAATATTTGTATAACGGGTAATCCAGAAGGTGAAGAAGCTTCTAAACACCATGGACAACCCCTTTCATGAAATACTCTCTGAAAATTTTCCAAATATAAAAAGAAAAATGGAGAAGTTCAGACACAAGAAATAAAAACAACTCCAAATATAAAAAGATCCTCCTCCTGGCACACCATAGTCAGATTGATAAAAATCGAAGACAATACTTAAAAAATGGCGAGAGAGGGACAGCATATGGTGTAATGATTACGTCACTGGACTCTCACATAGTCAACCACAGTTTGAGTCCTGACCCAGTGGCTTAAAACTCATACCAGGTGTGTGTGCGTGCATGCCCAAAAATCCTAAGAAGACTCAAGAAGAAGGGACTGTGGTGTGGCCATCTCCCCTGAGGGGTGATTTTTCACTTTCTATTTCTGTCTTTCTCTGTTTCTTTGACAAACACATGTTATAAAGCAAAAGAAAAAAATGTCAAGAGAGAAACAAGTTACTTATAAAGGTTATCCCATCAGGTTAACATCAGACCTCTCAACTGAAACAATGCTGGAAAGGAAAGAATGGGAAGATGGATTCAAAACAGCAAAAGAAAACAATTTCAAGCAAGAGTATTGTATCCAACAAGATTATTCTTCAAATGAGAACTTAGTCAAAAGTCCTAAGATTCTATTTCACCAGTTCAGTCTCTTGTACTTAATCTTTCTTCTGTTGTGGTTCTATCTTTACATTTAAATTCTGAAAGATAACATTCAACTTCGGACTTTTCCCTACCATTAAGTTGGCCATTTTCTTTTTCTTTTTCTTTCTTTTTTTTTTTTTTTGGAGAGGTTTTTACTATAGGGTGCATGCACTCAACAGAAAGCCAGAGAGAGACAGAGAGACAGAAAGCAAGAAATCACCCCCCAGGTGGGGGATGGCCATGCTGCAATCCCTTCTCCTACATTCTCCTCCTGGGATCCTGGGCATGCACACACACGTGCCCGGCATGAGGTTAAGCCACTGGGTCTGGGACTCGAACCGCAGCTGACTACATGGAAGTCCAGGGTCATATGGTGTTGATAAAAATCTTTCAGGTTCTGTTTATCTGAGAACGGTCTTGTCTTTTCTTCCCATATGAAGGATTATGTTGCCTGGTATAGTACTCTTGTTTGAAATTGTTTTTCATTTAACACTTTGAATGTATTTTCCCATTCTTTCCTTGCTTGCATTGTTTCCAATAGAGGTCCACTGTTAGCCTGATAGGATATCCTTTGTAGGTAACTTGACATTACCAATTTTAGTATCTTGTCTCTGTCTGTGGTTTTGGGTAATCTGGCTATAATGTGCCTTGGAGAAGACCTTCTTGGGTTGATTCTATTCGGTGTCCTTTGTATTTCTTGGGTCTGGATCTTTGAATGCTTTTCTAGGTTCAGAAAGTTTTCTTTAGACTTAGACTACTAGAGCTCGCTCACTCAACCATTCCACTCTGCCAATTTAAGCCAACTTGACACTTTGGTCTCCTTTCTCTACTGTTCATCTCCAATCTTTATACTTCAAAAAGCCTCAGATCTTTCCTCAATGAACTTAAGTATTCTTCCTTAGATATTCCACTCAATATATGTCTGAGTGATCATTGTTTTATGACTGTGGAAGAGAGGGTGAGTGCTGTGTGCTTCCCATCAGCTGTCTTAATCCTCTCTCTCTAAATAGCATATTTAAAGTTAATTAATCCATCTATTGCCACATAGGTGATTTTCTTGTTTTGGCTATTATGAATACTGATGCAATGAATGTGGGAATGCAGGTATGTATCTCTTTGATACAGTGATTTTATTTCTTTGCACATATACTCAGTAGTGAAATTACTGTATCATTGTTAGTTTTTTTTTTTTTAATTTTAGTTTTTTACCATAGGTGCAAACACTCCCCAGACAGAGAAATTCTGTGTGTGTGTGTGTGTGTGTGTGAGAGAGAGAGAGAGACAGAGAGAGAGAGAATCTTATCATGGGGGTGGGAGTTATGGTCATACTGCAATCCCTTCTCCTCCATTCTTCTTGGATTTGGGGCATGTATGCACATACACGCATTATGATATTCAGTCAGCCAGGTCCAGGACTCCAACTGCAGCTGTTCTTCTGTAATCCAGCACCTTAACCACTTGACCACCTGCCAGCCCGTCACGTGGTAATTTTGTCTTACATCTTTTCAGAAACCTCTATACTGTTTTCCGCAATGACTGCAACCTGTTTACATTCCCACCAACACTGCACAAGGGGGCCTTTATCTACACATCCTCACTGGCACTTCTCTCTTGTCTTTTTGATAATAGCTATTTTTAATACATGTGAAATAACCTCTAATTGTAGGTTTGATTTACATTTCTCTGTTGATTAGTGGTGGTGAGATGTCTGCCACTCTTAATTCCATCACACTCTATTGAGACACATATATAAAAGAAGTGATGTTTCTAAGAGTGCAACTTCTCTGCATTACTCTGAGGACTTTTATGCTATTTGACTGAATGTGTCAGATTTTTTTTAAGTGTTTTTAAATTTCATCTTCTTTTATACATTCAATCATGTTACTTAGCTAACAAAGTGAATATTCCAACATGTGAACATTTTTCCCTATTCCAGTTGATAAAACTATAAAATTATCTTCAACAGGTAATACCACATTTCTTTGTCCCATTAATGCTTTGCCTCTCTATTTTTCCTCTAAATGTCCTTCCTCAGACTCTGCTCTTGCACACACACTCTATCTGGTATTCACATCCATTTATGGTGTTTCTATATCCTTTGGTCAATCAGCTTCAGTCATAGATATTCTTAACTCCATCTAATTTGTTGTTAAGAGACACGTGTAAGTGATGCTCCAAGAATGCCGCTGTGTGTGATTCCGGAGACTGTTACTTCAGTGTATTTAACAGGTACGTGATTTCACACATTTGTAGCAGTGCTAGTTGAGCACATGATTCAGAGCAGTTTTATTTTAGTGAGTAGAAGTGTTCCCTACGTCATGTCCACGTCACATGCTCGCTAAAACACATGAATAAAAGTTGTAAGAGTTGGCTGCATGTGCACTCAAACAGTGTTATTTCTCTGAAAGGAAGGATTCACCATTTTTTGTTTTAGGTTTTCTAGGCTTTTGCCATAGGGTGAATGTGCTTGCCAGAGAGATACAGAGACAGAGAGATACAGAGAAAGGGAAAGTGAGAAATCATCTTCCAGAAGGAATGACTTTGCCACAATCTTTCTCCTCCATTCTCCTCTGGGGACTTTGGGCGTACAAGTCATTGGGTCTGGGACTCAAATCACAGTCGACATGTAGGATTCCAGTGCCTTAACCAGCATGCCACCTGCTGGCTCAGTATTCACTGTTCTTAACTCCATCAAGAACCTTCTTTTAAGGCATATGTATATAAGATGTTTCTGCCAGTGCTAGTTTTATGCATTACTCAGAGCAGTGTAATTTCCACAAATGAATGCATTCATTTCTTTTAACTCCTTTGTTTGGAAATAATTATTGATTTAATTTTATTTATTATTCTTATTATTTTTAATTTGCTATTAAGCACCTGTGCTCAACTATGAGAAACAAAGAGAGAAAGTTGGAGACAGAGAGAGAAAGTTAGAAAGCAAGCAGCCAGGTCCGACTCAAACTGTGGTTAACCATGTGGGAGTCCAGCACCTGAACCACCACGCCACATGCTGGTCCCACTTTTAACTCCTTCTAAGTGCTCTTTTAAGAATTTTTGGGACCAGCAGATTGTGTAATGGTTAAACCACTAGATTCCCACATAGTCAACTGTGGTTCGAGTTCCTTACTTGGCAGCTTGAAACTCACGCCTGGCACATGTGTGTGAGTGTCCAAAAATTCCCAAGAGGAGAGCAGAGGAGAAGGGATTGTGGCATGGCCATTTCCTCAGGGGCAGGGATGATTTCTTGCTTACTGTCTCTCTGTCTCTCCAGTGAATACATGTACCCTATAGCAAAAATCTCACTCAAAGGAAAAAAAAAGAATATTTATAAAAGATATTCTGGAGGCATACTATCAAACAGGGTTATTTCAGTTAATGGAAGTATTCACACCTTTTTTTTTCTTTTGTATTCAGAACTTTTTTTTCATCTAATACACTCTGATAAGTTGCATGTTTTAATGTTACTGAAAATGCAAGTTGCTTAAGGCACCTAAAATCAAATGACTTCAGTGTATACATGAATGTTCACTATACTTAACTACCTGTCACCACTCTGTTAAGACACATGTACATAAGATGTCTCTAAAAGTGCCAGTGCATGTAAGATTTAGAAATGTGTTATTTTATTGAATGAAAGTGTTTGCCTCTCTTACATCTACCTATTACTACATTCTAGTAACTCCAACATAAAAAGGATTTCCAAGAGCGATAGAGGCATGTTGTTTTAGAACAGTATTATTTCTCCAAACAGAATCATTTGTCTCCTCTGGAACCATCATTTTAACTCTGTTGAGACATGTGTATAAAACAAGTTTCTAGGAGTGCTAGTTGTGCATGTAACTCATAGCAGTGTACATATAATAAGTTATACACAGAATTTGCCACCTTTGCTATCACTTAAAACACTCTTTTCTGACATTTGTTTAAGAGATCTTTCTAGCAGGCCCATTCTGAAATAGCTACTGAACGTGAGCTGTGAAATATTGCTTTCAGGGACTAAATGAAGATCTTCTGCTGAGGCTTCACCCTCCAGGTTCATTTCTAGTAGGATTGGGGAATCTCTATATCCTTCTCTCTTTCTCTCTGTTTCTTTGTGTCTTTTAAATTTTTTTAAGATTATTCTCTGGGCTCTCAAGCCCCTCCTTTATCTTGCTAATCTGAGCCTTTTCTCCCTCCTATTTAGGGGAGGCACAAACCCAGGCCTATTCTGAGATGGCTACTGAACTTGAGCTGTGAAATAATGCTTTCTGCACCACACGGTTTTCATTTTTTACTTTTAAAATTAAAATAGAAGTTTTGTTGTCTTTTTTCTTTTTTCTTTTCTTCTTTCCTCTTCTCTTTTCTTTCTATTTTTATTTTTTCTTTAACTTCATCCCTTGGCTGCTTGGCCTCTACACACTGAATGTCTAGACAGGTCTAAGTGAGCAGTATCCAAATATCTGAACATGACTGGAGTCAGGAATGACCTCAATTCCCACCGACTCTGATGCACAAATAGTTAAAAACAGAATGGAAGAGGGATTGCAGATCACCTCCTCCTGCATGTTTCTGAATGCTCAGATTAAACTAGGAAAAAATGCACAACAAATCAGATGACCAGAAATCACGGCAAAGGCACAAGAAATATGAGAAAGCTAGAAAATATCTTTCCTCTAAGGGAAAAGAATAAGTCCTCTTCATCCACAGATAATACAGTGGAACTCACAGAAATGTCAGATAAAGAATTTAGAATATTCATAGTGACAAAGCTAACAGAGATGCAAGAGAAGAGAGACAATGGACTCCAGAAGAGACAGGAGAAAAGAACCACAATTTCCAGGAGGTGAAGAAGTTCTTGCACAATCTGAAAGAGAAAACACATACCATAATAAAAAAGAATAAAATAGAGCTATTAGAGATAAAAGCTGTAATACCGGAAGTCCAAACCTCCTTTGAAAGTATTAAAAGCAGAAGAGATCATAGAGAAGATTGAATCTCAGATGTAAAAGACAGAAACACTGGCCTAAAAACATCCACCACAAAGATTGAGAAAATAACCCCCAAAATGAGAATAACATACAAGAAATACTAGACATCATTACATGTCCAAACAGCCACATAACGTGTAATCCCAGAAGGTGAAGAGACTAATAAGGGCATTGAAAATCTATTCCATGAAATCCTGGACAAAAACTTTCCAACCTTAGAAAGGCATTCAAAGAAACAAACCCTAGAAATACGAAGGATCCCAAACAGAATCAACCCAAAGATCTTCTCAAAAACACATTATAGCCAGATTGACCAAAACCACAGACAAAGGCAAGATATTAAGATTGGCAAGAGGGAAACGTCAAGTTACCTATAAAGGATATCCCATCAGGCTAACAGTGGACCTCTCATCAGGAACGATGTGAGCAAAGAAAGAATGGGAAAATATATTCAAAGTGTTAAGGGAAAAGCAATTTCAACCAAGGATACTGTACCCATCAAGATTATCCTTCATGGGAACCAGCAGTTAGCGTAATGGCTATGTCGCTGGACTCCCACATAGTCGACCGCGGTTCGCGTCCTGGACCCGGTGGCTTAAAACTCACGCCGGGCGCGTGTGCGTGCGTGCCCAAGATCCCGAGAGGAGAATGGAGGAGAAGGGATTACGGCGTGACCATCCTCAACCAAGAATACTATACCTGGCAAGATTATCCTTCATATGGGAAGAAAATACAAAAACATTCTCAGATAAACAAAACCTGGAAGAACTTATCAAAAACAGACCAGCTCTCCAAGAAGTTCTGAAGGGAGTGCTGTCCCAGGAATACTAAATACAGACACATAGAAATAAGAGTTCAAAAAAATCTACGAAAATGGCCATCTTAATGATAGGGACAAGTCAAGAGTTGACTGTTATCTTCCAGAATTTAAACAAGAAGATTGGACCGCAACAGAAGATAGATTAAATACAAGAGATTGAACTGGTGAACTAGAATCTTATGACTTTTGACTAAAACGTTACTGATTTTCTTCTTTGCTTTGTTTTCCAGATTTAAGGGTTTTTGTCTTGTCTTGAGCTGCATATAGATTCACGTACCTACTATTTGCACAGAATCCCAACCTGTTTCCTGACTTTAAGTTTTAAGCAAAGCTCTCTTAACATATTTAAATTTTGATTTATTAAAGCTAAAACTGCTTTTCTTGAAATTAAAAAACATGTATTAAAAAATAGCTATTTAATGACTATATTAAGCTATATAGCATCAGCTAGGTGCTACTTTATAGTATATTCATTCTATTCATTGAGTTTCATGGCTAAAGCCAGACATGTGTTCACAGATCTGTATGTATCAGTTGCACTTGCTATTGAAAGTATTTAGATTAATTAAGATATTTTGTGAATCAATAAAATTTGGGAGAAAAAAGGAATGGAAAGTCACTGTAGACACCAGAGACAGTGTGGGAGGAGGGTGTACAATGACAGAGGTTGAGAAACAAGGGGAAAAATATACATATATATAAAACAAGGAATGGAAAATTATTGATGATAACACGTGTGATTAAGCCACTATGCAGTGTATTCTGCATAGCAAATCCCATTTTGTATGCTGTGATGATGCTCAGTGAATGAATATAAAAGAAATAATTAATTAATTAGAAAATACCTGTTGAATGACTGCAGTAAGCTATGTAGCCTCAGCTAGATGCTACTTTATAGTATATTCATTTTACTCACTGAATTTCTGCCTAAAGACAGACATGTGTTTATTGATATGTATAAATGTCATAGCAAATCCCATTTTGTATGCTGTGATGATGCTCAGTGAATGAATATAAAAGAAATAATTAATTAATTAGAAAATACCTGTTGAATGACTGCAGTAAGCTATGTAGCCTCAGCTAGATGCTACTTTATAGTATATTCATTTTACTCACTGAATTTCTGCCTAAAGACAGACATGTGTTTATTGATATGTATAAATGTGAATTTGCTATTGAAAATATTTAGATTAATTAAAATATTTTGTGTACCAATAAAATGTGGGGGAGATAAAAGGAATGGAAAGCAACTGAAAGATACCAGAAACAGGACGGGAGGAGAGTGGGAAATGGCAGAGAGTAGGAATTAGGGAATCAATAAAAAAAAGGAAAAAAGAAAGAAAAAATTACATAAGAAACAAGAAATGGAAAATTATTTGTTGATGATAACATTTATGACTAACTATATAGTGTATTCTGGATGGGAAATAGCATTTTGTATACTGTGATGATGTTCAGTGAATGAATGTAAAACAAATAAATTAAATTTTAAAAAAGGGAAAAAAAGATGTTTCTAGGAGTGTTAATTGCATTTTTGAGCCAGGACAGTGTTACTGCTGTCAATGGAAGTGTCTATCACTCAACTGCAATAAAACACTCTGTTTAGACACATTTACTTATTTATTTTAAGAAATTATTTAATTTTATATATTAGTATTATTTTTAAATGTTCAACAGACCATGTGTGCTTAACAAAGAGAAAGAGAAAGAGGGAAAGTGAGAAAGCAAGCCACCAGTTCTGGGACTTGAACTGCAGTTGGTCATGTAAGAATCTAGTGCTTTAACCACCATGCCACCTGCTGGCCCTAGACACAATGATTAAAGTTCGTTGTAGGTATGCTTAGTGGTTTGTATGATTCTCAATATTTTTATTTTTTGAATGTGATTTTCCTACTCTTATTGCCATTGAATACAGTCTGAGACATGTGAATTAAAGATGTTTCTGGGGACCAGCAGTTAGCGTAATGGCTATGTCGCTGAACTCCCATGTAGTCGACGGCGGTTCGAGTCCCAGACGCAATGGCTTAAACTCACACCGGGCGCGTGTGCGTGCATGCCCAAGATCCAGAGAAGAGAATGGAGGAGAAGGGATTAAGGCGTGGCCATCCCCCCTGGGGGGGTGATTTCTCACTTTCTATCTCTCTGTCTCTCTCTGTCTTTCTGGAGAGCGCACTTGCCCTATAGAAAAAAACTTCTCCAAAAAAAAAAAAAAACGATGTTTCTAAGATTGGTTGTTACGAGCATGATTAAAACCAGTCATATTTCAGTGAATAGAATAGTTCATTACTTTTTCTTTCATCTAATACACTCTTTTTCTTTTCCTTTTAGATTTTTGCTATTAGGTGAGTGCACTCACCTTATAGCAAAAGGAGGGGAAATTGAGAGATGGCCACACCACAATCTTTTCTCCTTCACTCTCATCCTGGTATTTTGGGCATGCACACACATGCACTTGGTGATTTTCAAGCCACTGAGTTCAGGAATGGAACTACAGTCAGCCATGTTTAACCACCACATCGCCTGCTGGCCCCTGTACACTCTCTGAAGACACGTGTATATAGCAAGGTGAATAGGAGGGGTAAAACTTATATCTCCTACAAAACAGTGATTTGGCGATCATCTAAACACAACAGTGTCTTGGTGGGAGCTTTAATTTCAAGGTAGCCATTGCAAAACTCCAGTGGATCTCAAGACTAAAGAAGATCACCTTGAGAAGGCAGACCTAAGCTTCTGTAGAAGGCTCACTGATCATGGTCTTATCTGTGAGCCAAAAGTAAACCCTCCCTCCTGTGGACTTGTCCCCAGTTCACTCGCCACTAGCCCCATCTGCCAAGGGACCCAGGAGTAGATGTGCCCAATCTATGCCCCCAGTTACAGGGCCCAACCTGGGGCCCAATAGATAAACTGCCAGGAGAAAAGAAATAGTAACGATTCGAACACACATAAATGAAATAGAAAGTAAGCAAATTATACAGAAAATAAATGAAAGCAAAAGCTGGTTCTTTGAAAGGAAAAACAAAATTGACACACCATTACCTAGAATAATTAAGAAGAGAAAGGATGAGATAAGTCAAATTTGCGATGAATCATGCAACATTATAACAGACATAACAGAAATCAAAAGCATCATTAGAAGAAACTATACACCAACAAACAAGAAAACCTGGATGAGACAGACAAATTTCTAGAAAATATAATCTACCAAGAAGGACTCAGGAGAACATAGAAAGCCTGAATAGATCTATAACAAGCAATGAGGTTGAATCACTAATAAATGACTTCCCAATAAAGAAAAATGCAGGTCCCAGTGGCATCATTGCAGAAATTTACAGAACTTTTAAAGAAGAGGTAAGACCCATTGTACGCACACTATTTCTAGAGATCCAAAAGGAAAAAACCCTTTCAAATTCATTCTATGAAGCCTCCATTACCCTCACTTCTAAAACAGATAACGATACTATGAAAAAGGGAAAACTACAGACCTATATCTCTAACTTCTAAAACAAATAAGGATACTACAAAAAAGGGAAAACTACAGACCTATATCTCTAATGAATATAGGTGCAAAAATTCTCAACAAGATATTTGCTAACCATATTCAACAGCATATAAAAAAGGTTATTCATCATGACCAGGTAGGCTTTAGTCCAGGGACGCAAGGGTGGTTCAACATATGAAAACCATAAATTTAATATACCATACTAACAGAAAGAAAGATAAAAACCATATGATCATTTTAATTGTTGCAGAAAAGGCATTTGACAAAATACAACATCCTCTAATGATTAAGACCCTCAGTAAAATTGGCATAGAAGGACCATTTCTCAGCATAATAAAAGCCATACATGAAAAATCTATAGCTAACATGATACTGAAAGGGGAAAAGTTGAAAGCTTTTTTACTAATAACTGGTACAGGGCAAGGCTGCCCACTTTCTCCTCTCCTATTCAACATAGTACAGGAAGCCCTAGCCAATGTGATCAGACTAGAGAAGGAAATAAAAGGCATTCCAATAGTGAAAGTAGAGCTGAAATGATCTGTTTGCAGATGACATTATTGTATACATAGAAGACCCAATAATATCCACAAGAAAACTTTCGAAGTAATAAATGCATATAGTAAAGTGGCAGGATACAAAATTAACTTCCAAAAATCTATAGCATTTGGGACCAGCAGTTAGTGTAATGGCTATGTCACTGGACTCCCACGTAGTCAACCGCGGTTCGAGTCTGGGACCCGGTGGCTTAAACTCACACCAGGAGCGTGTGCGTGCGTGCCCTAGATCCCGAGAGGAGAATGGAGGAGAAGGGATTGCGGTGTGGCCATCCCCCTGGGAGGTGATTTCTTGCTTTCTGTCTCTCTGTCTCTTTCTATCTGTCTGGCAAGCGCACATGCCCTATAGCAAAAACCTCTCCAGAAAAAAAGATCTATAGCATTTCTGTATACAAAGAACAAGCAACAAAGACAGAACTGAAGAAAGTAATTCTATTTACGATAGCCCAGAAGTATAAGACACTTAGGAATAAAAGTAACAAAGGAAGTCAAAGACCTTTATCATGAAAACCTTGAAAAGAACACAAAAAAGTGAAGACATCATGTTTCTGGATTGGAAGAATTAATATAATCAAAATGGCAATTTGATACAATGGAACCAGCAGTTAGTGTAATGGCTATGTCGCTGGACTCCCACGTAGTCAACCATAGTTCATGTCCGGGACCTGGTGGCTTAAACTCATGCTGGGTGCGTGTGTGTGCGTGCCCAAGATCCCAAGAGGAGAATGGAAGAGAAGGGATTGTGGCCTG
>NW_006159728.1:722849-726335 GCF_000334495.1 Tupaia belangeri chinensis | reverse complement strand
ACCAAAAAAAAAAAAAAAAAAAAAGAAAAAGAGAAAAGAAATATGATACAAAAATAAATAAAACTAAGGTGATTTTTGGAGAAGATAAACATAATTGACAATGGTTTGCTAGAATAAAACCAACAAAAAAAAGAGATAGAGAGAGAAGACTCATATAAACAAAATAAAAAACAAAGGACTATAAAATTGAAAACCAGAAATACAAAGGATAATAAGGTATTACAGTGAATAATGACATGCTAGCACATTGGAAAACCGAGAGGAAAGGAAAAACATTGGAGAAGATAAACATAATTGACAATGGTTTGCTAGAATAAAACCAACAAAAAAAAGAGATAGAGAGAGAAGACTCATATAAACAAAATAAAAAACAAAGGACTATAAAATTGAAAACCAGAAATACAAAGGATAATAAGGTATTACAGTGAATAATGACATGCTAGCACATTGGAAAACCGAGAGGAAAGGAAAAACATGAAACCTACTTATCAAGACAGAATCATAAGGAAATCTAAAATCTGAGCAGATCAATATGAGTAAGGAGATAAAGCAAGAAATTAAAAGTCTTCCAGAAAGACAAGCTTATTATTTGGCAATTTGGTGACTGAATTCTACCATTTGAAAAAGAACTAATACTGTCCCTTCTCAAACTCTTCCAAAAGAACTGAAGAGAAGGGAATATTTTCAAATCCATTTTACAAGGCTATCAACCATGATGGCAAGTCTAGACAAAGACACTACCAGTAAAAACAGTTACAGGTCAATATCATTGTTAAATATACATGCAAAAATCTTGAACAAAATAATAGTAAACCATATTCAGCAGTATGTTAAAAGAGTATTTGGGCTGGCTCTGTGGCGTGGTGGTTAAGGTACCCAAATCCCACATGGATTGTTTGAATCCCAACTCTGACATCTTGGAAAACATACTGAGACGCAAGTGGACATGCCCCTAATTCTGACAGGGTGGACAAATGGAGAAGAAGGGATGATGGCATAGCCATGCTTCACTGTGAGGTGCTTTTTCCCTCTCTCTCTCTCTTCCTGCCTCTCTCTAGAATGTGCTAATGCCCTCTGGAAAAAAATTTTAAAAAGATTATTCATCATGATCAAGTTTGATTTATCCCTAGAATGAAAGGATAATTCGATAAACACAAGTCAACAAATGTAATTCGCCATATTAAAAGAATAAAGGACAGAATGGTTGGTAATCATCTTGGTAGATGCTTAAGAAGATTTTGACAGAATTAAACATCCTTCCAAGATAAAAACTCTCAACAAATTAGATGTAAAGGAAATATTCCTCAGCACAATAATGATCACATATAAGAATTCCAGCTAAGAAGATACTCAATAGTGAAAAATTGAAAGCATCTCCTCTATGATGAGAAATAACATACAGATGCACACTATTCCCAGTTCTGTTTTCCATAGTACAAGGAAGTCCTAGTTAGAGAATCAGGTAAGGAAACAAAAGCCATCCAAGAGGAAAAGAAAGAAGTTAAACCCATCTCGGTTTTCTGACAGCATTATTTTATATATAAAAATCCTTAAAGACTTCAAAAAAACAAACCAAAAAAAACAAATAACAATAAAAATTGTTATTACAGAAAAGCAAAATCAGTACATTTATGCGATAGAAAATTAACTTACAAAGCAGTGTCATTTTAATACATTAACAATGAATTACTAACTTACAAAGCAGTGTCATTTTAATATATTAACAATGAATTATCTGAAAAAAATTGAGACAATTCCAATGTAAATACCATTTAAAAATACTTAAGAGTAAATTTAACCAAAGAGGCTTATTTATGGACAAATATAACAAAGAGTGATAAAAGAAAATAAGGACATAATGTAATGAAATGCTTGTTAGCCCATGTTCAGGGATTAGAAAATTTAATATTGTTAAAATTCCTATGCAACAAAAAGCAATCTATAGATTCAATGCAATCCATATCCAAATTTAAATGAAAATTTTACAGAAAGGGAAAAACACATATCAAATTTGTATGAAACCACTAAAGATCCCAAATAGCCAAAGGAATCTTAAGGAAAACAAGCAAACAAACAAACAAAACAAAAACAACCAAACCAAGTAAGATACATCACGCTACCAGGTTTCAAAATACATTATAAAGTCACAGTAATCAAAACATCATGGTAGTGGCTTACACCAATAGCATGTTTGGTTCCAAACACCAGTTGATTTCATTTATGACTTTCATGTTTATCAACTCTTACTGAAATTTTCATTAGAACATTTTAATAATTCTTGTGCTCACTTGACCCCGCACAGGTCATTCCATCCATTTTTACATTAAAAATATTGAATAACACTAAAATCTTCCTGCAAAATGTTTTTTTAAACAAAGAAAGTAAAGAAAAAGAAACAAAAAGAAAAATAGGTATTCTAAATGATTTTTGAGGCCAGAAGATGTTGTGTAGGTTAAGACAGCGAGATTGCACTTGGTCAAGTGTGCAGTTTGACTCCTGGGTCTGGTAGCTAGAAAAAAAACACTGAGGGACCAGTAGTTAGCGTAATGGCTGTGTCGCTGGACTCCCATGTAGTCTACCATAGTTCAAGTCCTGGACCCATTGTCTTAAACTCACGCCAGGCGCATGTGGGTGCGTGCCCAAGATCCTGAGAGGAGAATGGAGGAGAAGGGATTGCAGTGTGGCCGTCCCCCCTGGGGGGTGAATTCTCACTTTCTGTTTCTCTGTCTGTCTTTCTGGCGAGAGCACACACCTTACAGCAAAAACAAACAAACAAACAAACAAACAAACAACAACAAAAAAAACACCTTGATAATGTGTGTGTGTGTATTCCCAAAATCCTGATAGGAGAATGGAAGAGAAGTAATTACGTGGTCATTCTCCCTAGGTGGAGACCTGTATGGGGTGTTTTCTCAATTTCTCTTTCTTTCTCTCTGTCTCTTGTGGAGAGAGCACATTCACCCTAAAGCAAAAGAAGAGGAAGGTGCTTTTACTTTTTAGAATTTCCGGTAAAATAGCCAAGTCTGGTCTGTCATATCCTGCCAGTCTCTGGCACCTGATTTCCCCCAGCTTCATCTCAGGCCTCTTACTGCAGAGCCACTGTTATTTCTTCACATGTTCTTGATTAATCAGCACTCAATCTTTTCCATGTCATTAAAATGTTCTTATACTCCTTTTCCCAGGCAATTCAAAAGCATTTTTAATCAATTGGTTTCAAGTTACATAATCCGATAAAATTTGTGTTTTCTCTTGGGCCAGCAGGTGACAAGGAAGTCAAGGTGGCTGAAGCCCACATGGCTGACTATGCAGTTTGAGTCTTGGACTCAGTGGCTTGCAAACATGTCAAAAATGTATACGTTCATGTTCAAAATCCCAAGAGAATCCAGAAGAAGGATTCTCTTCTTCATGAGGGATGGTTTCTCACTTTCCCTCTCTATGAGCACAAGTGTCCTGTAGCAAAAAAATAAAAATTAAAAAAAAAAAAAA
>NW_006159728.1:714773-718851 GCF_000334495.1 Tupaia belangeri chinensis | reverse complement strand
CATTATGCTAACTGCTGGTCCCAAGAAAAAAAATTTAAAAAAAATCAACAAAGCAAGGCATAATGTGTCAATTTATTGTTTCAGACATTGCGGTTACCCCAAAGCAATAGTTGTGTTTGCAGAAATATTTAGGTGTCAGAGGAGACATATTGTAATTTTATATTCATAAACATACTAGAAAATGAAAAGTGCCAGAAAGTACAAAGTCTTTAATGAGCAAAGAAGAGGAAAAGACTAGCATGGGTGATACATGATAAGGTTAAGGATGAGAGAATTTAAGGTTATGGAAAGTCAATTGTGAGTAAGACCTTGAAAGATATCGAGGTCTTCTATTACGAGTATGGTGTGAGAAGCAGTGGTGAGCAGGGGCAAACTTGCTTTGTTCCCGAATTTATGGAAAAGCTTTAAGTTCCTCACCATTAAGTGAGCTATTAGCTGTAGGGTTTCATAGGTGTTCTTTGTCAAGTTGAGCTGATTCTCCCTTTACTCCTAGTCTGCTGAGAGTTCTTTCATGAATCAATGCTGGGTTTTGTCAATTGCTTTTTCTACATTTACTGATACAATCACAGGATCTTTCTCTTTTACCTCCCTAATGTGATAGATTACATTATTTTTCAAATGTTTAGCCAGTCTTGCACACCTAGGATAAATCCCGCTATGTTGTGGTGCTAATTCGCATTACACATTGTCAGATTCAGTTTGCTGACCTTTTATTCAGGATGTTTGCATTTATGTTCATGAGACAACTTAGTCTGTACTTTTTTTTTTAGATTTTTGCTATAGGGCATGTGTACTCACAGAAGAGACAGAGAGACAGACAGAAAGTGAGAAATCACCCCCTCCCCCCGGGGGGAATGCACACTCCGCAATCCCTTCTTCATTCTCCTCTCAAGATTTTGGGCACACATGCACACAAACTCACACCAAGTGTGAGTTTCAAACCTCTGGGTCCAGGACTTGAACTGTAGTCACCACGTGGGAGTCCAGTCCCTTAACAACTATGCCAACAGCTGGCACTATGTCTGTACTTTTCTTAAAATGCATGTCTTTTTCTGGTTCGGGGATTGCAGTAATCCTAGCTGCATAGAATGAGTTAGGAGGTCCCTTTGCTTTACTTCTGGAAAACTGGAGAGGATTGTTTGTTTGCTTTGTTTTCAATGTTTGGTGGTTTTCACCAGTGATCCTCTCTGGGTCTCCTGTTCAGCATCTTTTGATGAACTTATGTGATATCTGTACATCTTTCTTGAAATGTCTGTTAAAATCTTTTGCTCATTTGATTATTGAGTAATTCGTTTTCTTATTCCTGGATTTTAATATTTTTATATATTACAAATCTAAGTCCTTTATCAGAGACATGCTTTGCAAATAATTTCCCCCAGTTTGTGGCCTGGTCTTTTCTTTTACCCATCTTGGGTTCACTGACTGGAACTCCTGTAACAAAACACAGATTAACAAAAGAAAGTATATAAAATGATGTAATATAAGTGTTACACGACTGGGATCTTTTGAAAGAAAATGAAAACTTGAGGAAGCAGTTAAACCTCAGTGTTTTTATGCTAGATTGTTGGATAAAGAGAAGAGAGAGGGTTAAAGAAATGACACCAAAAAAGTTTGAGCTAAGTGTAGTAAACAGGAGGAAATAGCAAGGTTTGTTTGTTCAAATTTCTTTCAGAATCTTTATGTCATTGAAGATAAGGATATTCCTTTCCTCTGGCATAGGGAGGGCCCTTCTCACATGAAAATCTTATGACCTGCTTCAGGGGAAGGTTGGAAAAGTCCATCCTACACCTTCCATTTCACAAATGGATTAATGTTAAAGTATTTGATATGCCCGAGTGCCATATTTTGAGGTAGAATGTCTTGAATCTCATCAGTACTTGAATTTGGGATTTTTTTTTTTTAAATATAGGAGCTTTTAATTTTGATGAAGCTACAGTGATTAGGATACTATGGTACTGGGACCAGCAGAAGGCATAATGAATGGTTTTGTCGTTGGACTCTTTCTGTCTCTCTGTCTCTCTCTGTCTTTCTGGTGAACACATGAGCCCTACAGTAAAAATCTCTCTTAAAAAGGAAAAAAAAGAGATAGTATGTTATTATATAAAGATAAACAAATAGATCAGTGAAACAAAATAGGTGGAATAGATCCACACATTTTTAATACTTTTTTAAAAAATATAAATGTTAATATCGGGACCAGCAGATGGTGTAATGGTTACATCTCTGTACTCCCACATGGTTGACCATGGTTAGAGCCCCAGACACAGTGGCTTAAATTCATCCTGGTCACGTACGTGTGCATTCTCAAGATCCTGAGAAGAGAATGGAGGAGAAGGGATTAGGTTGTGGCCACCTCCGGGATGGTGATTTCTTGTTTTCTGTCTCTCTGTCTTTATCTTTCCAATGAGCATACATGCCCTATAGCAAAAATATCTCCAAAAAAGTTTGTAGCTTTTATTGTATATATTTAGGTATAAAATATGATGTTTTGACACAGAATGACCGCAGTCAAGCAAATTAATACATCTATACCTTCATACGCTACTTAAATTTTTTATTTCATTTTTATATTTTAAAATAAACATTGTGTATTTTTTTGTTTGTTTTTGGAGAGGTTTTTGCTATACAGCACGTGTGCTCACCAGAAAGAGAGAGAAGGAAAACGAGAAATCACCCCCCAGGGACGATGGCCACACGCAATCCCCTCTCCTCCATTCTCCTCTCGAGACCTTGGGCATGCATGTACATGTGCCCGGCGTAAATTTAAGCCACCAGATTCGGGACTCAAACTGCGGTCTACTACATGGGAGTCCTGCGACGTAACCACTATGCCAACTGCTGGTTCCACATTTTTAATTTCTTTCAAAGCTTCCATACTATATTTCATAATGACTACACAAACCTACCTTCACCATACAACAGTATACAAGGTTTCCTTCTCCACGCCCGCACCAGCATTATCCTTTGACTCTCTGCTTAGAGCCATCCTAACAGATATGAGGGGTATCTCATGATAGTTTTGATTGCACTTCCATGATTATTCGAGATGTTGAGCACCTTTTTATATATCTATTGGCCATTTTTATGTCTTCCTTGGAGAACTGTCTACTTGGGTCTTTTGCTCATCTTTTAATTGAGTTCTTTGACTTTTACTGTTGAGTCATGTGAATTCTTTATAAATTTTTAACAGTAATCCCTTATCATATGTATGTATGGTTTGCAGATATATTTTTTCCAATCTTCAGGCTATCATTTTATTTTGTTGATGGTTTCTTTTTGTGAAAAAATTTTTGTGTGTTTTTTAAATATATATATATATATATATATATATTTACTTTTTATTTTTTCCATTTTTATTTGTATTTCTTTGTTGTTGTTTCTCTCTCACTGTTTCCTTTTTTCTTTTATCTCATCTCTTGACTCCTCAACCTCCATTTACTCTGTTTCTACATGGATCTAAGGGAACTATAGTCAAACATCCAAATACTATTAGGGTTAACATATTCCTCAGTATCTACTGAATCTGCTGCACAAAGGGATCACAATGGAATGGCAAAGAGATTCCAGATCACCTCTTTCTGCACGCTCCTGAAACTTCAGATTGAACTTCAAGAATTAGGAAGAAACACACCATACATCAGACGACTAGAAATCACCCCAAGACCACAAAAAAATATGTGAAAGCATATTTTCCCTTGCAGGGAAAAGAATAACTCCTCTTCATCCACAAGCAATTCAATGGAAATTATGGAAATGTCTGATAAAGAATTTAGAGTATTCATAATGGCAAAACTAAAAGAGATAGAAGAGAAGAGAGACAATGAACTGCAGAAGAGAAAGTAGAAAGGAGCTGATGAGTTCCAGGAGGTGAGGAAATTCTTGCAAGATCTAAAAGAGGAATTATGCACTTTAAAAGAAAATCAAATGGACCTTTTAGAGATGAAAGCTATAATAAAGGGAGTCAAAATATCTCTTGAAAGTATTAAAAGCAGACTAGATCATACAGAAAATAGAATCTCAGACATAGAAGAGAAAATTTCTGACCTAGAAAAATCCACCACGAAGACAGAGAAAATGA
>NW_006159728.1:713584-714502 GCF_000334495.1 Tupaia belangeri chinensis | reverse complement strand
TGCATCATGATAACAGCAGACCTCTCATCGGAAACAATGCAAGTGAGGAAAGAATGGGAAAATATATTCAAAGTGTTAAGGGAAAAGCAATTTCAACCAAGAATACTGTCTATAGCAAGATTACCCTTCATTTGGGAAGAAAAGACAAGAACATTCTCAGTTAAACAAAACCTGAAAGAATTTACCAGCACCAGACCAGATCTCCAAGACATTCTCAAGGGAGTACTATGTCAGGAAAATTAAATACAGATGCACAGAAATAAGTTCAAAAACTAAGAAAATGGCCACCATAATCATAGGTACAAGTCTGGAGTTGAATATTATGTGCTAGAATTTAATGGGGAAGATCTAACCACAGCAGAAGATAAAGTACATGAGACTGAATTGGTGAAATAGAATTTTATGATTTTTGACTAAAACATTGCTGATTTTCTTCTAGGCTTTGTTGTTTGGTTTTAAGGACGTCTGCCCTGTCTTGAGATGCTGATAGGTTCATTAACCTATCATTTGAACAGAATCCTAACCTGTTTCCTGGCTTTAAGTTTTAAGCAAAGTTCCTTAGGATTTCTTTGATTTAAGTTAATACTACTTTTCTTGAAATTACCAGCTGAACTTGCTATTGAAAGTAGTTAGATTATTTGAGAAATTGTGTGATTAATACAACGTAGGGGGAAGAAGAATGGAAGACAGCTGTAGACACCAGAGATAGTAGGAGAAGAGGGTGGGAAGGGACAGAGGGTCAGAAATAGGGGTTAAAAAAAATATATATATATATGAAACTAGAAATGAAAAAAAAAATTTGAGAAGTTTTTGCTATAGGGCGCATGCACTCGCCAAAAAGACAGAGAGAGACAGAGAGACAGAAAGCAAGAAATCACCCCCCAGGGGGATGGCCACGCCGCAATCCTTTCTCCTCCA
>NW_006159728.1:707911-713409 GCF_000334495.1 Tupaia belangeri chinensis | reverse complement strand
AAGTTCAGCAACATAGCCATTATACTAACTGCTGGTCCTATAGAAATTGAAATTTTTTGATGATAACACGCATGATTAAGCCGTTATGCAGTATATTCTGGATGGGAAATTACATTTTGTATGCTGTCACAATGCTTAGGGAATTAATGTAAATTAATTAAGTTAAAAAAAGTTTCAGGGAAAAAAAATATAGGGGGGAAAAGGCATAGAAAGCAACCATAGATTTTTAGAGACAGTGTGGGAAGAGGGTGGGAGATAGCAGAGGGTGGGAGATGGCAGAGGATGACGGATAGGGAAATAAGCATGGGAAAAAAAGCAAAATATACAGGAAACAAGAAATGGAAAATTATTTGTTGACGATAACACGTATGTTGATGTGTTTGATTGAGCCAATATGCAGTGTATTCTGGATGGAAGATCTCATTTTGTATGCTGTAATGATGTACAGTGAATGAATGTAAATAAATAAATTTAAATAAAAAAAGAAGGAAATAAAATTAACATAAAATAAAATGAAAAAGAAGACAGTCCCCCATGAGAGCTGAGATCTAGTGATTTCGCACAAGCAAGTCATGCAGTTTTCATTTTTTGTTTTTAAAATTAACATATAAATAATTTTTCTGTTTGTTTCTTTACTTTTTACTTTTTTTTCTTTTTTCTTTATCTCTTTCTCTGTTTTCTTATCCTTTGTCTTTTACCTCATCGCTTTGCTGCTCAGCCTCCAGGCATTGAGTTTCTAGAGAAGTCTGAGTGAAAAGTTGCCAAAATCTGAATACTATTTGGGTCCTCATATTCCTCAACTCCCATTGAATCTCTGACACAAAGGAAGAAGAATGCACTGCCAGCGTTTGCAGACCATTTCCTCCTACGAGCCTCTGATCACTCAGACTGATCTTCTAGAAACTAGGAAGGAATGAATAACCAATTAGATGACTAGAAGTCACCGCAGGGGCACAAGAAATATGTAAAACCAAAAAATACCTCCCCCCCAAGGGAAAATAATAACTCCTCTTCAACCACAGACAGTACAATGGAATTCATAGAAATGTTAGATAAAGAATCTAGAATATTCGTAGTGACAAAGCTAACAGAGATGAAAGAAAAATGACTAGGTCTCCAAGAAGTATTGAAGGGAAAAACTACAGTCAGACCCCAGAAATAAGAGGTCTAAAACAACTCAGAAAATGGGCAGCTTAATGGCAGGGACAAGTCTAGAGTCGAACATTATCTCCCAGAATTTAAACGGAAAGACTGGACCACAACAGAAGATAAAGTACATGAGTCTGAACTGGTGAAATAGAATTGAATGACTTTTGACTAAAACATTACTCATCTTTTTTTCTTTTTCCCAGTGTTAAGGAGTTTTGTCTTCTCTTGAGTTGTGGACAGGTCCAAGCACCTACTATTTGAACAGAATTCTAACCTGCTTCCTGGCTTCAAGTATTAAGCAAAGTTCTCTTAACATTTTTTGATTGTGATGTATTAAAGCTAAAACAGCCTTTCTTGAAATTAAAAAATGTATTTTAAAAAATACCTATTTAGGGACCACAGTAAGCTTTATAGCCTCAGCTATGTGCTATTTTACAGTATATTCATTCTACCTACAGAGTAAGCCTGAAGTCAGCTTTTGTTCACAGATTATATTTCTGCTGAATATACTATTGGAAGTATTTAGATTAATTAAGATAATTTGTGAACCGATACAATGTGGGAAAGAATAAATGAATGGAAAGCAATTACAGATACCAAAGACAGGGTGGGAGGAGGATGGGAAATGGCAGAGGGTGAGAAATAGGGGGAAAATATATGTATACACAAGAACTGAGACATGGAAAATTATTTTTTGATGATTACATGTATGATTAAGCCACTTTACAGTGTATTCTAGCTGGAAAATTGCATTTTGTATGCTGTGGTGAAGTTCAGTGAAAGTATGTAAAATAAATAAATTTAAAAATAATAATCTGAAAAAAAAGAAAAGGTATTTGCTTCTGCTGATATGTATAGTAATGTGTTTGTCCTAATTTATATGCATGGTAATTGTGCTGGAAAAAGGAGTGCTATTACTGTAAAGATATATGTGATTAAATGTAATATAAATAATAATAATAAAAGAGATAAACGATATCAGGGGACCAGCAGTTAGCATAATGCCTATGTCACTGAACTCCCATGTAGCTGACCGTGGTTTGAGTCTCAGACCCAGTGGGTTAAACTCACGCCAGGTGCGTGTGCATGCATGCCCAAAATCCCTAGAGGAGAATGGAAGAGAAGGGATTGCGGTGTCACCATCTCCCCAGGGGGTGATTTCTCGCTTTCTATCTCTGTCTCTCTCTGTCTTTCTGGCGCACGCACAAGCACTATAGCAAAAACCTCTAAAAAAAATAATATGAGATATGACACACACAAAATAGGAAGGACATCCCATGTTCCTGGATTGGAAGAATTAATAAAATCAAAATGGCAATTATATACCAAAATTAATCTACATTTTTAACACAATACCAATCAAATTACCAGAGACATTCTACACAGATCTAGAAAAGACTATCATAGAATTTGGAATCATAAAAGACCCTGTATTGCCATAGCAATCCTGTGCAAGAAGAATAGAGTGGGTGCATCTCACTCCCTGACAACAAAGCTGTAATAATAAAAACAGCATGGTATTGGCACAAAAGCAGATGTATGGACAAATGGAACAGAATAGAGAATCAGAAATAAACATCAAAACATACAGCCAACTGAAATTTGAAAAAGGGCACTAGTCAATACAGTGGGAAAAATGAATATATCCTTAGACAATGGTGCTGGAAAAACTGATATCCACCTGCAGAAAGATGAATCTGAATTCCTTTCTTTCACCATTAACAAAAATCAATTCAAAGTAGATCAAAGATCTAAACCTAATACCTGAAACTATAAACTACTGGTGGAAATCACGGGAAAGTCTGAGAGATATTGGAGAAGGCAAAGAGTTCTTAAATAAGATCCCAAAAGCACAGACAATAATTACAAAATCAACAAGGCAGATGACATCGGAATAAAATTTTTCTGCACAGAAAAAAGACACAGTAGTTAGTGTGAATTGACAACCTTTGGAATGGAAGAATATTTTTATAGACTATGCCTCAGATAAAGGATTGATAACCAGAATACACAGGAATTGCAAGCAGTTTACCTGAACATAATAATGATAATTAATAATAATAATAATGAACCCAATTAAAAGATGGGAAAATGTGCTGAACTAGAAACTCTAGGAAAGACATATGAACAGCCAAAAAGCATATAAAAAATGCTCAACATCCTTTATCATAAGAAAGGTACAAATCAAAACCACAATGAGATACCACATAACCCCGGTCAGAAAGGCTAAGATGCAAAAATCATAAAAGATAAGTGCTGCCAGGGCTGTGGTGAAAATGGAGCTCTCCTACACTGTTGGTGAGATTGTAAATGTATACAGCCGCTGCAGAGAACAATATGTAGGTACCTTAAAAACCTATAAATACAACTACCATGTGATCCAGCAATTCCAATCCTGGGTAGCTACCCAAAAGATAGAAGTGGAAAAAGCCCACTTTTCAGTTGGAAAAGGGCTTGCACATCCATGTTTATCATGGCATTATTCACAATTGCTGAGACATGGAGCCAACCAAAATGTTTATGAGCAGATGAATGGATTGAAAAAGTGTGGTACATATACATCATGGAATACTTCTCAGCCATAAAAAGCAATAAGACCCTAGTATTTGATAGAAAGTGGACAAGTACGGAAGATTTATTGCTGAGTGCAACAAGCCAAGCTATGAAAGAGAGACATTGTAAGGAAGATTTATTGCTGAGTGAAACAAGCCAAGTTATGAAAGAGAGACATTGTATGTCTCCACCTAATATATATACCGACTGTCCACACTTTATAGTGGAAAATGAAAGATTAGAGGATATAGAAACACGGAAAATGGTTACAAGTTACTGGAGACAGCATGGGAAAAGCGTGGGAGAGGGGAAGAGTGAGAGGAACAAAATTATGGAGAAAAATAGAGGTGAAACATTTGAGGGACACAGAAATGGAGGATTGTTGATGATAATGTGTATGATATCTTCAGCTAAACTGGTGGGAAGTGTATTCATGTTGGCTAAACTAATTTTACAAGCTGTAGAAAAAATATTCTCCCACTCTGAGAGTTGTCTTATTACTGTACTTATTGTTTCTTTTGCTATGCAGAAGCTTCTCAGCCTACTTTAGTCCCACTTGCCTATTTTTTGGTCTATTACCTGTGCTTTGGTGGTCTTCTTTAAGAAGTCTTTGCTACACCAAGGTTTCCAAGAGTTTTTCCTGTGTTTTCCACCAGTATCTTTATAATTTGAGGTTTTATGTTTAGTTCCTCAATCCATTTTGAGTTAGTTTTTGTTACTGGTGAGAGATAAGGATCTGGTTTTATTCTTCTGCAGGTGGACATCTAGTTCTCCCAGAAAAACTTTCTCTTGTGTCCTTTGTCAAGATCAGTTTGCTGTATGTTTTGGGGTTTATTTGGAGGTTCTCAATTCTGTTCCATTGGTCTACCTGTCTTTGTGCCAATACCATGCTGTTTTAATTATCACAGCTTTGTAATATGTTTTGAGCTTGGGAAGTGAGATGCCTCCTACTTCATTCCCCTTGCACAGTATTCTTTGGCAATACAGGGCCTTTTATGCTTCCAGACAAATGTGATTTTTTTCTTTCTGTTTTTGTGTTCTATTCTACCAGGAATATCTCTGGTAGTTTGATTGGGAATGCATCAAATTCATAAATTAATTTGGGTAGGATTGATTTCTTGGATTTATTAATTCTGTAAATCCATAAACAAGACATTTTACCACTTTTTTGTATAATTTTTAATTTCTTTTTCTAGTGTTTCATAGTTTTGCTTGTAGAGATCTTTGACGTTGTTGGTAAGGTTTATTACCAAATATCTTATTGGTTTTGTGACTATTGTAAGTGAGATTTCTTTCTTCAATTCTTTCTCAATTTCTTCACCGTTGGTGTATAAAATGCTATAGAATTTTATATCTTGATTCTGTATTCAGCCACTTTACTATATTAATTTATCACTTCCAGGTGGTTTGTGTGTGTGTGTGTGTGTGTGTGTGTGAATTCTTTTGGATTTTCTAGCATTGTATCATCTCTGAGTAGAGATAATTTCACTTCTTTTCCATTTCAATGTATTTTATTTGACTCTCTTGTCTAATTGCATTGGCTAAAACTTCCAGTACTATGGTAAACAGGAGTGGAGAAAGTGGGCAACCTGGTTCAATGCAGTTTTTAGTAAAAAAGCTAAACTTTTCCCCAATCAGAATGATGTTAGCTATGGTTTTTTTGTTTTGTTTTGTTTTGTTTTGTTTTAGAGGTTTTTGCTATAGGGCGTGTGCACTTGCCAGACAGACAGAGAGACATAGAGACAGAAAGTGAGAAATCACCCCCCAGGGTGGATGGTCACACCGCAATCCCTTCT
>NW_006159728.1:695679-707812 GCF_000334495.1 Tupaia belangeri chinensis | reverse complement strand
GGTCGACTACGTGGGAGTCCAGCGACATAGCCATTACGCTAACTGCTGGTTCCCAGTTATGGGTTTTTCATAGATGACTTTTATTATGTGGAATAATGTCCATTCTATGCCAATTTTGCAGAAAGTCTTTTGTTTTTTAAATTTATTTTTTTACATACTTTAACTGAACACAGCATGCCAAATGTGATTTTTTTTCCAGCCAGAATACACTGTAAAGTGGCTTAATCATACATGTTATCATCAACAAATAATTTTCCATTTCTTGTTTCTTATATATATATGTATCTCTCTATTTCTCACCCTCTGCCATTTCCCATCCTCATCCTGCCTTGTCTCTGATATCTGAAGTTGTTTTCCATTCCTTCAATCCATCGCACATTGTATTGATTTCCAAAATATCTTAATTAATCTAAATAGTTCAATAGTAAGCTCAGCTGACATATACTTATCTGTGAACAAAAGTTGACTTTAGGCATGAAACTCAGTGCGTAGAATGAATATACTATAAAGTAGCACATAGCTGAGGCTATATAACTTACTGTGGCTACTAAATAAGTATTTTTTAAATATATTTTTAATTTCAAGAAAGGCAGTTTTAGCTTTAATAAATCAAAATAAAAAATGATGAGAACTTTGCTTAATACTTAAAGTCAGAAAACAAGTATGGATTCTGTTTGAATAGTAGATACATGGACCTGTCCACAACTTGAGAGAAGATAAAACTCCTCAACAATGGAAAACAAAGCATAGAAGGTCAGTAATGTTTTAGTCAAAAGTAAGAAAATTCTATTTCACCAGTTCAAATTCATGTACTTTATTTTATGTTGTGGTACAATCTTTCCATTTAAATTCTAGAAGATAACGTTCAGACCTATCATTAAGCCGGCCATTTTCTTAGCTGTTTTAGAACTCTTATTTCTGTATGTCTGACTTTAGTTTACTCGGGATAGCGCTCCCTTCAAAATTTCTTGGAGAGCTGATCTGGTATGGGTAAATTCTTTCAGGTTTTGTTTATCTGAGAATGTTCTTGTCTTCTCTTCCCATATGAAAGATAATCTTGCTGGATGTAGTATTCTTGCTTGAAACTGGTTTTCACTCAACACTTTGAGTATATTTTCCCATTCTTTCCTTGCTCATATTGTTTCCGATAAGATGTCTGCTGTTAGCCTGATAAGATATCTTTTGTAGGTAACTTGACATTTCTCTCTTGCCAATCTGACTATTTTGTCTTGTCTGTGGTTTTGTTCATTCTGGTTATAATGTGTCTTGGAGAAGATCTTCTTGGGTCCATCCTATTTGAGGTCCTTTGTATTTCTTGGGTCTGGATCTTTGAATGCCTCTCTAGATTTGGGACATTTTCTTCCAGAATTCCATGGAATAGATTGTCAATGCCCTTATTAGACTCTTCACCTTCTGGGATACCAATTCTCTGGATGTTTGGATGTTTCATGTTATCTAGTATTTCTTGTATATTATACTCATATTTTGGGGCTGTGTTCTCAGTCTTCATGGTGGATTTTGCTAGTCCAATGATCCTGTTTTCTACATGTGAGATTTGATTTTCTGTATATGTAGTCTGCTTTTAATATTTTTTGAGAGATTTTTGCTATAGGGCATGTGCACCTGCCAGAAAGACAAAGAGAGACAGAAAGCAAGAAATAGCTCCCCAAGGGGGATGGCCATGCCTCAACCCCTTTTCCTCTATTCTTCTCTCAGGACCTTGGGCATGCACACACATGCCTCTGGTGTGAGTTTAAGCCACTGGTTCCAGGACTCAAACCATGGTTGACTACATGGGAGTCCAGCAACATAGCCATTACGCCAACTGCTGGTCCCAATACTTTCAAAGGAGATTTTGACTTTCTGTATTATAGCCTTCATCTCCAACAGTTCCATTTGATTCTTTTTTATGGTGTGTAATTCCTCTTTGAGCTCTTGCAAGAACTTCCTCACCTCCTGGGCCTCATCAGCTCTTTTCTTCTGGTGTTCATTGTCCCTCTTCTCTTCCATCTCTGTAAGTTTTGTCACTATGAATACTCTAAATTCTTTTTCAGACATATTTATGAGTTCCATTGTATTGTCTGTGGATGAAGAGGAATTATTTTTTTCCTTTGGGGGAGAGGTATTATCGTGGTTTCACATAGTTCTTGTGCCCCTGCAGTGATTTCTAGTCATCTTATGAGTAATTCGTTTCTTCCTAATTTCTAGAAAATCATGGCATTGCGTTTTTCTCCCTTTGTGTTGCAGATTCAGTGGGAGTTGAGGAATACGAGGACTCAAATAATATTCAGATTTTGACAACTTTTCACTAAGACTTGTCTAGACACTCAGTGGATGGAGGCTGAGCAGCAGAGTGATGAAGTAAAAGGATAAGAAAACAGTAAGAGAAAAAGAAAAATGAGAAATGGAAAAAGCAAGCGAACAAAAAAATTATCTATTGGTTAATTTAAAAAATGAAAACCATGCAAGTGCACCACACAAAATCAGTAGACCTCAGCTCTAAAGGCAGACTCAGTGTTCTTCTGGCCAGGCAAACGGGAGCGGATTATTATCAGGATGAAGGATTGCAGAGCCAAGAAAAAACTTTACCTTAAATTTTTAAAAAATAATTTAAAAAATGAAAAGACAGAGACAGAGAGACAGAAAGAGACAGAGAGAGGCAAAGAGAAGAATACAGGGGCTCTCCCAGGATAAATTTTCAGCAGAACATCTTCATTGCCTTATCTCTAAAATCACTAGATCTCAGCTCTCATGATGAACTCAGTCTTCTTCTGGGCTGCCCTTTTTGCCAAGATAAAGGAGGATTTCAGATCCAAGGAAAAACTTTACCTTAAAAATTCCTTTAAAAATAAAAATTAAAAATATGAAAGAGAGAGACAGAGAGACAGAAAGAGTGCCAAGAGATTTAATCATGAAGGCATATTGTATTTTTTCAAATACTATTTTGCATCTCTTGGTATGATTATATGGTTTTTATCTTTTCTTTTTTCAAATGTAATGTATTACATTTATTGTTTTGCATATGTTGAACCATCCTTGAATCCATGGAATAAAGCCTACTTGGTCACGATGTATAATCTTTTTTAATATGTTGTTGAATATAATTAGCTAGTATCTCATTGAGAATTTTTGCATCCATATTAATCAGGGATGTGAGTTTTCTTTTTTTTTTTCCATGTTATTCTTTTTTTCATCTTTTTTTTTTTCATGTTTTTGGAATTAAGATGATGGAAACTTCATAGAATTCATTTGGGAGAGTTCCTTCCTTTTGAATTTTTAGAAATAGTTTAAAGGTAATTGGGCTTAGTTCTTCTTTGAGGATTTTGTAGAATTAAGAAGTAAAGTCATTGGGACCTGGGCTCTTCCTTATTGGGAGACTATTTATTACTAATTCAATCTCATTGCTTGCTATGGGTCCATTCAGACTTTCTATTTCTTCCCAGTTCAATCTCGGTAAGTTATACATGTCCAGAAATTTGTCCATATCATCTAGGGTTTTTTGTTTGTTGGCATATAGTTGCTCATACTATTCTCTGATGATATTTTGGATTTCTGTTATATTCATTTTAACAATGCCTGCTTCCATGCTGATTTATCAAGTTCCTTTCTCTTCTTAATTAATCTAGCTAACGCTGTGTCAAATTTGTTTTTCTTCTCAAAGAACCAGCTTTTTATTTTCTGTTTAGTTCTTTTGTTCTCTATTTCATTTATTTCTGCTTGAATGTTTAGTATTTTTCTCCTGGAATTTTTGGGTTTGTTGTTGTGGTGGTAGTAGTTGTTGTTGTTCTTTTTCAGTTTCCTGGGTTGTGTTATTAGGTTGTTTATTTGCCACCTTTCTCCTTTTTTTTGTGGGCACATATGAGCTTCCCTCATACGACTGCTTTGCTGTGTTCCATAGGTTATAAATTGCTGTTTGTTCATTATCATTGGTTTCTATGTACCTTTTGATTTCAGTGCTAATTTCTTCTATAGTTGTAAAGTCATTGAGAAGTAGGTTGTTTAGTTTCCACGTGTTTGTGAGTTTTCAAGGGTTCTTTCTGTAGTTTATTTTAAGTTTGATTCCACTGTGGTCAGAAAAGATACTATAGTTTCTATATCTTTGAATTTGTAAAGGCTTGTTTTGAGTTCTATCATGTGGTCAATCTTCAAAAATCTTCCACGTGGGGATGAGAAAAATGTGTCTTTTGTGGTAGTTAGGTAAAGTACTCTATAGATGTCTGTCAAATTCATTTCATGTATGGTATCATTTGGAACTTTTATCTCTGTTTTTGTCTAGATGATCTGTCCAGAGGAGTTAGTGACGTTTTGATATCCCCTACAATGACTGTGTTGCAGTCTATCTCTCCCTTGAGATCTAATAGTCTCTCTTTAACGTATTTAGGTGCTCCAGTGTTTGATGCATAGATATTTACAAGTGTTATATCTTCTTAGTGAACAAGTCCTTTTAGTACTATATAATGTCCTTATTTGTCTCTTCTTACACCTTTCATCTTAAAGTCTATTTTGTCTGATACTAGTATCACTACTCCAGCATTTTTTTTTCTCCAGCCTTTTTTTTTTTTTTTTTTTGGTTTCCATTTGCATGGAATACCTTTTTATTCAGCCCTCATTTTCAGTCTATGTATGTCCTTATCTGTAAGGTGTGTTTCTTGTAAGAAGCATATAGATGGCTTCTGTTTTTGTATCCATTCAGCCAGTCTGTGACTTTTAATGGGAGAATTTAGTTCATTAACATTCAACATTATTACTGATATTTGTTTTTGTTTTGTTTTTTTTTTCGAGAGAGAGATTTTTGCTACAGGGCACATGCACTTGCCAGAGAGACAGAGAGAGAGACAGAAAGCAAGAAATCATCCCCCAGGGGGGAAGGCCATGCCACAATCCCTTCTCCTCCATTCTCCTCTCAAGATCTTGGGCATGCACACACACGTGCCCAGTGTGAGTTTAAGCCACCAGGTCTGGGACATGAACCATGGTTGATTATATGGGAGTCCAGCGACATAGCCATTACCCTAAGTGCTGGTCCCGATATTGTTTATTTATCTCTGTCATTTTGTTAGCCATTTTCTCAGGGTTTTTTTGTTTTGTTTTGTTTTGTTTTGTTTTTTGTTTTTTGTTCTCCTGTTTCTGTTTGTCTCTCTTCAGTTATCCTGATATAACACTCCACTCAGTACTTCTTATAAACCTAGTCTAGTATTGGTAAATTCTTTCAGTTTTTATCTGAGAATACTTTTATTTGTTCTTCTCACTTGAAGGATAATCTTTGTAGATACAGTGTTTCTTGATTAAAATTGTTCTTTCTTTAATGTTTTGAATACATTTTGCCATTCTTTCCTTGCCTGCATTGCTTCAGATGAGAGATTGACTTTAGCCTAATGAGATAACCTTTATAAGTAGTTTAACATTTCTCCCTTGTCATTTTTAAAACATTGTCTTTGTCTTTAATTTTTGCCAATCTGACTATGATGTGCTAAGGGAATGATCTGTTTATGTTGACTATATTTGAAGTCCTTTTTATTTCTTGGGTCTGAATTTCTCCATGTTTCTCTATATTTGGAAAATTTTCAGATGGCATTTCCTGAAAGAGGTTTTCCATGCCTTTAGCAGATTCTTCACCTGCAATACTTATACAGATATTTGGATATTTCATGGTGTCTAGAATTTCTCATAGGTTGTCATTTTTTTTTTGGTAGTTGTTGTTTTCTTTCTTTTTGATTATTTGGTCTATGTGGGAGACTTTGTCTTCTAGGTCAAAAATTCCTTCTTCTGCAAGGTCCAATCTGTTGTTAATACTTTCCAGGGAGAATTTAATTTCTTGCATTGTATTCTTCATTTCCAGAAGTTCTTTTTGATTCTTTTTTGGGGCATCTATTTATAGAATTCCTCTTTCAGGTCCTAAAATGATTTTCTCATTTTATGGAACTGATTGTTTTCTCTTGAATCTCATTGAGTTTTGTCACTATGAACATTTGGATTTCTTTTTCTGATGTTTCTGTGTATTTCTCTGTGTTATCCACTATTGGTAAGGAGCTACTATGCTCACCTGAGGGATAGTTACCACCTTGTTTTCTCATATTTCTTCAAGATCTGTGCTGGTTTCTAGTCACCTGATGCAATATTCACTTTTTTCTATTTATTGGAGTAGATTCTGTTGTAGAAGAAATTACACCTTTAGTTCTCAGGTGTGTTCATACTGAAGGACCCTGTCAGAGCAGTTAAGAGTAACTTCAGGTGCTTGGCTCCTCTGCCAAAAGTTCTGCTCTTGATGAAGCGGTAGCATGCTAAAAAAGATAATACTTAATGAAGAGGGTCACGTTGGGTTGGTGTACCAAAGTCCCAGTGTAGATCCCAAGCCCCAGCACAGGCTTACCCCAGGGACCTGCCCACATGGTCAACCATGATTTGAGTCCTAGACATGGTAGTTTGAAACTCACAACAAGCATGTGTGTGTGTGTGCATGCCCAAAATTTCAAGAGGAGAATGGAGGAGAAGGGATTGCAGCATAGTCAACCCTCCAGGGAGTGATTTTTCACTTTCCCTCTCTCATCCTTTCTCTCTCTCACACGAAGGAAGAGGGAGAGAGAGAGAGAGAGAGAGCACATACACCCTGTGGCAAAAACCTACCCCCCCCAAAAATAAAATCAACCCTGGACCCTGGATTTCCAAAATGTGAGCTGAATATATTTACATTTCTTTATAAAATAACACAGTCTCAGGTATTAGCAATGCAGTAACAGACTAAGACAGAAATCAAAATGGAAAGAAATAATGAAGATCAGAGCAAAAATAAATAAAATAGAGACTAAAAATACAAAAGACAAATGAAACAGTTTAAGAACAAAGGTTGATAAAATTGACAAACCATTTTAGAGATGAAAAAGCAAACGCTATACCTGATACCCCAGAAATACAAAGGGTCATTAGGGACTATTATGAACAACTATGTGCTAGCAAAACAAAAAGTCCAGAGAAAATGGGTACATTCCTGGACACTTACATTGTACCAAGGTTAAACCAAGGGGCCAGGAAGTGTGGCATAGCAGTAACACAACTGAACCCACCTGGAAAAGGCCCTGTGTTTGTGTCCTCTCCCAGGACCTTCCTGAGCATGCCAGCTTGGCTAAGATCCTGTTGGAGGTCTCTCTATCTCTATCTCTACTGCTCTCTCTGACATAAAAGAAATAAGCGAATATGCTTACAAAATAATGAACCAGGAAAACACTGAAACCTGAACAGAACTGCAATGAGTAATAAATGAGTAATAAAAAGCCTCTCTACAAAGGAAAGCTCAAGACTCGATGGCTTTGTTGAATTCTACTGAACTTTAAAAGGAAAAGTTACACTAATTATCCTCTAAGTATTCAAAAAATTAAAGGGGAGAGAATTAAAAACTCATTTCATGAGGTTAGTATTACCCTGATAGCAAAACCAGAAAAGTGTGCAACAGAAAAAAACTACAGATCAGTATCTCTGATGGAAAGACGTAAAAATCCTCAATAAAGTATTATCAAACTGTATCCAAGAGCACATTGAAAAGGGTATACAGTTACCAGGTGTGATTTATGACAGGGAGGCAAGGATGATTCAACATACACAAATTGATGAATGTATTATATTACATCAACAGAATAAACGAAAAAATCCGTATCATTTCAATGCAGAAAAAGCATCTGATAACATGTGACATTACCTCCATAATGAAGATCCTCAATAACTAGGTATGAAAGGCACACCTCAATACAGCAAAGGCTTTCTAGATCCCAAAAGAAGAAAGAAAAACCCCTTCCTCCCTGATCATGTTCTAACTTCCTGATATCTGGTCAACACCATTTCTCCTTAAAGCTGTGTAAACTGTCATTCATTGAATGATCTCTAAATTTTCCCCAGTGTAATTCTCTTTGTAATATTCCTGAAATATTCCTATTTCTTTATTAAGAATCATCAAGGGGGAACCAGCAGTTAGCGTAATGGCTATGTCGCTGGATTCCCACGTAGTCGACCGTGGTTCACGTCCCGGACCCGGTGGCTTAGCACTCACGCCGGGCGCATGTGCGTGCGTACCCAAGATCCCGAGAGGAGAATGGAGGAGAAGGGATTGCGGCATGACCATCCCCCCTGGGGGGTGATTTCTCGCTTTCTGTCTCTCTGTCTCTCTCTGTCTGGCGAGCGCACGGACCTTCCTGAGCATGCCAGCTTGGCTAAGATCCTGTTGGAGGTCTCTCTATCTCTATCTCTACTGCTCTCTCTGACATAAAAGAAATAAGCGAATATGCTTACAAAATAATGAACCAGGAAAACACTGAAACCTGAACAGAACTGCAATGAGTAATAAATGAGTAATAAAAAGCCTCTCTACAAAGGAAAGCTCAAGACTCGATGGCTTTGTTGAATTCTACTGAACTTTAAAAGGAAAAGTTACACTAATTATCCTCTAAGTATTCAAAAAATTAAAGGGGAGAGAATTAAAAACTCATTTCATGAGGTTAGTATTACCCTGATAGCAAAACCAGAAAAGTGTGCAACAGAAAAAAACTACAGATCAGTATCTCTGATGGAAAGACGTAAAAATCCTCAATAAAGTATTATCAAACTGTATCCAAGAGCACATTGAAAAGGGTATACAGTTACCAGGTGTGATTTATGACAGGGAGGCAAGGATGATTCAACATACACAAATTGATGAATGTATTATATTACATCAACAGAATAAACGAAAAAATCCGTATCATTTCAATGCAGAAAAAGCATCTGATAACATGTGACATTACCTCCATAATGAAGATCCTCAATAACTAGGTATGAAAGGCACACCTCAATACAGCAAAGGCTTTCTAGATCCCAAAAGAAGAAAGAAAAACCCCTTCCTCCCTGATCATGTTCTAACTTCCTGATATCTGGTCAACACCATTTCTCCTTAAAGCTGTGTAAACTGTCATTCATTGAATGATCTCTAAATTTTCCCCAGTGTAATTCTCTTTGTAATATTCCTGAAATATTCCTATTTCTTTATTAAGAATCATCAAGGGGGAACCAGCAGTTAGCGTAATGGCTATGTCGCTGGATTCCCACGTAGTCGACCGTGGTTCACGTCCCGGACCCGGTGGCTTAGCACTCACGCCGGGCGCATGTGCGTGCGTACCCAAGATCCCGAGAGGAGAATGGAGGAGAAGGGATTGCGGCATGACCATCCCCCCTGGGGGGTGATTTCTCGCTTTCTGTCTCTCTGTCTCTCTCTGTCTGGCGAGCGCACGCGCCCTATAGCAAAAACCTCTCAAAAAAAAAAAAAAAAAAAAAGAATCATCAAGGATGGTGGTTGGGGCACTGGACTTCCACATGGTTGACCATGGTTTGAGTCTCAGACTTGGTGGCCTGCTTTCTCTCTCTCTCTGCCTCTCTCTGGTCAAGTTGAAGAATAATGATATAAATAAATAATGAATGAATGACCAGGAAAGAGTCATTAAAGTCCCTTCTACATAATGGAGGAAATTCTAATTTTATGATCCAGTGTATTGGTGGGATATGTCTCTACAATAACCCAGCTGTCATGATGTAAAAAGATTTCTTTCTTCTCCCTGTCAATCACCTGACTGGAGTGAAAGATATGGGGTTACTACCTCTTTTCTCCAGGGACCCATCTTCTTGAGAAGCAGCTCTACTCATAATACTGTCTTGTTCAAAATCCTCTGAAAAGGAGTTTGAAGATTATCTGGTCTTCTTTTAAAATGAGAAATTTGAACCCCGGAGACATCAAATGATTGTACCAAGACTGCAGATCCCGTTAATGTAACTGAAGCTGCAGCCAGTCTCCCAAGGTCTGCCTTCTATACATCTGGAGTCCTTCAGGGTTAGTCTCCTCCTGCCTTTCAGACTCACATTCTAACATGCTCCTTTGTATTGTCAAATTAAGGCACTCATTTCAAAACCATATTCCTTACTTTCATAATTCTCCATTGTTTGGCTTGTCTCAGATTCCACTTTCTTTCGGATGTCCCATGCAGAGGTTTTTCCTCCTCTTCTGGGGTTCCTTGGCTCCAGGTTCTGCCTCTTCTAGGACATCATACTCTGCGTTTTACGAGCCATTCCCCTATGTTAGCATCCTGAGACCCGAGTCTTATTCATCTTAGTCTCTCAGCATTTAGCACAATCAGCATACACATATTGTAGGTCTTCCTTAAATGTTTGAATATCAACTAATGAATGAATAACTCATACTAAAAATAGAAACAGCTAAGGAAAAATCTGGAAAGTATGGGGGTACTTCAAAAAGTTCATTTAGAAAATGGAATTAAAGTACAAATTCATTTTTGTCCAAAATTTTTTTTAAAGATTGATTTTATTTAACTTTATTTACTCGTTTTTTAATTTTATCCGAGAGGGACAGAGTGAGAGAGAGACAGAGAGGGAAAGTGAGAAAGTGAGTTGCCAGGTCTGGGATTCAAACCGCAGTCAGCCATGTGGGAGTCCAACGCCCTTAACCACCATGCTACCTGCCAGCCTCCGGTCCAAAACTTTTTGAAATCCACACATAATTATTTTTTCTTTTTTTTTGGTTATTGGGCCATGAGCTCACTGAAGAGAGACCAAGAAAGACAGAGAAGGAAGGAAAGTGAGAAATCACCCTCCAGGGGGGATGGCCATACTGTAATTCCTTCTCCATTCTGCCATCGGGATGCACACATGCCTGGTGTGTTTTTCGAGTTGCTGGGTCTGGGATTTGGACTTCTTAGTCAGCCATATGGAATCTAGTGCCTTAACTATGCCTCCTGCGGGTCCATAAAGTTTTCCCTAATACATATTTTCTGTAAACTTTTTGAAGACCCTTTATCGTTCTATGTGCCCTACTGCAGTTTTCAGACCACTGTATTTTGGTATTTATCACATGAGTGCCTATACTTCGGGCCTTGACATGGAGACTAAGAGTAAAACTGCAGCCAGAGAAGTCAAGCCTCAAGATCAGAAAAGATTTTCTGTAAAGGGTCTGATGGTAAATATTTTAGATATTGCTGGCCGTAAGATCTCTGTCACAATTACTCAGTTGTCCTTGTGGGAATTCAAGGCCTTAATTACCACACCATTGCTGGGTCCCAACAAAAGAGAATGTAAGGTATTTATGTGCAGGGTTACTACTGGCCTCAGACGTTGCTGGACAAAGGGGTTTTGCACATGCTGTTCCTTCTGACTAGAATGGGCTTACCTGCACCCGCAACTTAGACTTCAGTGCATTGTTTAAGGATGCTTTCCCTGACTCCTTGCCTATTAAAAAAATTCTCCCTAACGTAAGGTTGTAAAATCCTTATAGCAGGGGCCACCTGGTGGCATGGCGGTGAAGGCAGCTAGATCCCACATGGCCAACTGTGCCATTCAAGTACCATACCCAGCAGCGTGGAAAACACACTGGGCACATGTGCTTCTGTACCCAAAACCCCAAGAGGAAAATGGCTAAGGAGTTGTATTATGGCCATTTCCCTGGGATGTGTCCTCACTCTCTTTTTATTTCCCTTCCTTCTTCTTTTCCTCTCTCTCTCTCTCTCTCTCTCTCTCTCTCTCTCTCTCACACACACACACACACACACACACTTCTCCAGCAAGCACATGCATCCTATAGCAAATTAAAAAAAAAAACTTCTTTGTAGCATTCTTCACGGCTATGCTTTAACATATATTATTTGAATGACATTTTTCTTCCTTATTAGTCTATAAGCTCCAAGAGACTTTGAGATGCACATGAGTCACCATGTGGTCTTATTAAAGTGCAGACTCTGATTCAGTAGGTCTGGGTGGGTCTAGAATCTGCACTTTTAACAAGCATCCAGGCCATGCCAACGCCAGGCTTGGTGTTAAGTTTGCCACACTTTGTGTCAAGTTTAGGCCTCTTGAGCCTCTTACTCCCTATCCCTCTCCATCTCTGATGTCAGCACAACGAATGGGCTGACTGAACAAGAGCTTTTATAAAAATAAGCCTTCTCTTCAGGAATTCATGTCATGGTTAAAAAGTAATAATGTTCTCCCTTTTTATCACTTGATTTCTTAAAGTGGAAAATCAAAAGATTGTTAAGATTTTTAAGAGCCCAATAGGAACATTTGTTTTTCCAACTTCAGGGAGCAATTAAGCTATAGATGTAAGAGAGAAAGG